>NC_056517.1:32936998-32937213 GCF_014905685.2 Nematolebias whitei
CCCTCAAGGACCAGAATTGGACACCCCTGATCTGAAACATGCAGGACAGTGGCCCTCAAGGACCAGGATTGGACACCCCTGATCTGAAACATGCAGGACAGTGACCCTCAAGGACCAGGATTGGACACCCCTGATCTGAAACATGCAGGACAATGACTCTCAAGGACAAGGATTGGACACCCCTGATCTGAAACATGCAGGACAGTGGCCCTCAA
>NC_056517.1:32937223-32946633 GCF_014905685.2 Nematolebias whitei
ATCTGAAACATGCAGGACAGTGGCCCTCAAGGACCAGGATTGGACACTCTTGATCTAAAATATTTGTAAAATTAACAGCTCTGCAGATATTTTTGTGCTGCTGTGGTCAATTAGCTGTGGTGGCCATCTTGAATCTGGTTGACTAATAGTTAAACGGTTCTAGACAACAGATCCAGTGATTAATCTGAGAGTACAATAAAATCCATCCTCATGTTTGAAAGATATTTTGCTAACAGACACACAGAGGTGGTTACATGATCGCCCGCCTTCCATGCAGTGATAAACTCCCCGTTTCATCGCTTGTCTTTACTTTAATCGTAGCAGCAGACGTGATAATAGACGAGGCGTGGGTGTATTTAAGCTCCTGTCTTCTATACAGTAATTTCTCCTTCAGCACAATGAGCAGTTTACGTTACAGGACCGGTATGTGGGTAGAAACATGACAGATGGCTGGTTCTACACGCTACATGCCAGATTCCTCACACGGGACAAGTGATTATTTCCTCTAAACTGCCCTTTTGTTCCTGTGAGTTTGCTCCTCTTCCTCCATGCCTGTGTGCTGATGAGGAACCGGATCGCCCCGTAAATTGCAGGTTGTAGAAAGTGCCACAGAACGGGATATTTTCAGGAAGTCGCATCGCGAACGAGCCCACGTACGGTAAACAAAAGGCCGTGACACCAGAACATCCGACAGGCAGCCTCGCACTTTTAACCAGCTTCTGAATCAAACGCTCCCGTTTGCAGCTGAGTCCAGACGAAAGCGTCACGGCTGCCGATGAAAACTGAAGCTCTATTTGAAGAGTCGCCGAGGGCGATCATGTAACTGCAAGACTGTTTCTCTATGTGTCTGTTAGCACAATATCTTTATAACCACTGGACAAATTTTAATAAAGCTCTCAGAACTTTTTCAATGGATCTTCAATTACAGCTGATTACCATCTGAGGCCAACCTGATTCAAGATGGCTGCCACAGCTAGTCAAATTTAGAAAAAACAAAAATGGCTATAGATTTGTCAAATTTAAAGATTTTGAGCTAGATTTTGGTGTGGTAGTAGCTGAGACTCCCTCTCAACACATATTTTGAGTGCTACCTAATCGTGACAGAGTTTTGTTTAAAACTTTGGTATGAAAATTGGCAAGCGATGCGGTTTTAAAACCCCACGTTGTTCAGAACTCAGCAGTACGAGTTGTGAATCGTTTCTTGAACGAGCTCATCCCTGCAGTTTATCAAAGACAGCGAGAGGAAAGAGACATCCGGCCTCGGCGAGGATCAATAAATCAATCGAATAAACTCAGCTTTCAGGATTCTGATTGGCTGTTTAATCAGACTGAATAAAACTAAAGCTGCGTCGTGATTGGTCGAACCTCTCTGCGCTTCTAAACAAAGGTGATGAAAAGGTCAAAGTCAGCAGGAGGCTGAACCTTCACAGCAGCTTCTGAAGCTTTGCACCTGCAGGAAAATGACTTTTTCATGCTTTGACGCTCTTCAGGAGCAGCACCCCCGAGGACAGAGAAACAAATAAACTAAAGCAAACACCGGCAGAAAGGGACGTCCTAATTCAGATTAATAACGACAGAAACTATGGGGTGCTGTTTGTAAAGTTACACAGTCAAAAATTAACATCAATATTTTTGTCTTTTTAGCTTTTCATAACAAACAATTTTTTTTTCAAAGTCATATTTTCACTATGTTATTCATACATTTATAAATGTCATAATTCCAAACTAAATATTTAATTTACACCTAAAGATTTAATTTACACCTAAATATTTAGTTTACAAACTAAATATTTAGCTCCACACTAAATATTTAGTTTACAAACTAAATGTTTATGTCCAAGCTAAATGTTTAATTTATTAACTAAATATTTAACTTGCAAGTTAAATATTTAGTTAATGAACTAAATGTTTAGGTGTAAATAAAAAAAATCAATTTCAAAGCTAAATATTTATTTTCAAAACTAAACATCCATCCATCCATCCATCCATCCATCCATTATCTTTACCCGCTTATTCCATTTTGGGTCACGGGGTCGCTGGTGCTCATGTCCAGCAATCACTGTGCGAGGGGCGGGGTACACCCTGGACAGGTCGCAAGTCCCAAAACTAAACATTTAATTTCAAAACTAAATATTTAATTTCTAAGCTAAACATTTAATTCCTACACTAAATTTTTAATTTGCTAACTAAATATTTAGCTCCGACCTAAATATTTATTTTCCAAGCTAAACATTTAATTTCCAAAATAAATATTTAATTTACTACCTAAATATTTAGGTATGAGCTAAATATTTAGTTAGCAAATTAAATATTTAGTTTAGGAATTAAATGCTTAGCTTAGAAATTAAATGTTTAGTTTTGAAAATAAATATTTAGTTTGTAAATTAAACATTTAGCTTGGACATAAACATTTAGTTTGTAAACTAAATATTTAGTTTGGAATTATGACATTTATAAATGTATGAATAATATGGTGAAAATTTGGACTTTGAAAAAAGTTTATTTTCTTATAAAAGGCTAAATAAACCAAAAAACATTGCTGTTAATTTTTGACTGTGTAACTTTACAAACGGCGCCCCATAAGAAACCAGGAACGTGTGTTTCAGCTTTCAAGACTTTTTTTTTCTTTGTATTTCAGTTTAAATTATGTTTCTTTTCATCACCCCGGTGGTTTTGTTGCAAAATCCTAAAACAACAGTTGTCATGTTGTGAAGTTTCCTGAAAGAAATTATTTAATTTGCAATAATTACAGAGACCATGGAGAACACTAATTATATTTCTGATTAAATTCTAGCCTGGAGAGTCTTTTAGTGAGAGCTCATCAGGCTGGTAAGAGTTGAAGAAAAAAAACTGTCCATTGAAGATAATTTGTGGCACAAAAATATAATTCTGAACATACAAAGATATGGCCACTGTCAGTGAATACAGAATTACTTGTGTTTTTGCATTTTAGCAAAAAAAAACGCACCCAGCCAGAGCTCGTGTGCCGTTAAAGCTTGTGTAGTCACTGTTGTGGCTTTTTGTGTGTTTTTCACCGTTTTAATCACAAGGTTTGACTAATAAAAGCTTTAAGGTCTCCCTGGAGACAAGTCGGCGACTCAAACTCAACTCAAAACTGAAAGAAAATATGCAAAGTTTTCGTTCCAGTATCACCAAATTCTTCAGCCGAGCGACCAGCGAGCCGTGCAGCCACATTTAGAGCATTCAGTTTTTGAACAGTGCTCAATATTTTACTAGCCACCTGTGCAGTCGCCCCAGCGTTTAGGATTTAATCTACTGGAGTACACCTTTTAAGTCAGATTTGTGCTAGTTTAAATATATATACTGTATATATATTGTCGGAGTGGTTTTAAGACCTGGACATTCAAAGTTGAGCTCTACAGCGATGAAATTTATCAAATAAAATACACAAGGAGGAGTTCAAGACAACTCTGATTATTTTGAGAATTTGTCTCATAAATTTTAGAAAATCTTCTAAATCTAAGCAACAAGAGAGCGAGACGCATAAGGAAAGAGAACTCCCGCAAATGTTTTTTAGACATTTTGGGGTCTTTGTCTCAGGTGGAGGAGTTCGAGTGTCTGGGCGTCTCGTCCCTGAGTGATGGTTGGACGGAGCGAGAGATGGATCCATGGATCCATGGATCGGGTCCTCGTCTTCAGTAATGAGAATGGTCCTCCTGTCAGTTGTGGTGAGGAAAGAGTTGAGTCCAAAGGTAAAGCTCTGGATTTACTGGTCTGTCTACGTTCCAACCCTCACCTCTGGTCATGCGGTTTGGATCAGGATAGAAAGTAAATAAACATCTCAGTTTCTCTGAAACTCCAGTTTCAGAGAAACTGAGACGTTTATTTTCTAAACAACGTCCCAGTGGCTTTTAAACCCCAAAATACATTATGGCAAAGACTGGTTCATCCCAAAGATCCAGTCCCCCGAGAGTAATATTGTTTATGCTGTTCAGTGTCAGGAGGGTGGTCAGTCATACATCAGGGAAATTAAACAGCCACTAGCCAAAAGGATGGACCAGCACAGAAGAGCAACATCATCAGGCCAGGACTCTGCGGTCACTCTTTCAGGGATGAAGATTTTCACATCCTTGATCTCTAGAGGAACGGTGGTTTGAGAGAGGAGTAAAGGAAGCCATCTTTGTGAAGGTAAACCATCCATCATTAAACAGAGGTGGAGGCCTCCATGTTCAACTGTCCCCCTCTTACACTGCTGTTATTGCTAGTACCACTCAACCCTCTGTGAATAGCAAGCGGCCATCAGGGCACTAACTATCAGTGGTTAGGCTTATGGTCCTTCTTTATCAGGTGAACAGCTAGTTTTGGATGTCACCAGCAAACTGGTTGATCCACTAAGAGAAGGGGTTATTAATAAGACTGAGTTTTTTGCAGCTCCTCTGAATGATGAAGTCAATTGGACTAAAGCCGAAACGTTTCAACTAGTTGTTTTGGGGTTTTTTTTAATCCATCCAGAACATTTCAGCACCGATATCTAATGATGTTAGGGTCAGGATAAAGTAAGACAAACACAGAAAAAGCCTGTAAAGATGGCTTCATTGTCGTTTTGGTTTCTAGGACACTTATGCAGCAGTGTGATTTAACAGCGGTACCACCGGCATCTTCTAAAGGATGTGTTCAGGTTTATGCCTTAATTCGTTCTCGGTGCTTTGTGCGCCAACACACAGGTCGAGTTAATTTTCTCCCATCAATCATTTTCTGCAGAGGAGGCGTCAACTTGTTGAAGCAGCGGATCGATACAGAACATCCAGCAGACAGAATGAGAGCATCGAAGCGAAAATGCAGACGTGACAGTGAGTTAATTCCTTTCAAAGTAAGAAGCACTTCGACACACAGGTGGTGTGCTTTCACAGCTGGTGTGGGCGAACTCACAAAGAGTCAATAGTGACCTTTAAATTTAGTCAACATCTGGATGGTTATGAGGTCATAACGGAGGCAAACAAAACAGGAAATCAGCATCTAATCTCTGAATAACTTTCAAATTAACAAAGATTGTATTATCTTTAAATACAACTCCTGCTTAGGAACAATGAGAACAAAGTGACCAAAACTATAATTTAATACCACCACCAATGTAATTATTATCAGTGACCATATGAAACGAAAGCCTTTTTAAAAAATTTTTAGCTCTTTTGCCTCTTCATTGAGCCTATCCACCTTTTTGAATTCCCTCCTTAAGCCTATCTAACATTGGTTTTCCCCACTCCAACACAAAAGTACGTCTTACCTTGTAGACCTGCCCATAGGTGCCATTTCCAACCAGCTCGACCAGCTCAAAAATCCCAGCTGGGTCCTGAAAAACAGGAAGGAAGAAGTGAGCGAGGAGAAAAAAAGTCAAAGATGTACAGGAGAACTTATTCTAAATGAACAGAAGATGGATGAAAGACGCTTAGACGGGGTTTAACCTTCACACGCACAAACACACTTTAATTAAAAGGTTGAGTGAGCTCTGCATACCTGTGGCATTACCTTCCATAAACTGTGTCAGCACAATTATTCACCCAATAAGTCAACTTTTCAGCAAACCCAGGAGCAGCTGTGACTCAGCAAGTCCAGGAGGTTGTTCACGAATCGCGCTAACGGTTCAGCGTGACACGAGAACCCCCGTTCAGTTCGGTGAACCAACTGCGTCATTATCATTAATGATGGAAACACCTGTGTGGCGTAAAAACAGTGCATGAAGCTGTACACGTGACAACGACTTACTGTATTTTTCGGATTATAAGACGCATTAAGCGAAACCAGTTCATTTTGACAGAATTTTGAGCGCTACGTACCACATGAAATCGGTTTGAGGTCAGTAAGCACAACCACAATTAATACATAAGTCGCACTGGATTATAAGACTCACTGTTGATTTTTGAGAAAATTAAAGGATTTTCGGTGCACCTTATAGTCCGAAAAATACGGTAATGAAATCTGTTTGCCAAACAACCCTTTTTTCTAATTGTGATTTTAAAGATATTAATGCATTTAAGCTAGTTTATGCTGTCAGGAATTGACATGGTCAGGGATCCTCCCTCGCCTGCCACCCAGCACCCGACCTTGACGGTCCTCCTCGCAGGTGGTGGGCCCACATGGTGGATGCTTTCTGTCTCTCTTTTAAGCTTGACACAGCAGAGCCCTGGAAGCCAAGACTTGACCACCAGAAACACGCGAGCTAGCTTCCCCAACCAGATCCGGCTCCATTGGGGTGCACCCATTCCCTATTCCAGACGAAGTTTCCTGATGCATTTGTTGCTTCTTATTCATCAAGGTTTTTGACTCGCTCTTGGTCTGACTCCTGCCCCGATGCCTGTTTGCCATGAGAAACCCTGCTCAAGTTAAGGTGAACATGTGGAATGGAACTCAAATTGGAGAAACTGCTCCTCTTCACCAGTTGAGGAGGTTCAGGCATCTGATTGGGATGCTTCCTGGACATCTCTGCCTGGAGGAGTTGCACCGACCTCGGGGCAGATCCAGAACTCTCTGGGGGGTTTATATATATCTTTTCCAGCCTCTCTGATGGTAGGACGGAAAGGGTTCTTTTTGACCTGTTGCCTCAGAGACCCGCCTTGGATAAACAGATTAAGATGGAGATGCAGCATGTTTCTGAATAACTATCCCAACAGTCTCCTTTAAAGTGTTGAACAAAACACCCAGGTACCATTAACCTATCAGCAACATCTTTTAAGTTAGTTTTATCTGCAGTCAAGCGCTAACTCATCATCACATCAACCACTGATTGAGTCATCATGGAACCGTTTCTGACTTTCTTATCTTGGCACACACGTTTTGTTTTATCCGGAAGCGATGGTTGTGGATTTCAGATGGCGCAAACACAACTACCACCCCTGACCCGCGTGCGCGCGGTGAAAGTGGTTTCCAGTTACAAGTTACAAGCTGTGCACCTGAATGACAACCTCAGCTGGGGGCAGCACTACACAACCAGCCTGATCAAGAAAGCTCATCAGAGACTGGCGGCTGAGGCGAGATGGACTAGGAACCTCAGTCCTCACCTCCTACAGGTGTGCAGTGGAGAGCATCCTGTGCTCCAGCATCAACGTGTGGCATGGAGGCTGCACAGCTGCAGAAAGAAAAGCTCTGCAGAAAGTGGTGAAGGCTGCACAGAAGTCTGTTTGAGTCAGTCTCCCCACCATCACAGACATCTACACCTCTAGATGCAGGAAGAGGGCCACCTGCATCATGAAGGACCTCACTCACCCAGCACACACTTTTTGTCCCGCTCCCCTCAGGCAGAAGGTTGCGGAGCATTAATCGTGGAACCTCTAGACTGAGGAACAGCTTCTACCCTGAGGCTGTTAGACTCATGAATCCCTAACCAGGATAATCACTGTAGGGAGAAAAAAAAATCACTTTAATTGGTGACATGTGACTTACATGTGCTGCTGATCTCATGCTGCTGATTATTTCATGCTGCTGTATTCATTCAAACCCATCTGCTCACCACAGACTCATGTTCGGGCTGCTGTTGATACGCCGTATTGTTTTACATTACGAGTGTTTAGCGTATAGATCTTTTAGCGTTCGTTTAGCATATAGCTTAGATCCTTATATACTGTTTCTTTTTATACTTTTTATTTTGGCTATTTCTGGGTGTAACGGGACTCCGAATACACAATTTCCACCTCACGTATCGCATGTGATGCAAATGACAATAAACTTGAACTTGAACAGGACAACAAAAGACAAACTGCTGATAACACACTTAAAGCTGTGCGCTAGGTGCATAAGGCTAATTTAGTCATCTCTCGCACTACATCAACTAATGACTTGTAGTGGTTTGTTATAGAACTAAATCTAAGTTTATATTTTATCCTGACACAAAAATATAGTTGTATCTAGATTTTGATGAGCAAACAGAATAACAAAACAAAAACCGTAGCTCAGACATTGTTCGCTGCTGTAGCCACAGCTAATGCTAACGTAGTTAGCCTTCTATTTGAGTTGGTATAAAACCAAATCTGACTTTTTCTTTTTCAACATAATTTTTCTTCCTTTTCTTAAACACTTCTCATAATTATCATGTTTCGAATCCTCAGCCGTTGTGGTTTTAACTTTGTCTATTTTGATTTTAATCTGGTTTCTTCAGCTCTGCAGCACTTTGGTCAACTCTGCTTGTTTAAAATGTGCTTTAAAAATAAATTTTGACTGAAGTTGTTTCTGTCTCCAGAAGACTTTAAGTGTTTCGTTTAGAAAGCTTGAAGGTTAATGATTTATTTTTAAGGAACGCTGATTAGTAATAAAGTTGCTTCATATCATTGTCTGATGTTGCTTTTAGGTCATCTGATACGAAATTACTAGACAAAGAGGTTGGAATATCTTTAGCGTTATTCTTTTTTTTTTTAATGAATTGAAAGGTTGAATAAAGTTTGATGGTTTTAGGAGTAAAAATCCACGACGGACATCTTCTAAATCTTTCTATAAAGAGTTTTAAACAACTTAAATGCTGAGAGAAAACCAAAAATCACTCAGTTCGTCTTAACGCCAGGTTGATTAAAACCACTAAATCTCCCAAAACATGAACGTATCTGAAAGCAAACGTGCGTTTGGATTAAAGTGTGTGTGTTCGTGTGTGTGTGTTGTACAGTGGACCACAGAGCATTGGGACTCTTACAGTGCAGCTTCCTGAGAGGGATTAGCTTAAAAAGCTGCGCTCCTTTTCACTCAAGGTCAAACAGAAGCACGTCTTATCCTCGAGGGCCGAGCCTCCACGTGCACGTGCGCGTGCACACACACCTAACACAGCTCTGACAGTCAGACCACTTGTAAGAAAAACACAAGAACAAAATCTACAAGGTGGAAAATATGACGAAGGGCGGTCCTGACCAACATCTTCCACACACAAACCCTTGACCTGCGGCAGGTAACTCCAGGTGTTCGCTTCCTCCCTGTTGGCTTGCTCTCAGCCTTCCACACCTGTGAGCTCAGAGATAACTCCGTCTGATCGATGACAGATTATAGATAAAACCAAACCAAAGGTGGAGGAAGCTACTGAATAAACACTTGGTGTTTGTGTTAAAGATCAACTGGATTGTGTCCGAGTTAATACCTGACAACAGGTTGTGTTGTGTTAAGACGGTTTAGTTCAGTGGTGTCCAACCCTGGTCCTGGAGGGCCACTGTCCTGCATGTTTTAAATCAGGGGTGTCCAACCCTGGTCCTGGAGGGCCACTGTCCTGCATGCTTTAGACCGGGGGTGTCAAACCCTGGTCCTGGAGGGCCACTATCCTGCATGTATTAGACCGGGGGTGTCCAACCCTGGTCCTGGAGGGCCACGATCCTGCATGTTTTAGATCAGGGGTGTCCAACCCTGGTCCTGGAGGGCCACGATCCTGTATGTTTTAAATCAGGGGTGTCCAACCCTGGTCCTGGAGGGCCACTATCCTGCAT
>NC_056517.1:32946643-32946879 GCF_014905685.2 Nematolebias whitei
TGGAGGGCCACTATCCTGCATGTATTAGACCAGGGGTGTCCAACCCTAGTCCTGGAGGGCCACGATCCTGCATGTTTTAGACCGGGGGTGTCCATCCCTGGTCCTTGAGGGCCACTATCCTGCATGTTTTAGACCAAGGGTGTCCAACCCTGGTCCTTGAGGGCCACTATCCTGCATGTTTTAGACCAAGGGTGTCCAACCCTGGTCCTTGAGGGCCACTATCCTGCATGTTTTAG
>NC_056517.1:32946889-32947037 GCF_014905685.2 Nematolebias whitei
TGTCCAACCCTGGTCCTTGAGGGCCACTATCCTGCATGTTTTAGACCGGGGGTGTCCAACCCTGGTCCTTGAGGGCCACTATCCTGCATGTTTTAGAACGGGGGTGTCCAACCCTGGTCCTTGAGGGCCACTATCCTGCATGTTTTAG
>NC_056517.1:32947047-32983474 GCF_014905685.2 Nematolebias whitei
TGTCCAACCCTGGTCCTTGAGGGCCACTATCCTGCATGTTTTAGACCGGGGGTGTCCAACTCTGGTCCTTGAGGGCCATTGTCCTGCATGTTTTAGATGCTTTTTTCTGCTTTGACACTCCTGATTTAAAAGTATGGGTGACTGAGAGGCTTCTGCACAACTTGGGACACCTGCTGAAGTGCAGAACATCTAAAACTTGTAGGATAGTGGCCCACGAGGTCCAGGGCTGAACACCGTTGGTTTAAGAATACCTTAGACACTTTAGTTCGGTTTGAAAATGGTGAACACCTTAAGAGATGGTAATGAAATGTTGGAGGAAACAAAAATGTGATGCAGGAGCTCCATGATGACTCAAACTAACCACAAAGAGGAAGAAAATGTGGCTGTGAAGACGTCAAACCACCGGCAACAGACACAACCTGCAAAAAGACTGACTGTACCGACGATGCAAAAGAGACACAACAAGAAGGCCGTGAAATGATGCAAAACAACCACAAAGAGACAACAAGGAGACGCAACACAACAAACCAACAACAAATGAATGCAATGCACCAAACACAAAGATACAGAGATAAGAACGCTACAAGAGGCGATAAAAACCAATAAAGATACAGAAAGATCACGTGCACTCGTCACACACAAAACACAAACACACAACATGACCAAAGACACAAACAGAGTGCATGTGAGGAGAGCGAGCCCTGAGCAGCAGGAAGAACCACAAAGACACACAACACGGCCGTAAATAAAACACAAAAATGACAAAAACAACAAAACGTGATTCAAACCAGAGGCACAAACACAACGAGAGAAACGACAGCATATCAGCTAAAGTCTCGGGCTTGGGCTCAGTGTTAGGGGTGACTCTCGGCTACTACCACGCCAAATTATAGCTCAGTATCTGTAAAACATGGCCGCGTTGCAGCCATTTTTATTTTCTGATGTCGACTTCCTGAGGCGGCCATCTTGAATCGGGTTCATTCCAAAGATCCATTTATCACTTTTAGAGTTTCATTACAATACATTCAGTGGTTTTTGAGATATTTTGCTAACAGACAACATTTACACAGACAGACGCAGTTTAGATGATCGCCCGTCACTTGTGGCAGTTTGGTTTATGATTATTGAATAATGAGAGGAACTGTGTCAAAAGGTCGGTTGTGACACAAAGCAGCTCCTGACACAGTTAACATGCAGACAGTAGAGGATGAAGAGGAGCAGAGAGGAGGAGCAGAGAGGAGGAGCAGAGAGGAGGAGGAGGTGATGCTCAGAAACAGGAAGTGGCTCTCAGCTCTCTGCTCCATCCTCAGTGACCTCATTTCTGCTCGGAGCTCCTCTGAGAGGGAGATGTGGGATTCTGAAGCATCTTCCTCTCATCTTCCTGTCTTTACTGTCCCTCCTCTTCCTCATCTGTGTGCGCGTGTGTCTGCAACACACACGCGCACACTCCAAGTCCCACCCGGTCGCTCATGTTCAGACCTGATTGCTCTGCAGGTACGGCTGAGTTGCGTAAGCAGCATGTAAAAGAAAGGGGAGACGTGCACAATATAACGCGCACGCACACACTCATGGGCACGTGCGCGCGCGCAGACACCGTGTACGTGATGTGCATCTTTCCTGCTGAGTGAAAAGCAGGAATTTCTCAGGAAATGCATAGGGTTTCACGCGCACAGACGCGGATTCCTGCACTCGCTTTCACATCACTTCCTATCGGCGTGCGCGCGCGCGCGCAAACGCACAGTCCCACAAACAGCCGCTGTGATGCAATGCTGCTGTCGCCACAACATCACGAAATGGCGGAACTCGCTCCTGTTGCGGTTATCACCGCCGTTATTCCCGCTGTCTGCGCGTGCGCTGGAGAAAGCGCGTGCACGTGCCGCCTTTGTGCTGTGAAAGTGTCAGTGAGCAGCTTAACATCTTGCCCCACATTCACCTCAGACACGGCGGCTTTTATTGTGCTGCCTCGCGCACGCGCAAACCAAGAGGGCGGGCGCACGCGCATCATTAGCCCGCGGCCTCGTTACATCACGGCCCAGTTGTTGAGAAGAAAACAACAAACAAACAACATGAGGAGGAGAGGCGTGATCCTTCTCTGATGCCCTCCAACGCGCGCGTCCGTGCACGAGGACAACTGCTTCCCACATACACACACTGGGATGAGCGCACGCGCGCCGCAGGAGCAGGAAGGCGCAGGGAGACGCATCCACCGCGCTGAGGCAGAGGAGGGTGAGGATGGAGGGGGGGTGGACAGGTGTTGCACGTGCACGCGCACACTCACCCTGAGCGCAGACAGGTCTATCTCATCCAGACTCCGCGCGGGGGAGTCGCTCGCCATGGTTCTGTGCGTTGAAACGGGACTCAAGATGGAAGCTTCCTCAACGACCATGGACCGGGACGAACACGCGCTCCTCCGAACCGGAACCCCCCACCCGCCCCCGGCAGGATCCCCACAAAATCCAGATCCAGGCGCCGCTCGTCCGGAGCGGAGGAACCAGGCTCCAGGAGAACCAGAACCAGGGCGATCAGCTCCGGGTTCTGCTACATGCTGCTCCGGGCCGCGGGTCCGGTCCTACATGCTCCACCTCGGACTGAAAGGAGGACAGATGCTGCGAGGACGAACCGAGCTCCGTGCGTCCGTCGGTCCGTGCGTGAGGCGGAACCGCGGCGCGCTTCCCGGGAGTGGCCTGAGAGGAGGCTGCGCTGAGAGCCGCCCACAGTGACACACACACACGCACACACACACACACGCACGCATACACGCACGCACACACACCTTCAATCAGCTACAGTTTTCGGAACCGCAGCTTCTGACTCATCACTTTAATAATTAACATTAATAAAGATGTCTGATAATGAGAGTTTTGCCATGGAGGAGCGCGCACACGCACGGAAGGATGACAGGCTCTGCCCCTTTCTGTTCCAATGTGACAAAATGCTTTTCCAACACCCCCCCCCCTCCTCCTCCTCCCGCGGGGACATTTGCAGACCTCATTTCTGTCCGAGTCTTCAGTCCCCAGAACTGCTCGGTCTTGACTCTCCACTCCAAATCCCGGAGGACACTCAGATTATTTCAAAACATAAACCATGGGGCCTCCTGCAGTAATCCCAGGAACATACTGGTGTCAAGATAAACACCATGCTCATTGAAAGAAACATTTAAAAAGTGTCTGATCACGTAAACTATTAAATAAAACTCAAGGAGAGACGGCAAAAGCACAGAGAAAATATGAAAACAATACAACGTCAATGATAAAACGTGAAGAAGATATGGATCAAAAGAAAATAAGACGACAACTAAAGAAATAAATAACAATAAATGTGAGGAAAATCAAAGAAAACACAAACAAAATATGAAGTGAATATAAAGAAATACGCGGAGAAGGACTGGACACGGCATGAAGCACACACAATGCCTGACTGAAGGTGGAGTGAACCCTGAGAGACTATATGGACAGTGCTTGATGAGTATGGAGACACCTGGAGTCAGAAACTGACCAATGAAGGAGCTGGACTTTCATTCCAGGGGTGGCCCCTTTCAGGGCACGAGACAAACACATGAAGGAAGCTTCACTGCTTCTGGAACCTGGTACTTTATCTTTACTCTAATCATAAATCTCTCAATGTCACATTAAAGGACTTGTCAATCAAATGGAGTGGCCAATCAGAATCCAGGGGTGGCACTTGCTCCTTCGGCTCCACCTCTGGCTCCGCCCCTGAAACAAACAGGAAGTAGTGGCAGAAGGCTCAGAGGAAACAAGGAAAAAACTGAAATATAAAGATAACAAGAAACCAGCAACAAGTGTAAAAACTGAAATGGACGCAAAAACACACAGATCCTGACAACTGGGAATGCCAGAATTTCACGGTAAAAACTATGACAGTGTTACACAATACAGTAAAAACCAGGAGTTTACGATAAAACACACATCATGATGTCAATGGAAAACACTGTTCTGCAAAATGGGGGAATTTACATAATGGCTGGATGTGGCTGAGTGGCTAGAGCAATCGTCCTCTAATGCAAGAGTTGGGTGTTCGATTCCACCCGCAGTCACATGCCAAAGTGTCTCTGGGCAAGACATTGAACCCCTCATTGCCTCCGATGTGTGTCCCATCAGTGTGAAACACTGATTATTCTTTGTATAGAAACAGTAGAGTGCTGTGTAAAGCGCTTTGAGTATTTCGATACTTCGACTGTAAAATCTCTGACACAATTCAGTTAAAAGCACAACTATGAGTTCATGTCATTTTAATGTTGGCGTTGAGTGAGAACATCTTTAATTCAGGTGTTTAAAAAGAGATATTTGGAAGGTTTTCTTTTTCAACTGGAGAAGCTTCCAGAGTGTGTTCCCACCGACAGAATGTGTGACGATATGTTGGAGAACAGAGTCGTGTCTTCACACGCCCTGCTATTGGTGTTTTTTTGGGGGGGGTTGCAGCTGCTGACAGAGTGAAACATCCAGCAAGAAGACACACCTGTAATCAGCTTACTACAGAACTAAACCTGTAGGTAAATTGGTTAAAACAACACTGTGACCTGATTTTACATCAGATTTATTAATTTCATTCAATCTTAAAGGCTTCGTCTTTGTTTTTAAAAACAGCACATTTGGTGCTGTTTTAGAGTTGAAAGACAAATGTTCTCAAGTAGACTGATTGTGGAGTATTAATATACTAAGGACTCATCTGCGTATAGTGAAATATTTGGATACTTTTCAAGGGAACCATTAAGGTAAAAGCAAAAAACACAGTGGCCCTATAATAGAGCCTTGTGGAACGCCCCTTTCTGTAGTTTGATTGATTGCTTTTAAACCATTAAAGTTCACACACTGCTCTTTCTTCATTCAAAATAAGCAATAACAACTCATTTATTTTTTTAGACTTTTGCATGCTGAAACCAGCTTTTTCTGTTGTTGCTTTTTTTTTTACTAACCAAGTTGCTGGGTTAATTCTGTTGGATTAACCAGATAATGGGTCAAACTGACCCAATGTTTGGGTCAAAGATGATCCGTGTTATTCTTCACAGTCCAATGTTGAATTGGACATATCTCTGCTTTTGGAAGAAATAATGAAGAATAAAAAGATAAAAACAAAAATGTAAGAACAGTTCTTAATTTCAAGTTGCTAGCTAATAGCAAATGCTAATAGCAAATGCTAATAGCAAATGCTAATAGCAAATGCTAATAGCGGTTAACACCTTCTAGCTAGCATCAACCCAAATAATTAAGAGGAATCCAGATTTAACTGCATTTATTGGTAGCTCTAACTTAATTTATCTACATTTCTGGTTGGAAACTTAATCCAGAACAGGGTTGAACTGATAACCTGCGAAGTTAAAAGTTTTAGCTTTTGTCTAAAGACGGTCACCACAGCTAACTGAAATTAGCAAACACAAAAATGGGTTTAACTTGTTACGTTTTATAGATTTTAAGCTGAAATGTGGTGTGGTAGTAGCTGAGAGTCAACAACACACTCGGTTTTTAATGAATTTTATTTATTTAAATAAATCTTTTTGTAATACATGTGTTTCAGCATTTCTTTGTGTTAGATTAAAAAAAAATGTCTATCTTAAAAAAAAATAAAAAATCCTCACATAGGTTTAAACTTAATGAAGTGAGAAAACAAAACATTATATGCTCCAAGTCTGGATGCCTGCAGGGTTTCTATCACTAACACCAGATTAAAACCCTGTAGATCAACTGTTTTTGTTGGGATTAAGAGGAATAAAGTTCTCAGAAATCAGTGTTTGTGTCTGCAGTCGTGTCCAGACCTGTACCTTTCTCCAAAAAGGAAACATTAACACTTAAATCATGGAAACAATCCTCTGGAAATGATGTGTTATATTTAAACGCGTTACTTTTGTCTGATTAAAACCAGCTGCTCACAGATCATGGTCAGGACTTTAGAGGAAGGGGTTTATTTGTGGGATTAAAAGGGGAAACTCAAACTTCTGCTGCAGGTTTAGAGGAAGTTGGTGCTTGTGTGGCTCCATCCAGAGGCAGAAGTGGAAACTGAATCAGAAGATACAGATCCGTTTATTATTATTTATCTGAAAGTAATAAAGCTGCAGACAGGAACAAACCCTCAGGTTTGACGATGGCTCGGAGGCTTTATTATCGATGACGTGCTGGCTTTTATTTCATTTTAAATAGGTGGTTTTAGACAAATCAAAATACAGCTTTTTAGAGAAAACATGCTTGGATTTAATTTGCACTACATGAAACGATACGATCGTGTCAAAGAAAAACTCTTTTCACATTTATTGTGAATGAAAGCTCATAAAAACTGAATTAGAATTAAGACCTCAGACTTGCTCAGAATTTAAAATCTTACCGTACGGTAAAATGTGGCACTTGTAGCTGCAGAAGAAAGATAAAAAAAATGGTTAAAACCATCCAAACACCCATTTCCACATCCTGCACCCTGTGATGTCATCTATGGAAGGTGCTGTTTAAATAAGTTTACTCACATTTCGTTCTCTTCTCTGTGGTCGGGGCGTGGAGGCAGCAGGTCCAGGAGAGAAACCCAGACAAGAGAGGACACGTAACCCCTGCAGAGTTTTGTGTCTGACAGTACTCGAGATGCATCCTGACCTGGTGTCAGAACCTCCTTACCCGACTTCTGAGCAGCAGTTCTACTCCGAGCCCCCCACACTGACGGAGCTCCTCACCCTCTCTCCAAGTCTGAGCCGACGAAGGAAGCTCATTTCAGCCGCTCGGATCCAGGATCTGGTTCTTTCAGTCCTGATCCAAACCTCAGGACCACAAGTGAAGGCCGGAACGTAGACAGACCAGCAAATCAAATTTCAGCTTTTAACGCTCAAATACCTGAACTCCTCCATCTGAGACGAAGATGTTTCCCGCCCCGGACTGGGTCTTTTACCTTTTCCCAGTTGAGAACCGTGGCCCCGGACTTTGAGCTGACCCCCCTCAGCTGTGAACCAGCCCAGAACCACATAATCTGCATAAAGCAGAAACGAGACCCTGAGGTTCCCAAACCGGACGCCTTCCTGTCCATGACTTGGGCCAGAGGTCCTGTCCAGGAACACCACAAACAGTATCAGGGGCAAGGGACAGCCCTGGACGAGTCCAACCAGCAAGACCTTGTCAAGACCAAGAGCCCAGCTTTCACTTTGGTTACAAGTCTATAGACCAGGGACCATTAAGACCTGAAGAGTGGCTCCGGCATCCGGAAAGATCTGAAGCTGGGTCTTAGACCTTCTCCAGATCCATAAAACACCTGAAAAGTGGAGAATCAAACTGAAAAAAACCTACAAGGAGGAAGATCTGGTCCACAAACAGGACAGAAGACCCACTGTTCCTCCTGAACTGAGGTTCAACAACCGGTCAGACCAGGTCTTACCGCTGAAGGTGATCTCGTAATATTCGGAACAAACTCTTTTGTCCTTCTTAAAAAAATGTCACAGTCCTCCGTGCAACGTTAAAGAGACGTGTCCATATCGACAGACCAACAAAGTCCAGAACCTTCAACCTTTCTGGACAAGGAGCTCGGATGTTCTCTGCCGCGGTCATGGATGTGGACATGGTGAGCACATTAAGGACAAATTTGGACAAACCTTTCCACTTGATCATGAATATAAACACATTTGAACCTGGAAATAAATGAGTGAAAACCCCTGAAGTGAAGCAGATTGTTTTAATTCCATTAAATAGCTCATATGTTTATTCCAACAATTTTACAAGAGCAACTCAGTGATTCTGCAGACCGTCTTCAGGACGGGGAGGACACAAAAACCAAAAGTGCAGCAGCAGCCTGTGCAAAAAGTGCATTTTCAAAAAGGAACCAGCGATTAAAGAGTGTTTCAACTTCTGCAGCCCAGAGACTCCTCAGAGAGGTAAAGAAGTACAAGACATTTAAGGCCCCCCTTCCATAAACATCAACAGGTGCAGGCACATCGTTAGGCTTCAGTAACAGTCTGAAGGAAACGGATCAGCTGCAGGATTCATGCGTTCATCTGGAACATTTAAGAGCCGCCATGCTGTCGGATTCATGCATCAAAGGACATCCACAAAGATACATACTGCATTTGATACTGATTCAAATTACTGCAGTGGAGGAGCATTTTCTGGCCACCAGGGGGCAGAAGAAACAAGCTGCACGTTTAAAACAGACAAAAAAATGTGATCAGCAACCCTGAAAACTTGAACATTTGAGCAAAATAAATAGTTTTTTTTAATAGAGAGTGATGAGTTTAATCAGCATCACAGTAAAGTTCTGAGCTGAAAGATAAAAACTGCTGAAGGTATCAGAAGTTAGTGACATGACTTTAACACATTTATTACCTGTATGTGCTGCTGCTTCATCGCAATTTTCTGATTTAAGTCAGCTGAAAGATTACGTTTGATGACTTTTAACTAGCAGCTAAAAAGTTAGAAAAACCTTGTTATCAGCTAAATTAATCTTTCGCCCCAACCATAACACCGAAACAACTCTAATAAAAACAACTAATGACCTTCTTCTTGTTGCTGACTCTGGTCTTCTGTCCAACCTCATTCTACATGACCTAAGTTCTGCCTTCGACACAATCTGTCATTCTATCCTCCTCGACAGACTAATCTCCAATGACACATCAGGTTCTCCATTAGACTAGTTCAAATCTTATCTCTCTGACCACACTCAATTCGCTCAGCTCAAGTCCTTCCGTTCTTCTCCCGTCTCCACGGGTGTGCCCCAAGGCTCTGTCTTCAGACCACTCCTCTTTATCATTTACCTCCTTCCTCTAGGTCACATCTTCTGCAAATTTGGCGTTTATTTCCACCGTTATGCTGATGACACACACCTCTACTTGTCAACCAAACCAAACTCCACTCACCCACCCTCCATCCTCACCGACTGTCTCAATGAGCTCAGTCACTGATTTTCTAACAATTTCCTTCTACTAAACAGTGATAAAACAAAAATCATCCTTGTTGGTACCAAAAACTCTATTTCAAAATCAGAACATCTCCTCATCCCCCTTAACAAACTCTCTGCTATTCCCCTCGTCTCAGGTCAAGAGTCTCAGCGTCATCCTCGACACCACTCTCTCCTTTACTTCACACATCAACAATGTTACTCAGTCTGCCTATTTACATCTCTGAAATATTAACCACCTCCGCCCTTCTCTCACACCCCGCTCCACAGCCATCCTTGTTTACAGTCTTGTGACTTCCCAAATCGACTACTGCAACTCCCTTCTTTATGGCCTCCCCAACAAATCTCTTCAAAAGCTGCAATTGGTCCAGAACTCAGCTGTCCGTGTCATCACTCAAACCTCCTCCTATAACCACATCACTCCAGTCCTGCAGCAGCTCCACTGGCTAAATCGCGCATCGTCTTCAAAGTTCTTCTCACTTCAAAGCTATACATAATCTTGCCCCTCCTTACCTATCTGACCTCCTACACATCTCCATCCCCTCTTGCTCTCTCAGATCCTCCTCTTTGCGAAACGTCCATGTACCCTCTGCCCGCCTCTCCACCATGGGGAGCAGGGCCTTCACCTGCTCTGCCCCTCACCTCTGGAACTCTCTACCACCAGACCTATGAAACAACACCTCTCTTTCTCTATTCAAGGCTACTGTACTCTGAAAACATCTCTTTAGACTAGCTTATCCTTCTTAACTTTGTTTTATGTATTTTATATTTTAATTTATGCCTGTTGGTCTTTGCACTGTGTTTGTTTTTACACAATCTTATTGGTTTCTTGCTGTAAAGTGACCTTGGTTGTCCTGAAAGGTGCTTTTTAAATAAAACTATTATTATTATTATTATTATTATAAAGGAGAATTATTGGGAGGCCATTAGAAAGTAAAGCAAGAAAATGTGGCAGTGTTTTATTTGTATCTTTAAAGATAAAGCTAGCACCATAAATGTCAAAATTATCCGAGTTATCAAGAAGTCTGAATCAGTCTGGACACAATTTTTGAGTTCGGAGTCAAATTTCTGGACCAATAATTCCTGAAAATAAACATAAATATTGCACGTTTACCTGTATGAACAGGCACCATTTCTGCAGAACTTCAACCAAGACACGCCCTCGAAGCGCTTAAAACGTCCCGTTTTTTTTGTCGCTCCGCTGCCATATAGAGGCCAGAAAATGCAGCGCAGCTTTAAAAGCCCCAGCAGCTGCTTCACAATCCAAACAAACATCACTTTTTAACAGAACCTTTAATTTTCTGACAGGAAAATGCAGCTCTGGGATCATGCAATCGTAGAAAATAAGTAACTCTTATAGTTTCCCAGAAGGAACAAGAATCCGCAGATTTTTAAATGCATGCAGAATAATATTATTCGCTCAGGTGAAAAATGAGTTGTTTTTAGGGTGACGGGTACAAAATAGCGTTGTTCCTTTCAGAAGATTGTAAAGAAGACCTTCTTGTGGAACATCAAAGCATATCACAGTATGAACCGGGTCATTTAAGGCGTCAGGAATGTGAATCTAGTTCTAACATCAGGCTCTGAGCCGGGCTTTATTTGGCACGTTTGACGTCAGGGTCATTAGAGACACGGTTCGGTTCTTCATCCTCTTCAGAGCGCTGCTGGTTTTATCCATTTAGTGCATTAGGGTTGCGTTCCCCGGCCCCGGGTGTAGCATAGTGTTTTTAGAAGAGGCTGCAGACGAACAGTCTCATTATAATGAACTTCCTTCATCCTGAAACCAGGAGCAGAGTTTCAGGCACTGTTCAGTCCAACGCTCTGCTGGTCGAGCTTTAAAGAAAACAAACGTCTGATCCCAGAAGGTGTTATTTGGTGCAGCTGAGGCCACAATGGATGGATCGTTCCTGCAGACAGGAACCTGATTGGATGAAGACAAATGTTTTTAATCTATGGTGATAAAATAAAAAGACCTGGATACCTCCATCTTCTCTGAAGACAACAAACAGCCAAGTTTCCATCCAAACATCATTAATTTGGGTCCTTTAATCACTGATTTGATCCTTTTTTTAAGAGTGTGGAACGATTACAAAACGTACAACTTTAATAGTTTTTAAAAAAGTTTGAAATTATTGTGGATTTTCTCTGATTTAAACAAACTGGCTCAAATTCATACAGTCACCTCCTGTAAATATGTTTAAAAATGGTGCTGAAGATCATAGAAAGTCTTATTTTGACAAGGCCAGTGTCTACTAACTTCCTGTTAGGATCACGATCGACTGAAGCTGGTAGATTATCTTTGCCAGCAGAAAAAGGATTCGTTTGACAGCCCTGACTGGACCAGCCCACAGCTGTCCCCCTCAGATGGAAGGAAATGGATCCAGATGTTCAGGAAGAATCCAGGAATCTGCAGGAGCACCTGTCCACCGTGAAGACACTTGGACCAGGAGGATCAACAAAGACACTCCAAAACCTTCAGGCTGGACAAACCTGCAGCCGTCCACATGGACAGGACAAATGTCTTCTGGAGACAGGTTTGGTCTGAGGAAATGTCCCCAAACGTCACATCTGGATCCACTCATCACGGGTTTGCATGTAGACCACCATGCTTCCAATAGCATGGTGGCATCATGCTGTCCTGGTTCAGGGAGTCTACCTCCAGATTCTTCAGTTTTACCTGAAATCAGCAGCTGGACGGTTGAAACCTGGAACCAGTTGGGTTCAAGAAGACAACGATCCCACACAGACTCCAGAACTGGTTTCTGATGGGATCAGACAGGCTGACTTGAAGCACCTGAAGCGACATTTTTGTTGTTGTTTCTCCAGAATAGAGATTAAAATTTAATTAAAGTCCAAATGATTAGATTAATGTCACTATGTTGACTTCTGGAACAGCCTCCCCAAAACTCCTGACCTTAACTTGATGAACAGTTTATTGAAAAGCTCGGTCCGTTTCAGGAAACCAGCCAGTTTAACTGAACTCCACCAGTTCTACTGAGAAGAAGAAGAGTACTTAGATATCAGCCAGGAGCCTTTAGATGGAGACCCAAAGCCTGAGGTCCAGGTGAGATCAGCTGAGGGACATTTAACCAAACATTAGAGGCGGTGTATGTATAATTCTGAGCCTGTATGTGTCATTTGGTCCCATGTGGATCAGAGAAAATCCACAATGAACTCAAGCTTGTTTTAAAACCCCCAGAAGGTGTTTGGTGTAGAACTGTTCCACCCTGGAAACAGAACAGCTCAAATACATGATTAAACGTAAAACTAACTTCCTGTCGTTGGAGGTGTATGTAAACTTCTGACCCCAGTCGTCGGCTCGTTAGTTAAATTGTTTCCTTTGAATCGTCCAAGAATAAAATACCAAACACTCATTAATCTGATGTAAAGATTTTCAGAGTAACAGCAAGAAGCTGAAGCTCCTTCTTGGTCTAGACTGAAGTGTGAGAAAGGGTTTTTAAACCCTGGGCTTTACCTTGCAGGCAGAGTTCTCCCTAAGAGTGCTGCTGAAAGTCGACCCGATCCGTCTGTGGGTCAGAAAACCACTTATGAAGCCAGTTTCACAGCTCAGGTTTCATTTTGGCACAGATAAGACAAATCCGCCTCCTTCAGCGAGTTTGGAGCTTATTCTCCTGGTTGAGGGTTTAAATCCATCAGGGTTTCTGGTTTTGCTCTGAACACAGAAAGATTCCTGACTCGGACTGGATCTCAGGCAGGTTCTGGCGAGTAAATCTGAACAAACCACTCGGACCTCCTGCCATCATCTGACCACAGCCAGAGGAAAACAACCTTCAAGTCTCAGTTCAGGGCAAAGTAACACAAGTCCCTTCCAAAAACAACAAATAAAAACGTACAAGTCCTAATCAAAGTCCAGAGTCCTCAGGTCCAGACCTCCGTGGGGACCATGGCCTCCTTGGAGCCGAGGGGAGGAAGAAGGTTCTGCTCTCTCAGGAACTGAAGAGGGAACTGGACCAGGAAGCCACGGATCTTCTTCAGCTCCTCGCGAGCTCGAGCCGGGTCTTCTCGGACCAGCGCCGGTTTGGACAGGTAGCCCTCCAGCTCCGAGATGCTCCGGACATCGCTGGACGGCAGACACCGGAAAATCTGGAGAGAAGAAAAAAAAAAAGAACATTCTTCCTTAAAGCCCGACAGGAAGTCAGGACTCTATTTTTCTAATCATTTAAACAAACAAAATGGCCGACATTTTATAGTATAACCTGAAGAAGAGTGAAAAGAAACATAATAAAAGGAAACGCCGCTGAAACAGTAGCCGCTGCTGTCTCAGAATGGTCACCATGGTAACCATGCACGTGTCTGTCACTCCAACAGAACTCTTAATAAGACAGAAAGACAGAAGCGCAGACTAGAAAGTAAGCCTCAAACAAACATCTGCTGCGTGAAAACGGGCTGCAAAACTCAGAGAGATTTCAGTTTGAAAGGTTTCTTTTTGAAGAACAGGAATAAAACTGGACTCAAACTGAAGGTTAGTTAAAAATTATAGTCGAGAAAATATTTTTATGTAATTTTGACTAAAACTACCGGATTTCAGTGACATACCGAAAAACGGGAGGAACCCTGTCCTAAAACTGATAAACCTTCACCTAGACATGTAGAGGGACATATGAGACATAAAAGGACAGAAGGACATGTCGGGACCAAGAGGGACATAAAAAAAGAGATGAGATATAAAGGGACAGTTTAGACAAAGGGACAGATGGGACATAAAGGGACCGATGAGCCATAAAAAGACAAATGAGACATAAAAGGACTGATGAGACAAAAAGGGACAGCTGGGACACAAAGGGACAGATGAGACATAAAAAGACAGACGAGACATTAAAAAACAAATGAGACATAAAATGACCGATGAGACAAAAAGGGACAGCTGGGACACAAAGGGACAGCTGGGACACAAATGGACAGATGAGACATAAAGACAAATGAGGCATAAAAAAACAGATGAGACATAAAAAAAACCCAAATGAGACATAAAAAGACAGATGAGACAAAAAGGGACAGCAGGGACACAAAGGGACAGATGAGACAAAAAGGGTCAGATGAGACAAACGGACAGATGAAACATGAAAAGACAGATGAGACAAAAAGGGACAGATGAAAATTGAAACATGTACAAAGTTTAGTTCAGAGTTGTAAATACTTTTGTTGTGAAATTCAGTTTAATAATAATGTTATAATAATTAATTTCATTTTTTCATTTTTTCTGTAAACAAAACAACAGAGAAAGTCTAAATAATGATCAAACAACATGAAAATAGTTTGGTTGTCAGTTGAGGAAATTAAACGATATTTTCTGTCTCGTGAAAATAAAAAGTTTATATATCGTTTGGAATGGATATGATACAGTTTGTTTAAATTACCACAAATTTCCAGGTAATTTAAATTCACATGAAAAGTTTCTGATTTGGAATATTTCCAAAAACCGTCCTGCTCAGCTCCCCGTGGAAAGTTTCAAAAACATTTCCACATTTTTGCAACAAATTCTTCACTAAACTAAAACATCCACAGGCTCAATCAATCAATCAATCAATCAATCAATCAATCAATCAATCAATCAATCAATCAATCAATCACGACATCTTAACGTCAGCGTCACCTTCTGGTAGATGGAGGCGTTGCGAGCGCTTGTGGCCATCCAGACCTCTTTGTAGAATTGTTCACTGATCGGATCAGAGACATCGATGGACGTGTCGGTGTTCGCCCCGAGGATTATCCTGACAGAGGACAGGGAGGACAGGAGACAGGTGAGACACCAGGGGACACCAGAGGACGTAGTAAAATCCAAAAAACAACAAATTAAATCTGCAAAGACCAAATAAAAACAGCACCTCTTGTGATTTATAGACTAAAAGTCTGTACAAAAGTAGCTAAAAGCTAAACGCTAAAAAACAGTTCTGTAAAGATTTGTAAAAAATCTCAACGACTATGAAAAAATAAATAAAATAAAGGTAAATAATTTTAATAGTATAAAAGTCACAAAAACTAAACCTCCTAGCTGTAAAGTCCTGAATGTGCCGAACGTTTTGATGCCTGAATGGCTGAAACAGCTGAAAACATGCTGAAGTAAAGAGCTTAAAAAAACACGCAGAAGGATCCTTAAACCTGCTTTGATCTTTTAGTTCTTGCTTGAAGCCCCCTCCTTTAAAAATCAGTTTCTGTAAACAAAAACATGTTTGTTTACTTGAAGCACTCGAGGCGGAGCTGCAGGGCGTATTTCCCCGCCCGGTACGGCTGCCCGTCCATCACAGAGTCCAGCGTCTCCGAGTCCTCCACGATCACGGCCACCTCGCTGTCCCTCTTCCCCAGCATGCTGCGGTCGTTGATGTTGGCCGACCCTGCAGGGACAAACAGGACACGTCAGAGGACAGAGGACAGGGAGCGCTGCTGCGCCTCCCGTCAGCCATGTTGGATCTGGACCGCCTCCAGCTGCAGCTCTGAGGGCGGAGCTTACCGATGATGACGGTGTTGTCGTCGGCGATCAGCATCTTGCTGTGGACGTAGATGAGCTCCGTCACCAGCTTCGCCCCCAGCTCAGCGTGAGTCCTCAGGCCGGCGATGGAGATGTAGTTCATCCACTGATCTCCCACTGGAAGCCAGAACCAGACGTCACACTCCAGGTTTGGACCAGCAGTTTAAAGGGTTAGTTTGACTCGTTTAACTGGAAAATGTCCGAGTTTGTCTCTGCAAACGGCTGAATTCCACCAGATTTGAGGCAAATTTAGAGAAATCAGTTTAAACATCACAAGTGATCTGAGTTTCAGCTGTAAAAGTTGAAACATTGAAGCAGAACTAACTGGATCTGAAGTTAATGGACAAGATGAAAGATCAGCAGAGCATTTCTAACATCTAAATCCTCTAAGGAGACGTTTCTTCTGACCCATGAGACAAAAAAATTAAATAAAACTATCAGGTTCTAAATTTATTCTGATCTGACCCAACATGAACAAAAACGCACAACAGATTCCACCGAGTCGTTATTTATTCAACAAACAACAAAATGTCTGCTGCTGTGGAGCGTACAGGTGTGTTAACACAACGCCAAGACGGAAAGCTATCAGCAATGACATCAGAGAGGCAGATGTTGGAGGGTCAAATGTAATTTCTAAAATATCTGGGGTCCATCGCTCTAAAGAGGGGAAACACTCAAGACTGCTTAAGAAAAATTCACCCTTAAGGTCAGACTGTGCAATGCTCAGATTCTCAAACTCTACAGGCCTCAGTGACCAGGCTGAAGGTCAAAGGTCATTTCTAAACTATCTGGGGTCCATCACTCTAAAGAAGGGAAACACTCTAGACTGCTGAAGAAAAATTCACCCTTAAGGTCAGACTGTGCAATGCTCAGATTCTCAGACTCTACAGGCCTAAGTGAGCTGAAGTCAAGGGTCATGGCCTCTCATCTCTAAAAACTACATGGCAGCATTACAGGGTTTGGAACATTTCATTTGAAGGAACCACGACTTTTAGGACAGAACCAGACCAAAGGGACGGTTACCCAGAATGCACCGCAGCAAACAGCATATCAGCTCATGAACTTTAAAGCCAGTGTCTCCAAAAAAAATAGTCCCTGAGTTGTTGCGGACAACTGCACCTGGCCTCAGTTCAGTTTCTGTGACTCCGGAACTGGATTTCTGTCGACACGTTTGGGAACTCAATTGATCTGGCTCAAATTTGTGCATATATGTCAACCAAGGTGATTGTAGGACAAAATTTTGGATCTCTTTTAATTTTTGTAATTACTGTCAACATGGGGGTGGAGGGCTGATGGTTTGGGCTCCTTGCAGTCAAGCTCAATAACTGCTGTGAAATAAATAAAGTCCAGGTGGATTCTGAAGAACTGAGCATGGTTCCTTCAGCTCGGACTCACTTTCTCTCTTCAGCTGGGAGATGATGGAGTACTCTCCTCGGTTCATGGTCCTGCAGAGACGGGAGGACGTCACTGAACAGTGTGTTTGAAGAACATGTAGAAGCAAACACAGGCACAGAGAGCCGTAAATCAGAACCAGGACCGGCTCAGGACCCACCTGTAGTTGAAGTGCATGACGGCCTGGATGGCGCTGCCTCCTCCGGTGTTGATGTCTCCCTCGAAGCCTGGCAGCAGAGGCGTCACCACGTAAACACGGTACTTTTTACCTTCCCTGGACACAAAAACACACAGAATATACATCAAAACACACTCAGATAAAACTAGGTGTCTGGACTCATTTCCTGTCATAAAACGTCACTTAAAGATGTGTTTAGTCCTCAAAAACAAAGACAAACTGTCCTTTTTTGACAGAAGTTTTGTTGGTTGGGATCTTGTGTTCTATAGGTAAAAACCCATTTCCAAAAAAATTTTAAAGTTCTGTGTAAAATAAAAACAAAAGCATTTGTAAATAAAACTTAAAATAGTGCAAAACTCAGAAATGATGCCATCTACTCTGGTTTAAAGTGAATAAAGCTCATGGAAAACAAGCAATCTTGTAATAGCCTGTTAGCAAAATATATCAAACCACTGGATGAACATCTACAACTGACAGACCTTTGAAATCAAACTACCGTAGTTCAAGATTGTCACCACAGCTGATCAATCTTAGCAACAACACAACTTAGTCGAATTTACAGATATTGAGCTAAAATTTGACATGGCAGTAGCAGAGAATCATCCTAAACACAAACTGAGAGTTGACACTTACAAAATGTCACTGTTTTGGTCAAAACTAAACTTGTTCTTTTATTTCTCATGGTAAAATTTAATCTACAATTAGATTTTAACCCAGCTTTTAACGTTAAGCCTATTTTAACCCTAGAGATGATGGAGAGCTCTGACAAATCAATCAGGATAACCAAAAAACCTCAGCGCTTCTAAAACTCCCTCGCCTGCACAAACGAGACAAGATTAAAGTATATAAGTTGTATAAATGTACCTGAAAATTTAATGAATTTATATTCCTTTTAAATCCATCAATATGTGCCCAGGAGCAGCATGGGAAAAACAAAAATTATACTGCTCGAGTACAAACCCTTGAGGAACACCAAAACTTAACTTATGAGGTATAATTTATATTTAAAAGTTGGCGAAAGAATAATTTATTTTATGAACCCAACAGGTTCTGGTCACTCTCTGCCATATTATACCCTCATTTGGTACCCAGTGGTAGCCATTTTGTTTATAGAAGTTTGCCACTTTCTATCTAGAAATTTTCATTTCATAATCTGTGGAAACCACTTTGTACCCAGCTTCTGGGAGGACTCCAAGGTGTTCCCAGACCAGTGGAGAGACAGTCTCTCCAGAGTGTCCTGGGTCCAGTGTTCCCATGGGTTTCCTTCCAGTTGGACATGCCTGGAGACCCTCCCCAGGGTCCATCCATCCTCCATCAGGTGGTGGAGCAGTGGTTCTACTCAGAGTCTCTCCTGGAGAACTGAACTCCTCACCCCATCTCTGAGGGAGAGTCCAGCTACACTGCAGAGAAAACGCTTTCAGACCAGATGCAGGATCTGGTTCTTTCAGTCACTACCCAGAGTTCATGACCACAGGTGAGGGTAGGAATGTAGATCGACCAGTAAACAGAGAAGTTCTCTTTGCATCTCCGCTCCCTCTTACAAACTCCGAGCTGCAGAACTACGGCAGCCCGTTCCTCAGATCCACTCTCTCTCTGCAGAAACACCTGAAGTTTTCCTTCACGTCAAACTCCGAGAAAAGACGAGTTATTTATAATTACTGTTCATCCAGCAGAAACCAGGTCCGGGCAGAAACCAGGTCCGGTTTGTTTCCATGTGAGCGCTTCATGCGTCAGAACACCAGACAGGAGGAAACTATTCAAACGTGAACACACACCCGCCGAGTGAGTTTACGAGAACAGCGCAAGATTCTGAATTCAATACCTGTAAGCTCGCACGATGCGCTCTGCGATCGCGTCTCCTATCTTGTTGAAGACGTGCTTGTTGTCCGCGCAGCTGATGAAGAACTGATTCTGAAAGAAACCAAAACACGACGGAAAATATTTGTTTCTTTGCTTCGTTTGACTTCCTGTGTAAAGTGGAAAACACTGTTGAGTGTTCGCTGCTCGCATGTCCTCACGGACGAGACAAATGTCTTCTGGAGTAAAGTTTGATGGTTGGACAGAGCAAAGACTGAACTGTTAGGACACAAAGGCAAGAAGGACGTCTGGAGGAGTCACCTGTCAGGCATGGTGGTGTTAGCATCATGCTGTGGTACAAAGTGAGGAGGACTACCCCCAGGCTTTTCATCTTCACCTCCGCAGCTGGGTGGTTGAAACTGGGACACAGTTGGGTCCAACAGAACCACGATCCCAAACATCAGAACTAAATCAGGATAATATTTAGCTTCTGCTCCTCCTTTTTGTTGCCCAGTTTTGAGATTAAGTGTCCAGATTAATGTCAATATGTCAAGAAAGAAGTCAGAATGGTAGGATTACAGCAAAAATCTCAACATTAAAGTCAAAATGTTGAGATTAAAGTTGTCGACATTAAAGTAAAAAACAATTAGACAAGTCGAAATGTTGAGGTCAATGTTTAAAAAAAAAGTTGATTCATGTTGATGTATCGAGACTGAATCATTGGGGCCCCCAAAAATGTTTTAGTGGGGGGTGAGCACTGACCCCCCTGGTCCCCCCACATGGTGGCGCTCCTGGATTGAAGAAGACCTTTTGATATTTAAATCATGTCCAGATTAAAGTTGAAATGTCAAGATTATTGCTGCAATTTTGAGGCTAAAGTCAAAATCTCAAGATTAAAGTTGAAATGTTTAGATAAAATTTGAAACATTTAGATTTAATCTGTTACGTTGACAATATTGTTGACATCAACAAATTAAAGTTGAAACAGTTTGTTACGTTAAGAACAGTGGAGGGCACAGCTAACCACGAAGTCATCTTTGCTAACCCATATTCCGCTAATTAAAAAAAACGAGCTTTGCTAACGCTAAACAGGTAAATAAAATTAGCTGAAGCTAACGCTAAACTGTTAATCACTAAGGCGACTGTCACTCAGTTTGCATCACGTCTTCATCTCTTTCCAGTTGAAGTTGCATCGACCAATCATGTCTTGTCACATGCATGCGTGGAAAGCCAATAGCGTGCCTAACTGATTCTTTGAGACACGCCCACAACAGACGGGAACGAGCTTGTGAATTTTGATAGCGGACTTAAAGTTAGCGAAAACGCTAATCTGCTACACTAAATATTAATCCGTTATTAGCTGCTAGCGGATTAGCAGAACTGTGCCCAGTACTGAATAATTTCAATACAATGAGAGTAAAAGTACAACCTCACCAAGAAGAATAAATAGTTTGAGCCCAGTGGAGTTGTTTCCTTGGACCAGTCTTGAAGTTTAATTTAAACTTAATTTTTAGTAGTTTGACTTTAATCCTCCAGCTGCCCTTGGGTCAAAATGACCCCTGAAGCGTCAGCTTTAAAATTATGGCTTAACAGGTCGTTTTGACCCCAGGGCAGCAGGAGGGTTAGTTTTTTATTTATTTAAACATAAAATGTAAAAAAAAAAAAAACTTTAGAACTCATTTTGTTCCACTTTTCTTCTGAATTCTGAAGATTTGTGACGCTCTTTTTTTCACCTTGATAGTAACAAGCGTTAGTGGATTTTTCCCACCTGAACGTCAGTCCCATTGGTTTTACAGAAACATTACACAACCTGAACAGGCTGAACCGGGCCAGCTTTAAAACTGGTCCATAAACCACACACGCCCAGTTTCTCTGAAGGTTTCTTCAGTTCTGGGAGTTGACTCAGCAATTCAGGCAATATTTGAAAAATGTAAACACAAGCCAATACCTAAGACTCAGCTCAAGACAATCCTTTTGTTGATGTCCGATTTCTGAAATAATAAAAAAAAATAAACCTCGATGTAGATGAAGTGCTTGCTGTTCTGGATGGTGTGGACGTAGGCGAGGTGAATGGACTCCTCTGGGTTTTTGATGCCAGCAGACCAGTCGGAGGCAGAACGAAGGATCTGAAGTGAAAAATATCAAGAATTTAAATCTGACCATAATAAAACAGTTTTTTAAACAGTTTTTGATGTTAAACAAGTTTTAATCTTAATGGAGACGATTCTAAAACTCGCTCTTGCATGAACGAGACAATATTCAAGTATTTAAGACAATGTACCTGAACATTTTGTGAAAGTATATTCCTTTAAAACCCATAACTGTCCACCAGGAGCAGCATGTGCAACAAAAGAAGTTTCCTGTTCGAGTACAAACCCTTGAGGAACACCAGAGGTTACCAATAAGGCATCATTTATGTTCAAAAGTCGGTGAAAGAATCATCTATTTCACTTTTGGTCCTTTAATACCAAAAGGTGTTGGCCAGTTTGATTATCTACCATACTGTACCCCTTTTTGGTACCAGTGTTTGCTATTTTGTACTTAGCTGCCATTTTGGAATCAGTGGTTGTCAATTTCTAACTTCTAGTTGTTACTTTGTACCCTCAGAGATTGCCATTCATCTTTAGCAGTTACCATTTTGTACACCTAACAGTTTTGTACCCAAAGAGACTGTTTTTTTGTACACATGAGTAGTTATTTTCTTCTCAGCAGGAAATATTTTATACACCCAACTGTTGTCCTTTCATATCCATAGGGTGGTTCTGTGTGCAGCAGTTGGCATTTTGTACCCAGTGGTTGTCATCCCTTACCAGTCAGGTACATTTCTTTTACACATTTACACGTATGCACTCACCAAATGCCTGTAACTGTAAACGACCCTGCATGTATCCCAGGACCCTACAGAAGCGTCGGATCCACCAGACGCTGCACTGGATTCAGCTGGGATTTTTTTTTCTCCACAGTCAAAAACTTTCATGATAGAATTACATTTTCAAACATATACTCCAGTACAATAAATTATCTACACTGGGACGTACATAACCTCCTAGTCGCTGTGCATAAATGACACTTTACACCAAAATAATATTATTCATAATAAATAAAATACAATTATAAAGCAGTGACAAGGCAGGTACAATGTAGGCAAGGTGGGTACGCAGACATTTATTGCAGACAACTTCTTTTTGCACCCAAAAAAGGATTGTTGCAAAAGGACCAAAGCTGCTCAGGTACAATTTGGCAGTAGGACTAGAACAGATATCAACATATGGAAAAGTTTTTAACCCACAGAACACCAGCTGTTGCGCAGTTAGTTCAGAAAACCTGAGGTCCATTTAACAAAAGTAGGAATGACAAAATTGAAAATAATCTTTTTGACTTTGGTCACCAAAGTTTAGGCCATTTTAAAAGTTGTATTCGTATATTACACCAAAACTTTAGTAAAAACGATAAAAATGATTAAACTAACCTGCACTTTTGCGTTGACGCAGTCGGGAACTTGATATTGTTGCTCTCCGGCAGTGGTGTGGGACTTTGGCAGCAGATAAGGGAATGACTGAGGGCGGTATTTTGGCTTCACAAGCTGGTAAAAAGAAGATGACAAAGGTACATAACGGAGGGTTCAAGTACAAGAATGAAAGCATAGATACATACCAGTTTATACATAATATATCTTGTCATTGCTTTCTTTAATCGGGGATATCTATGAAATACCAATTGTAAAAACCTTTCCAAGTGGGCAGTTTCTTGTTTCTGAAACACAGCCTACCTTGGTGAAGTTCCACCGTTGGATGAAGTGTCTCGCCACGTCTCGCGCTGCCCTTCCATGAACCACGGAGGCAATGTCATGCCAAGGCATTCTGGGCGTAGTATGTCTGTCTATGAAATCTAAAACAGCAGAAAATTGGACAGAAAATAATTAAAACAAATGTTTTCCCTGTATTTGCGGAAACATTATCGGTGTGCCTACCATCAAAAGGTTTATCTAGTTGGATCCAGTCCTTGTGCACAAAGTTACAGTAGTCCTTCCCATGCCAGAAACGTGTGTTCCCAAAAAGCTCTCCGACCCCCGTATGAAGACTTCGGACAGAGCTGCTCGCTAAAACACAAACATTTAGATTTCTATTTATTGCTCAGAACAATGCAGAACACTTTCCATTATCACATCAAACCATTTCTACCAGATACTTTTTATCTGGTTTCTGGAATTTGGGCTGATAATCCACATGACCTCACAAACCAAAAACCTTGTGCTCATTGCAATCATCATTTAACAGTGAAGGTTGAAATAAGTTACTGGAACAACAGTGAGTCCACTCCTCTAAAATATTATATCATAAATATGCCTTTTGCAAACTGGTATCAGTTTTGAAGCTGGTAGATTAAACTGTTATAGAACATTCAACAACAATTTTTAAGGTAATGAACTAACAACTGAGGTAGCTCTTTTTATGATACGTATATTGGCCTGTGTCAGTGGGGTTTATGATGTTTTCAAATGGTAAGAATTTTGTTTTAGCACCCATTGACACAGTTAGTCTACATATGAGATAAACACCAAATTTGTGCTGTAAGCATTGAAATTTTCAGGTTTGCCTGTGTTAGCCAACTGTTAACCCTCATAACTAAAATACTTGTGCATAATTTTTTCAGAGTATCTAGTATCCATACTGCTTCTTATTTCAATTGATTACAAGTTAATATTTTCCTAAGTTATTGAAAGTTTTGGCCAAATATATTTTATTGCTGATAGCTAACCAACATGATGTCACTTCTTTCTCCTTCAAATGGCCCCGCCCTCTTTTGGGGGTGTAAACAATCTAAATGAATCTACTGGCAAGTGGCAGCATCATAAAAATATTAGAGGTTATGTGCCTTGTCTTGTTTTTGATCAATAGAGTTAGAAATACTGTAGATTTGCATTTTTGTTTGCTTTTTTGAATAAAGTGGGTCAATAAAAATGTAACCATAGCTTCAGTTCAGCCACAGAGAGGGATTAAATGGTGAACTGTGGCAGCTTTTTGTCAAGACATTAAATATTTACCTTGCATTTATTCAGGGCACTAAAAACTTTAAAGCAAATTTCTATTTTGGTCTTATTTATAACATTATAGTGAACATATCAGGAGTTTTAGTTATCACCAGTTAAAGTGGAGGGATAGTTTTCACCCAAAAAGGGGCGGAGCTTGTGTAGGGTATATAGATGTGTTGCTCCCCTGTTAAGTGTTAACCAACATGCTGTTCATCTTCATTAGCTTGGCATTTCAAACAAAAATAATTAAAGCAGCCATTTTACTACTTCATAAGGTGTTTATTATGTTTAGCGACTCATCTAACCTCTGTACAAACTATTTTTGGGAAGTATTTCTTTGGCATTTCTAACGGTTAACTCATATTTTAGCAAAAAGATCAGTTTTAGCTAAAATGTCTGATTAGGTCATTTTATTGTAATATCTACTACATAATGTTGTATCTTATCACTTTAGGTGTTTATAAGCTAATATTTTTTTTACTTTTGAAAATCTTTTATTTTTCTAAAACTGACCCATTCATTGTTTTTTTTGAAACTCCACTATTTAAAATTATTTAATTTGAAACTCTAAAGCACAATCCACAAAGCACATATTTTTTATTAAAACAAAATATTTTACATTTTAAATGCATATAAAAAAATATATTTAGTGACATTAAAGAACAAGTTCTGTTTGTCTTTAATAAACCATTTTTTAAAAAGTATTATTTAAAACTTAGGCTAAATGAAACGAACAAAAGATAAAGGCCTTTAATTATCTCCAGTCCGTTTATAGTCGTCGCCCAAATATCTCAGCCGAACTCTGACAGGTTAAATAAACGATGTTTGTGAAATTGTTCAACAGCACTTATAAAGATATGAAACAGAAGCTGGAAGGATGACAGCTCATAAACCAAAGATCCAAACAGGACAAACACATTCAGATCCAACAGTTACTGGATGTGCTTGTTTATTAGAGAGCAACGATGTAAAATGAGCGTATTTTTCATTTTATTTGCATTTTAACTGTAATCTGTTTAAGCTGCAACTGGTCCTGACAAACAAACAGCAGCTTCATGCGGCTAATAAAAACGGATCACATCAGTTTCACAGACAGAGAGAGCCTAAAGAAACATTTGTTTTAAAATAAATGAATTGCTAACAGGTCTGTGTATAATCTATACAAAGCAGTGTCACAAAGAACAACTCATTTATGATTTTTTACAACATTTAACAGACGTCAGCACCTTTTTTCTGTATTTTAAGTCTTAAAATCTCAACATTTAGCCATTTGTGTAAAGAAACTTTCAATTAGTTAGAAAGATTATCCATCAAGTTTGAGTTTAGAGGGATATTTATTTCTCCTACATTTAAAATGGTGCCTTCTCTTATTAATAAATTTGCTTATAAAAGTGGAAATAAAAATGCTGTTTGTCTGTTTATAATTTCCAACAGCAACAGAACATTTTTGTATCAAAAAACAGTGGGGTACAAATATTGGGGTTAGGTACTTATTTTATGATGATATGTGTAATGTAGTCGTATAAAATTGATACTAAATTAGCAAATTCTCCAAAACAAACAGCCCATTGGGTGATTCAAGATGGTCGCCATGGCTAAATAACCTTATCTACAATAAATGACTATAACTCAGTTGATTTGACAACAATGAAGGTGTGGTGTGGTAGTAGCAGAGTCATCCCTATCACATAGGCCAAGCACTAACAGACCTAGGTGGGTCTCTGTTAACAAAATATCTCATGAACCACTGGATGGATTTGAATGAAACTCTCTGACAGCTGTTATTGGGTACAAAGCCGAGATAATTAAAGATGGCCGTCACAGCTAATCAGACTTAAATGGCTATAGCAGTCAATTTTACAGATATGGAGCTAAAACTTGGTGGGGTGGTAGCTGAAAGCCACCCCAACACATGCTCTGAGCGCTAACAAAGCAAAGGTTTTGGTGAAAACTTTAGCATGCAAGATGGCGGGTGATATGCATTCCTTCAAAGGAAGTCAGTTTCTGAAAAGAAGCTGTATTTTTAGTTTGTCAAACAAACCGAGACAAACGATTCTGTTTGGAAACACAAAGCTCAACCTTTGACGCAAAGAGCCAAAGGTTGTTGTCAGATCCACAGCAAAGCATGCTGGGAAACAGGAGGGGAGGAACCACCCTGAGTCCAGGCGGTGGTTCCGACTCACCAGCCGGAGCGGCCGCCCTCGGCTCCGGGCCGTGCTGGCTGCTGACGCCGTGAGACCGACCTGAACAAAACCGTTCAGAAGACAAAGATAGAAGCTGTTTTTGTTGGACGGAACGTATCAAACTCCAAAACTAAACCCAACACAACATCTGGATCCTGGAGGCTTCAGGGGTCTGCAACCTGTGGCTCCGGGGCCACAAAAATAACATGAAAATAAATATTTATATTCATGACTTTTATAAAAACTGCCTGATCTGGCAAGTTTTCTGTCCAAATTTAAGCAAATTATAGTAACAATACAGGAAGTAAAACAGACTGATTAGGATAGTAGCATGTTAGCATGTTATAGTCACTTCTCTGAAACTTACCATATCATTTTAACACATTCAAAGAAAGATGCTAAAGGCAAAATCAGGGAAGTTTTTCACTCATTTCACAGATTTTTTCTAATAATGAACTGAAATAAACAGTTAAAACTATTGAACAAGTTTTGTTAGCTTGGAGCTACAAGTAGCTACAAATTAGCTAATTGCTACAAACAACAGCAAGATAACTAACATCTAAAAGCTAAAGGTATCAAAACAAAAGCCAAAAGTATTAGTATGGTACCTAAAAGTATCAGAATGTTAGCTAAATGTATCAAAGAAGTAGCTAAAAGCTAATAGTATCAGAATGGTGGCTTAAAGTATTAGAATGGTAGTTAAAAGGAAAAATAATCAAAATTATAGCTAAGTATCAAAAAGGTAGCTGAAGGTATCAGAATGGTAGCTAAAAGTATCAGTATGGTAGACAAAAGTATCAGAATAGTAGCTAAACGTATTGGAATGTTAGCTAAAAGTTACAAGAATAAAAATTGTATCGTTAAAATTATTGGAAAGGTAACCAAGTATCAGAATAGTAGCTAAAAAGATTAGCGTAGTTGCTTGAAGCTAAAAGCATTAGATTAGTTGGTAAAAGCTAAAAAATACAGCAAAATGCCAAAGAATTTGAGCGAGTGAAAACATTTCTAAGAACTGGTGTCCTTTTAAGTTCAACGCTGATTCATGATTTTTAGTGTGTTTGGTTTGTTTCATTATTCTAACACGTGCACATATAGATTAATAACTTATTATAACGTACAAAACTGTTGGGTTTTTATAAGTAGAATTTATTTACACCTAAGGCGTTGGATTATTTTCATTTCAGGCTTCAGGAAAGTTTAATTGGTCGGTTGCAGACCCCGGCTGACGACACAGAGTGCACCTCAGACTCACTCGGCTGCTCTTCCTCCAGGTCGCTGTCGCTGTCGGCGTGGGCCAGCCCGTGTTTCTGCAGGTGTCTCCTGATGCTGAACCGGGTCCGCTTCATCCTCCCCTGACCCTTCAGCTTGGGCTGATCCGCTGAGTCCGTCGGTGTGAGAACGCCGGCCATGTTGCCCTGGGAAACAGCGCTGCTGCCATTAGCCGGAGCGGTGGCGGTGGTGGAAGACGCAGCTGCAGCCTGAAAACAGGAAACCACAGGAGTCAGTCAGACGGCGTCACTGAGCGAAAACTGACTCAGGCTAGCACGCTAACGTTTAGATACACAGGTGACTGATTCTACATCAGGTGTGTTGAAAGACCTGCTCCTGGAGAGACAGCGTCACGCTTCCCACATCCGTCAGCCGGTGCTCCTTATCGTCCCAGCGCCCATACGCCAGGTCGATCCCGCCCACGAAGGCCACCGATTGGTCGACCACGATGATCTTCTCATGGTGCGCCCACAGGTAGACGGAGGAGGAGACGTGGTCTGGGTGGCGCATCACCTGATGAACAATAAGGTAGCGGTTCAGACAGGAAGCGGGTCAGTGACCAGGTATGTTGGACCTACAGGGACTGACCCGGATGTTCTCGTGGTCGAGGTTCAGCAGCGTCCTCTTGCTGTAGCCGGAGTTGATCCCCAGAGCTAACTCCACCTCCTTGTAGAGCATCACAAAGATCCGAACGCCTTGTTTCTGCAAACATCACACCCGAACAAAACCTTGAGAGAAAACTGTGCTCTGAATGACTTTCCTGGAGCAAAACACTTGGTAGCTAAATGTTGATAAAAGCTAACTAAAGATGATAAATGCTAACTAAAAGTAGCTAAATTATAGCTAAATACCAACTCAAATGGCTAAAAAAGCTTAATGCAGACTAAGTAGCTAAATGATAGCTAAATGTAACTAAATGTTATCTCAAAGTGGCTAAATGCTTACTCAGTGTAGCTAAATGATAGCTTAATGTAACTAAATGATAACTCAAAGTGGCTAAATGCTTACGCAGTGTAGCTAAATGATAGCTTAATGTAACTAAATGATAACAAAAAGTAGCGAAATGTTAAATTCTAACAAAAAGTAGCTAATTGACAGCTAAATGCCAACTAAAAGTAGCTAAATGAAAGTTAATGCTAAATAAAAGTAGCTCAAAGTAGCTAAATGCTAACTAAATATAATTAAATGCTAACTTAAAGTGGCTAAAATAAGCTTAATGCAAAATAAAAGTAGCTAAATGAAAGTTAAATGCTAAATCAAAGTAGCTAAATGCTAACTAAACATAATTAAATGCTACCTTTAAGTAGCTAAAAGAAGCTAAATGCCAACTAAAAGTAGCTAAATGCTACATAGAAGTAGATAAATGATAGCTAAATGCTAAATCAGAGCAGCTAAATGTTACCTGAAAGTAGCTAAATGGTAATTAAAGTAGCTGAATGCTCGCTAAATGCTAACGGAAATTAGTTACATGCTACATAAAAATAGCTAAATGATAGCTAATGCTAACTCTGAACAGATAAATGCTACCTCAAAGTAGCTAAATGCTACTTCAAAGCAGGTAAATGAGAGCTAAATGTAGCTAAGTGCTCGATACGTTTCCTGTCAGCCTCTGATAAAAAAGAATGTATCAAGCGTTTCCCGCTCACCGCTTTGCGCTTCAGGATGCAGTCGAGACGCCACCGGTTCCCTTCGACCACCGGCCTCTTCAAGAAGATTTCTGGACTCAACCTGCAGAACCAAATGCGAACGGGTCACACTGGAACAAAAACTGGATTTTTACCTTTAATATTTAGTGTTTTTTCCTTCACTAAGCCTCAGGATTTAACTTCAGTTTCTCCTGTTTTCTTATTTTCTTGTCTTTTTTCCCTCCTGCTTCTGTAGATTTTTGTTTCCTGCATCTTTCTTTTTATTTTATTATCTCAAGTTTTTATTTTGCCTGAAACAGAACACAGGAAAGAAAAGTGACTCAAAAAGAGGAGACAACATGACGCTGTGAGGCGCAGTAAAGAAAAGGAGGAGCAGGAAGACAAAGGAAAATCAGAATGAGGAACAAAAAAGGATGAGAAAGAGGCAGAAGATGAGGAGAAAAGGATGAAAAAACAGATGGAAAAGAACAAACGGTAAAATGAAGACAAAACAGGAAAATGGGAAGAGAAAAAAGGAGGAACAAAATAAGGAAGAGGAAGATGGAGGAAAAATAATTAAAATAGATAAAAGAACACTTAACCTAAAAATATAAACAAATAAAAACTTTTTAAAAAATTTTAAAGAAAATTTCTAATATTTTTGTTTTCTACTTTACTGTCCAGTCGTCAGTTTTCTTTTCGTTTCCACCCAGACATTTATTAAAGTCCTTTATTCTTCTTTTAGTCTGAACAATTTATTTTGTTCATCAGCTTTTAATTTCCAAACAGGAAAAACCTGAACTTTAAGAAAACACCGTTTCCTGTCAGTCAAAGAACTCTGTATTTATTCTATTTTTTCATTTTCTTCAACTCAATCAGACGATTTTAATTTATAAATGTGATAAAAATGACCGGCAGCTCTGTTAGTCAGGGAGACGACGGTCTGAACCTGAGGCTGTAATCCATCCGCTGGACCAGAAAACCTCCCTGAGAGGTGACCCGGGCCTGCACCCGCTCCGCTCCAGAACCGGACCGTCGACAGGAAGCAGCTCGACTCACCACCAGTCCGTGATGAAGATCTCCGTCTTGGCCTCTTCCAGAGCGTCGGCGACGTCCTCCATGTAAGTTTTACCGTTTACGTACCTGCAGACGACGCAGAACAAACTTCAGCTGTTTTTATAAACTCTTTAGATGTTTCCTTTAGCTTCAGGGCAACACAGCTATGCTTTTATTTTGAAGGAAAACAAGTTAACTAACATTACTTTCAAAGTGGTGTCACTTCAAGCCCTTACATAACTTTGAGGGTTTTCAGTCAGATTCTCTCCCTGGTTTTAGACCAACACACACACATGCACACGCACACCTTTCACTCCCTCCGCCTGTCCCACAGACAGGATTATGTTGCCCATCAGGAGGACAGGTGATGAGCAGGTGAGTCTCACTTTCCCTCTCTTTGTGTCGGGTTACGGCAGCAAGAAACAAACATCTGAGCTCGTGTTCAGAGTCCAACGCATCTGCTTAACTTTGTCCACCGCAACTGAAGGCAAAAACCTCAAACGGATCCACAAACGTTGGTTACGTACTGTAACCCCAGATTCTATGAGTATAGGCGTAGCCCTTTAAGCCATCCTCATGACAAACACCTACATCTGGAGGAGGAGCATTAAATCCTGCAGCCAGATGGACCAGGACTCGTCTAAACTTCTCAGAACCGGATCAGTTTCACCAAACCCGCGTGTAAACCCTCACGTCTACTGGATCTCCACACCTAAATCATAATAAAATGGCGTGGCAACAGGAAACTGTTGAGTGGAGCGCTGAGGTTACCATTTGGCGGGGATGTTCTCCTCCTCCATGGCGAAGGAGCCGAAGCGGTGGTCGGTGAGGAAGGCGGCGCCGTGCCTCTTGGCGAAGCCCTCGATTGCCTGACCCCACCAGCGGGCGTGTCTGTAGCTGCTGCACTTCAGCACCAACGACCTGTTGCAGACGCAGTTCAACAAACAGAAACTCAACGGGACGCAGCTTCAAACTCCCGCCCAGGAGCCAGAAACCAGCGTGCACAGACCTGGAGAGGCTGTCGATGCGGACCCCGTGTTTGGTCTCGGTGTCTTTGAAGTTCATCTTGATGCTGAACTCTTTGTCGAACAGCATCACGAACGAGATGGCACCAGAATCTGGCTTCATGTACAACAAGAACGAGTCTTTCACCACCAGCCAGCTGCACACACACACACGCAAAAACACACACACGCACACAGAGACTGAGCTCAGAGTCGACTTTGTCCTAAGCCAGAACAAAATGCAAATCGCCCACTGTCTACATGCCAAAGTTTAGAACAAAGGTCTCATTCGATCAGCTGGAGCTCAGAGTGGGTGTTGAGGAAGACCTTCAGCTACCAACACAACAACCTTCAGCTCATTATCTGTAAAAATGACCAAGGTGGAGCCATTTTTGACTGCGGCAGCCATCTTGAATAGGCTGACTTCAAATACCACGAGTCTGTTGATTTAATATCTTGTTACCAATGCAAGGATTCTACTTAAAACTGTTTTCATGTACTAGTACAAATGTTTACCTGCTGAAGTCAAACTAACTCAAAATGGCCGCCACAGCCAATAAAATATAACAAGCACAAACATGGTTAAACTCGGCCAATTTCACAGATACTGAGATGAAATCTGGTCTGCTGGTCACTGAGTTGTATGGCAAGACGTTTGTGTATTTATTGAACATCCTTGATAACAAGTGTGGTCAGTTTTACTGTTCACAGACGACTAGTTAGATAAAAGTCACAACATTCAAGTCGTGCGCAGTTTATGTCCACTAGTTACCAAGAAACCATTTCTGATGTTCACTCGTTAACTTGTACGACAGATGTCAGCTAGAGAAATGTAATTTCCTGTGAACGTACAGCGCTTGTTGCTCGACGATTTTAGCTGAAAGCTGCTGAAGAAGCTAAAGCTTGCTTGAAATACACCAATAGCCGAAATGTAGAAGGAAGGTAGAGGACAAAAGAGCAGAAATTATTTTTAAAAAGGTAGCTGAAAGAAGCTAAGAACTGCAGAAACTTTCTAAAATTAACAACACAAAAAAAAAAAGCTGAAAGGAGTTTAAAAAGTATGAATTAGCAGAAAAATCCAGAAAGAGCATAAACAAGTTGAAATTAACTGAAAGAAAATGATCAGAGCACAAAACAGCTAAAATTAGCAGACTAGCTGCTGAAGGTAGCTGAAAAAAGGCACAAAAAGCTTAAATGAAAACAGAGGCTGACGAGTACACACATAATTCTGAAATAGGCCGAACGAAGCTGAAAAGAGCACATAAAAGCTGAAAGTAGCCAAAAATCTGAAATTAGCTAAAAGAAGCTGAAATTAGCAGAAAGAAGCTAAAGGGAATTTGAAAAGCAGAAAGAACAAAAAAGCTGAAATTAAAAGAAAAAAGATGAAAAGGAGCTGAAATAAAACTAAAAAACAGTAGGAAAAAGATTAAATGAGCAGAAAAAAAGCTAAAAGGAGCTAAAGGAAGCTGAAAATAGCATAAACAAGCTGAAATGAGCAGTAAAAAGTTGTTAACAGCTTAGGGGGGTTTAAGGATGAAGAGAGCTCCATTCATTTTCAATGAGACAAACTGACAAACTTTCCAAAAAGTAAAAATTGCACAGATACCAAAAGTCAGAGCAGGAATATCCTGAATGAGCCGAACGTTTTGAGACATGAATTGTTGAAATAGAAGACGATTAACAGAACGAGTTAATGTACAAAAAAAAAAAAAAAGGCGTACAGAAGAAAAACTGATCTCAATAATGATGATGATTTAGAAACATTCAGACAAATACTTCAATCCATGGTTGACCGATGTGTTTAAAGCCCAACTAACAGGAAGTTTTGGGTTTCTAGTGCAGCAAAATGGTCGACCAGTACGACTTCTGCTCCATCTACTTAGACAACTAGTTATCTAAAGAACGTTTGTTGAACAACTTCACCAAAACGCTGAAGTATTGCGACCAAATGTTGAACTCGAGGGCGAAATGACTTTTGTTATCAAGGTTGTCAAATAAATGTAACATCAGCTTTCCATACACACAAACAGACCACACAAGACCTTTATTTAAAAAGCATTATTTGGAACGGGTCTAATCAGAGTGAAAACAATGCAGAGTGGAGCTGAACCGGACGGTACCATGGAGACAGTGTCTGTGTTCACTGACCGTTTGGACCAGCGGTAGCACATCTTGCTGCGACCGCAGCAGTTCATCCCGGGAATTCTGTGGCCGCCGGATCGCTTCAGCACCATTCCTTCTCTGAAAGACGCCAAGAGAACAATCAGAGGAGTCAATCTGCAACACAGTTCCTGCACAAACTCACCAATAACTACTGAACGGAAGTGAATATACAGTAGTCCCTCGCTACTTCGCTGTTCGTTTTTCGCGGACTCGTTCTATTGTGGTTTTTCAAAATAAGATCGGACATGACTCACAATAGCTGATTGATGGATGAGCCGCACGCTCGGCATGGATTTTTAATTTAAAATACATTATTTTAAATGATTTAGCACCAGTGTGCAGCTAACAGATGTGGGAGTAGTTTCCTCCTGCAGCTGATCAGCTGATCTCCCACAGAGCTGATAAGTGGGCGTGGCCGAGAGTGCAGCCGAGGCAGAGAGCTGAAATCATGACGTGCTGTGCTTTTTTAGAGTGTTTAAAGTTTAGAAACATTGTTTAGAATATTGCACGAGTGTGGGAAAGGTTTGAAATGATTTTATATATAAATACTAAAATAAACTACTACTTACTACTTGTACTACTATTCCTACTTCACGGTTTTTCACTTAACGTGGGGCTTCAGGGTACGGATCCATCGCAATAAACGAAGGACTGTATAACAGATTTGGATGAAATTTATGTTTTTATTTAGATTCAATTTTAGCCTATTTTCTCTAAAAATGTGCTCCGTGATGACTTCTTCATCCAATTCTTAGACTAATTTGCAGATTATAAACCAAAGAAGCTATTGTTTTAATGTTTTAAATAATAAACTTGTGTTTCGATTTAAAGACTTAATATCTGAGAAACTGGGTTTCTTACAAGCCTTTTGGTCCCAGGTCGTGGATGAAGGATATCTGGCTGACTTCAATGAACTCCATCTGGAAAAAAAAACAATTATTTTAAGCAAAAAAAACAGTAAACAACAAATAAGCAGTACCGAGTGCATTTGTAAGAAGTCCTTTTCGCAGGTTTGGAAATCAGGGACAAATATTTCACTCTACTTGTGGGTTTTTTCATCACATCAAACTTCCCAATGAGTTTGAGTCTGTACAAAATCATCAAAATGTGCGGCTCAATCAGAGAAAGCGTGCGCCAACTTTTGGTAGTTACATGTCTTTAGACATCGATGAAATTCACACAAATCTGAGAACCTTTTCCCCATAGACGACCATGGTATCTAATGACTAAACTGCTGTTGTCACATCTTTAACACTTCGTTTACAATCACAGCTTAATACAGAGGATTTCTTAAATATTTTAACACAAAATGTTCATGTTTATCGAGTCAATTAGACGTATTTTTTGTCTTTTTTCCACCCAGTGTCTCTCTGTCTGTAGGACTGATGGTTTTCTCTCAGAGGTCAGAGGTCACACACCCAAACTCATTGACTTCCATTGTATCCGAGCTCAGAGTGTTCTCTTTAAAACAGGAGCTGAAGGCTCTTTGAAACTTGCCATATATCTACCCATAAAACCCTGCAGAACCATCTAACTCAACATGTGGCCATCAGAACCTTCTATTCCCGGGTTAGTTTGATTCGTAGTTCTTTGCACAGAGACGGTTTTCTTTGGGGCATTTCAGGCACGAGGATCAAATCTGAGACCATGATTATGAAATCAGCTGTAACGAAACCCCGACTGTTGACTTATGAAAAACTCCCTGGTCCGGTTTACCACAACTTCTTACCGTTGCGTGGTGGTTCCGGTACATTGGCATTCGAAGCAGCTTGTTCAAGTAATCCTCCAGTTGTTTCTGCAGCAGAACACAAAAAATTAACGCACAGAAGGATCGAATCTGAGCTCATCGCTGTCGGAGGACGAACCCTGCGGCTGGAGACTCGCTCCTCTCTGTCCAGCTCTTCTCCTCCTCCTTCTCGAGGGAGGACCGGCATCGCCTCGTTCCTCATCACAGTCTTCCTCCTCACCGTGTGACTGCAGGGCGTGAGGAGAACGACGGGTGAGAAGGTTCTTCGTCAGAGTTCCAGAAAAAATACGTTTTTACCTGCGTGAGGGCAGCGGCAGCTTCAGAAGGGTCTTATAGGTCCGCATCTCTCTGTGGAGCTCCCCAAAGTGTTTCTCCTTCTTCTTCACCACCCACGTGAACTCCCCGTGCTTCAGCTCGATCTTATACAGACACGGCATCGACTGCGGCAGAAGCTCCGGTTAGCCAACACTTCAGCTCATGAAGCCCAGAACAAATCACCCCGACCCAACCGGCTCACCTTGTTGATGCTCCGTTGCGTGGTTTTGTTGAAGCGGTCCTGAGCTAAGGTGAACCGCTCCACTTCCATGATTTTGGCTGTAATTGGAGAGGACAAGAAAACCTTTGCCTTGGGATCCTTGAAACCCACCAGGTGGTAGATCTGTGAAAAAGGCAACCGATCCCCTGCAGGAAAAACATAAAGCTTTATAAACGCACAGCTACAGTTAATCTCACTGGTCTCTAAAATGTCTCAGACTGTTTGTAACGAGGTCAAAGTTTCTTAATACGAGTCTGAGAGGTTCAGTGTTGTGTCACGAGAAGGTTCAAGGTGTTCAGAGAATCGTCACAGTCATTCAGGGTCTAAACACTTCAACAGTCACAGCCCGGTGAGGTATTGGTCTAAAACAAACAAAAAAAAAAAGCATCAAAGAGACGTCGGATACCCGGCTTGGCCCCATCGTTCATGTCGTACTCATGATCGCCCAGGTCCAGCTCACTCGTGTCCAGCTTCTCCATGATCCCAGTCATGTCCGTCGCTACCAGCTGCAGAGTGCTGGAGGTCGCGTCGGTCTGCTGCAGCATGGTTAGCACTCAGTGTGGAGCCCAGGGCTCACCTGGAGAGACAGGTACAAATGGTGTGTAAATTTAGAAGCTGGAACACAAAATATATTAAGGGTGTTCAAGACTCGGGTGCAGCCAGAGACAAAAACTACCAATACCAAGACAAAAACTAGAGAAAACATAAATTAAATCTAGGACTATCATGACAAAAATAAATAAATATATAAATAACTAGAATTATCAAGACAAAAACTAAAAATCCCAGGACCAGAAAATATATATTTTTAAATATCAGAACTAAAAACTATGAATATCTTGATAAAAAACTTTAAATATCAAGACCAAAAACTGCAAATATCCAAACCAAAAACAACATACATCAGGGTCAAATAAACTACAAATATGACCAAAAAACTACAAGCTTTAGAACAAAAAAACTACAAATGACCAAAAAACTACAAGCTTTAGAACAAAAAAACTACAAATGACCAAAAAACTACAAGCTTTAGAACAAAAAAACTACAAATATGACCAAAAAACTACAAGCTTTAGAACAAAAAA
>NC_056517.1:32983484-32993552 GCF_014905685.2 Nematolebias whitei
AAAAACTACAAATATGACCAAAAAACTACAAGCTTTAGAACAAAAAAAACTACAATATGACCAAAACAACTAAAAAACATCAGAACAAAAAACTACAAGCATTAGAAGAAAAAACTACAAATATGACCAAAACAACTAAAAAACATTAGAACAAAAAACTACAAATATGACCAAAACAACAAAAAAACACTAGAACAAAAAACTACAAGCATTAGAACAAAAAAAACTACAAATATGACCAAAAAACTACAAACAGAACAAAAAACTAGAATCATCAGAACAAAAAATGACAAATCATAAGACAAAAGCTACAAATCCCAGGACCAGAAAAAATATATATATATCAGAACTAAAAATTATGAATATCTAGACAAAAAAAAGTTAAATACTTGGACCAAAAACTGCAAATATCCAAACCAAAAACGACGTATATCAGGTCCAAAAAACTACAAATATCAGGTCCAAAAAACTACAAATACAAGATTAAAATTACAATAAATAAGAGGACAAAAATTATTATAAATAATCCAGATAACCAAATAATAAAAAATGATTTTTTTTTTTTTATGTGGATTTAAATATATTTAATTTTATTATTTAGCCTGACAAAGAACAAACCCTCCAGACTTAATCTCAAATAAATTAAAACTCAAATCGTGTGATTTTTTGACGGATAAGAACAAAACGTGGCTGTAATTAATGATTTTTATCCCAGTCTGAGATATTTTCTTTCATTCCTGCTGCTGTTCTTGTTCTTTTATTTAATTCTGGGTCAGGTTTTGTAGAAATCCCTCGAGTAAATCCTCTTTATTCACCAGTGACCTGCTTTTTCTCCTCTTTCTCAGCCTCGTGCACGTTTGTAACGAGGAACCTCGTTGACATCTGTGACATGTGGATTAGTGTCACGTCGAAAGTGATCTGAGGAAGAGGAGGGTCACTGGTGACGACCGCTCCACAGAAACCAGTCGAAACGTGGAAAATGTCCAAGAAAGAGGAGAGATGAGAGAGAAACGTGTGGAAACGAATAAAAATGCATCCGTTTTTGGCAGAAAACAACTTTGTTTAAAACGATTTACTGATAATTAACAACCACAAAAGCAAGTTAAAAGTTTGGTTTTTAACAAATAGAGTCCAATTGATTTTTTTCTGTTAGTTTGATGGTATATAAACATTTTTTAGAGCCTAAATCATTACAGATAAACATCACAACGGCCGTGGAAACGCCTGCTCAGATCTTTATGACGGAGACTGATCCTCAGAAATAATAAAGCCAAGCGGAAATTAAGTAGTAATTTATCAAAGGGTAATGTTTTTATACTTAAAAAAATTCTCAAGACACAAACAAAGGATAGTTGGGATCTTTTTAAAGTGAGGTTCTGTGCAAAGTTAATAAAAATACAATAACTGATGAGCTAACAGCTTGTCTGAGTGAGATGAAGACCAAAGTGGCCTTAAATAAGCATCGATGTTCTAAAGTTTCATACAAAGTATATTTTAAAAACCTTTACATCATCCTCATGGTTATTCCAGCAATAAAATGACCATATTCCTACAGGAAGTACCACAGGCTACCTGCTACTGTTTGCAAATAACCACAGAATTTTATGCAAATACTCGTGTAACATGAAGTCGATGGAGGTGTAACGGTTTTAATATTGTGTTTGCATGAACTACAGTAAGATTAAAGTTATTTTTACACTGCAGTAATAATCCACTGTATTACGGATTGAGTTGTCAGCAAGTTAGCTCAAGCCAGTAGCTCATCATTTCAGTCAGATTTAAGTATTTTTCCTAAATAAGGTCTATCAAAATACTACCTCCAGCAAGTAAAAAAAAAAAAAAAACTATTCAAAGCCTTTTCCACAGAACCTCATTTCAAGAGACGTGAAACATGTTTTTAAGTCTGATGAGCTAACAGCTAGTCTGAGCTAACAGCTAGTCTGAGCTAACAGCTAGTCTGAGCTAAACCAGAACCAAAGTGCATCACTTCCATCTTAACGTGCTTCCACTCTCAAAAACATCAAAATGGTTCATGAAAAAAATATTTGTTAAACCTTGACATTGTTATCAGTGTCACTTTGAAGATATTCTTGACATAATATTGTGAAATTCCTGCAGGAAGTGCCCCAGGCTGCACAGGAAGTGCCACATCTAGCTGTTGCCACCTCTATTTACACATAGCCAGGACATTCTATGAACTGTACAGTGCATTATTGGTGTAAGAGTTTAGATTGTTTGGCTGAACAGTTCAAAATAAAGTTGTTTGAAGACGACAACTTGATCTTTTCGAGGTGGTTCAAAGAGCCATCTACAACAGGTAAGAAATTAGTTGTTCTTCTGAGTGTGAATGCATGACATTTAATTGTTGTTTGCTTTAATAATATTGCAATAACAAGAAGTCATCAACATATAGAGAAAATCACAGCTAGAGGATGGCAGCAGCTGCTGGGACACATTTCCCTGGGGTTCTAGACCTGCGCCGCTCAGGGTGGCTGCATGTTGGAGTAGCTCTGTTACTTTCATTCTGAGATTTTGCTTTTGGAAACTTTTAATTCCTCTTTTTCTGGATGTAAATCACCTTTTTTGAATGATTGCTTCCTCTGGTATCGGATGCTGTGCAGCTGGAAGGATTTTTACTGAAATATCTTTGTTTTTGGACATTTGTTATGATGTGTAACCATGACAACAAGGTGGGTTTTTTTTATATAACTGGGAGCATCTGATTAACATCTCAAAAGCTCAAATAATATCTCAGCTAAAGCTCCAACCAAATTTCAAATGAGTTGAAAAGGAGGCGCCGTAGATGCATTCCCATCTCCTTGCTGGCTGTGCTCGAGTGCTTGACCACTGAGATCCTGGAAAGGAAACACAGCTCGTGACAGCAGAAGGAACAGGATCGAGCCACGGCATCTGCAGCCAGCTGTCCGCAGCGACGAGCTCAGCAGACTGCTGGGAGGAGTGGCCATCACTCTGGGAGGAGTTCTGCCCAGAATCCAGGCGATCCTGCAGCCTGGAGGAGCCGAGAGGCCAGCCGAGTCTAGGTGGACGGATCGGACGGCATCTGCATCCAGTTTCTTCGGATTCACTGTGGGATGGACTTTCACAAGAGATCCTTCCTGCTTACAGCCATCAGCATCTATAACATCTCTTAATGAAACGAGGATAATGAGCTACAACATTTAATTTCCCTTTGGGATTAATAAAGTATTTTTTAATTGAATATATCCCAATAAATCATGATTTTGTCCTTCAGTTATTCTTAGTTTGGCTGAACTGTTTACTGTCGTACAACAGAAGCTCATCAATAATCCGTCAGCTCCATTCCTGCACTGAGGCCGACATCCAGAATTAGCTTTTATGATGCGAGGACCGGTATAAAAGCTCCAACAATCCTCTTTTCAGTAAGAGACACTTTATTTTGGGATCCTTTGAAAAGTGAAATTGTGAATTTACGGCGGTTTGTCTGCTTTCACTTCCTCCTCTAGACTAAACAAAAGGACGGTGTCAAAACCACAGAAACCACTGGAAAATACGAGAGGCGAAGCTTCAAAACCTGTTAGGCACCATCCAGCTGTTTCTTCAAGCATTTCAACTGAAACACAAAGCTTTTGTATGTGACAACATATTTTTTAATCTAAATTATAGTTTATTAAAGCTTTAAATCATGACTTTTTGAGTATTGTTTGGCACTAAAATAAATGCACTCAACTGCACAGATAAAAATGGAACCACATTAATGAGTAATAAAATTAAAATACAATGCATCTGCATTTAAAGTGGCCCCATGCCTCGAGATCTTGAAACTAAAATGTCTCATTGACTCAAAAACCAAAAAAAATTATTGAACAAGTGGTATACCGATGTCCCCCCTAGGGGATTTAAAGAGTGCCTGTTTGTAGTTTTTGAGATGAGTGTTTTTCTAAAAGAGGGAATGCAAGTAAACCTTAATGTTTTTGATGAAAGATATTCAAGTTACACTGTGTAGAAGAAGGTAGGATTTTTTATTTATTTTTCTGATCGAGGCAGAGCGGAGTGATGGGTCCTGTGCAGTGGTGGAGCCAGGGGGTGGCCAGTGGTGGCCTTGGCCCCCCATAGATTAATCTTCGACCACACTAATCTTTTTAAGCAATATAAAAACTAGAAAGAAATTGATTGGGGTGGCCTGTTTACTTACACAAATACGCACGCACAGAGTGGTAGCCATCTTGGATTTTTTTAAGTGGCAACCAAATTTTAATAAAGGAACTTTTCTACACCTAGATGCAGCCACACGCTAAAATGGAAGTCTGTATTTCACTTATTTTTCAATTATCATGCTCACAGCATTCATTGATGAACAATATCCACAACGGGGGGTAAAAATTTCAGTATGAAAACTTTCTTTGGTGAATTTAACACTGAAGGCGTCTCTGGCGCTTTAAATCCTTGTGGGGCAGCAATTAAATAAACTTGTCAGACACTAGGACCATGCTGTGACACGAAGGCAGCTGCTGCCATCCTGCAGCTACGTGCTGAGAGGAAGAGTCTGTTGCACATGCATTTAAAACTGACAGTCTTTACGTCCAATTCACACGGTGATTAATCAACTCTGAAGCTGAGGAAAAAAAAAAGTTTGAACCTCTGATAATCAGTTTAAGTTCCCTGAGTCCAGTCAAAATTCAGCCCTCAATCAGGTTTTTAAATCTCGTTTCTTCTCATCCTCGTGGGCCCAGGATCTCCTGAGACGAGCCTCGTTACGCCCAGAAAACGGAGTAAAGAAATAAAACCGATCGTAGCACCAGACTGCAGCGTTAAACTGAAAATAAGTGGAGGAGGTCTGAATATTTTATGTTCCCGCTTCATGACGAGCTGCTCTGGTGAGAATTTCTGCAGCTGCTGGTCTGAACTCTGCGAGCTTTAAAAACATAAATCTGTCAGCGAGCTGCGTTTCTGCAAACAGAACCCGGTCCGGTTGGAGACAGTCTGAGCAGCTCAGCCTCACAACCAACCACTTGATATATATAAAAAAACATCAGGTGTTCAGCCAAAAGGCCTGATGGACCCTCCACATCTGGTTTGATGGATCCACTCCAGGACAGTTTGGGTCCAATTATCTGAATTAATCATGTTTGGATAAACCAGTCTGAGTGCTACTGGTCTACTAATGGCTTCCACACAGCAAACCTCAAACTGGATTCATGATCCCAAAGGATCCAAACGGTTCCGATCCAAGTCCTCAGTTTTTCTACCTGGACTCCAGAGTTCACATGGATCGTGAACAGGTTACATCTTGTGCACCGGCTGAATGCTCTGGAGTGGTTTTTCTTGAGCTGCAGCTGGATCGTGTCACGAACATGTTGTCCAGCCTGGAGCATCTGGAGCTTCTGACCGACAGGACGCGGCGTTTCTCCTCCTCCGAGGACCCCGTCGAAACAAACAGCCTCCATGCAAATATGGCGGTTGTTTCCTGATAACAGACGCCGCAAACAGCCGCATGTTTACTCATAAACAAAGTGCGGTGTTGGCAGCATGTAAAACCTTCAGCGCCGAGGTCCTCGACTCATGCTGTGACGTGTTGAGGGCGTGTCGGGTCACAGCAGCGCCGGTGGAACCGGTGCTTACGGGAGTTAAAAAAAGAAACCGTCAACACAGCTGCAATTAGAAGAACTGTTGTGTTTGCAGGACCTCAGTGTTTTTTCAAAACAAGTTTGGGTCACATGCACCCATACACCCTACTGATACTTGGCTAAAGGTCCCTCTGTAGGTCTCACCTGGACCGCTCTCTTTTTGTCTTCATCAACAAGCTCCTGGCAGAACTTTGGCTGATATCGGACTACTCTTCTTTCAACCGGTTGGTTTCCTGGAAACAGACCCAACTTTTAATCAGAGTCCACGAGTTTCCGATAAAGTTGAGGTCGGGTCTTTGGGAAGGCCGTCTGACCGATCCAAACAGAGACCAGTTCTAAACTGATCCTGGTCCTGTTGGACCCAAATGTGTCAAGTTTCAACCATCCAGCTGTTGATTAGAGGTGCAGTTGGAGAATTTTTTTTCATTCATTCAACCTTTATTTAGACAGATGAATCCCACTGAGCCTCGAGGACTCATTTACAAGAGAGACCTGATCATTTAAAGGTAGTTCTCCTCACTTTGTACCATATCATGATGCTACCACCACCATGCCTGACAGTTGGTTCAGAGTTTTTAGGTTTGACGCCTACGAACGTTCATCTTGTCCAAACAGCTCAGTCTTCATCTCATCTGACCATCGGACTGTCCTTTATGTTTGTATATTTGGTGAGAGCGTTGATGAAATCCTACAGAACTTTGCACACGTTCAACTGTCGGCATATTAACGTGTTCTTTTTTTAACCAAAGGTCCCAGAAAAATAAAAACCTGATACTGAAATGCCACCTCCAAAGGAGACAAAAGTTCTGAAAAGGAACCGAGAGCTCTCTGTGGCTCACTGTAGGACAGAGCTATTCAACTGGTGGCCCGGGGGCCAACTCAGGCCCACGGGTGTACTCATTTCGGTCCAACAATGGGTTCATTTTTAAATAAAACTAGATTTTAAATCATAAAACAAACTTACTTAATGAGAATAACTACTGGATGTCCGGTCCCTGAGCTCTTGGCTTTCAGTAATCGTGGCCCCCTGAGTAATTTAGTTGAATAGCCCCTGCTACATGGAGACATTTTTTAAGGGAAATCCAAAGTTAGAAAATGTCTCGCTGCACCGCATCAGCCTAACATCTTCATTTTGGTGTTTGGACCTGAGAATCTTAGGAATAACTTTTTCAGGCTTTCACCCTCCTTGGATGGCATTAATCCAGCCTCCAGCTCTAATGTTAAAAATCTTGGGTGTTATTTTTGATCAGGACATGCCTTTTAACCCCCACATTAAAAATGTTACTAGAACCGCCTTCTTCCACCTGCGTAATATCACTAAATTTAGAAACATCTAATCAAAAACTGATGCAGAAAAACTGGTTCATGCATTTGTCACGTCTAGACTGGACTATTGCAATGGTTTATTATCTGGGTGTCCAAATACTTCTTATCTTATATATTGTTCCATATTTTCTTAACGGAGCACTTCGCTCTCAGACTGCAGGTTTACTTGTGTTTCCTAGAGTTTCCAAAAGCAGAATGGGAGGAAGATCTTTCAGTTATAAGGCTCCTCTCTTGTGGACCCAACTTCCAGTTTCTGTCCGTGAGGCTGACACATTGTCCAGTTTTAAAACTGGGATTAAGACTTTCCTTTTCGATAAAGTTAGGGTTGGCTTCTGATGCATGCTCAATAATCCAGGTAGAAAAATCTAAAAAAGTTAAATCTGGTCCTCTGGACATTCAAAAAAATGTTGGCTTGTTATGCTGTTTTAAGATTAGACAACTAGAGGACAAACTTACATCATTTCCTTAAACAAATTGTTAAAATTGAATATTTTTCATTTGATTTTTCCATCTTAACATGTGATTCTTGACCTGCCATTGTGTATCTGTTCTTACCAAACCCAGCTGGTCGAAGCAGATGATCGCTTGTTCTGAGTCTAGTTCTGCTAAAGGTTTCTTCCTCATAAGGGAGTTTTTCCTTTCCACTGTCGCCTTCGTGCTTGCTCAAGATGAGAGTTCTGTGATGGAGTTAAACTCAAAGCAGTCTGCTCCTCAGATAATTAATGTTAAATTATTATTTTTATATATGAATATTTTGGTGCAGTGCCCTGAGATGACTTCTGTTGTGACTTGGTGCTATATAAATAAACTGAATTGAATTTAATTAACACTTAAATTTTTACATTTGAATCAAAAGTTTAATTCTATTCATTCACAGTGTCCATTTTCCAGCCCTGATGGACAAGAAACGAGTTGGACAAATAAAAACGAACGAGCAGAACGCAGACAAAATCAAGTTCTTTATTTACTTTTGTGACTTTGATTAAAAATGATCAAAAATACAAAACAAAAATTCTAGCTCTTGATGGCTAGCTGTTTGATACTTTCAACTTTTAACTAGCTTTTGGCTAACTTTAGTGTTTTGCTACCTTTAACATTGACCTAGCCTCTCAATACTTTTAGCTAATGTTTTGATATGTTAAGCCTTTAACTAATCTTTTGCTGTTTGTTGCTCTTTTTGTGTTACTTTTAGCTATTAGCTAACAGTTACTGACTAATTAGCATTCAGCTGCTTTTACCTAGTGTTATTTATTTAACTAGAATTTTAGCTACTTTTGGTTAGGATTAAGCCCTTTTAACTTTAACTAGCGTTTTGCTAATTTTAGCTTACAGCTCATTTGTCTTTTGACCAGCCCTTTGTTACTTTTAGCTTACTGTTAGCTACTTTTAGCTTTTAGCCAACATTTGACTGTCTAGCTTCTAGACTGCATTTTGCTACTTTCATCTAGTGTCCTGCTTCTTTGAGCTGTCATTTTGCTACTTTTAACATTTAGCTAGTATTCTGACTTTTTTAACATTTAGCTAACTTTTTGCAACTTTTCACATCCAAGTTCCTATTTTGCTACTTTTGGCTTTTAGCTAATACTCAGCTACCTTTAGGCAACATCTGAATACATTTAGCTTTTAGGCAGGATTGTTCTACATTAGTCTAGTGTTCTACTTTTTAGATTTTAGCTAGTTTTTTGTTGTTGTTGCCACTTTTAGCCTTTGGCTAGCATTTTGCTCAGTTTCAGCTTCTTGAGAGCAAACTTCAGCTGACCTTCAGCTCTTAGCAGTCTCTCTGCGTTTTCACAGAAATTGCAGCTGTTTTCTAATTAGATGCCATTTTCAGCTCTTTTTCGGCTCTTTTTAGCTTCTTATTCACACAGATGTGGAAAATGTCAAATGGTGGCTCGGTGGTCGTCCCCCGGCCTGCTGGGAGGTCCAAGTCCAAGCTGAACCCATTTAATGTCCTCAGAAGACAGATCGGACCTGCTCACTTTACCCCCTGTTAAAGTCAACATCAGAATATTTGCCTCTGGTTCTGTTCACCACTAACGGGCCTTTAATGGATTTTTAATCTTTCATAAGGTTCTGTCCCACCGGACCATGGACAGACGGTGGACTGTCTCTCAGGACAGTTTGAGACAAAAAGCAAAACCATGAAAGTGGACTCAGACAGGAGGAATGCCTGTCGCCCATCAGAGGCTCTCAGACCAGCTGGTGAATTCTGATGGTTATTATTGGGTTTCCAGCGCTGCTGCCGTAAAACACATTATATATTTATCCAAGAATTAGATCCTGACACGTTCATGCATTCTTTATACGAGTATTAGCTGAAACAACTTCGGCTGCGGGTGACTGAGACTCACAGAAGCTAAAGATTCAGTAACGAGCAGAAGTGATCAAGTCAAAATGACTGGATCAGAACATCTGCCTGACTAGTTAAAGAAATTAGGAGCAAAAACTTCAGAAGAGTCTCTGGAGAAAAAGTAGCTAAAAGCTAAAAGGCTAAAGTAGGAAAAACACAAGCTGAAAGCCATCCATCCATCCATCCATCTACAAGCATAGGTGGGTAAAGAAAATACACTAAGAGCCAAAGTAGCAATATTCTAGATAAAAGCTAAAAGTAGCAATAGGCTCGCTTAAAGCTAGAAGTAACAAAATGATAGCTAAAAGCTAAATTTAGCAAAATGTTAGCCAATAGCCTTTTTCTGAACTTCTTGTTTCAGAAAGGTACTGAGGGCTGGATGAAAACTTTTGCACAGCTGAGGTGGGTTGTGTCACCACCGACCGGACCGAGAGTCCAAATAACGACTATGTGATGTTTAAACATGAGGCTCTGCAGCGCAGGCGACCCGGCAAGAAAGTCTGGTCCGAAAGAACCTGATAACATCTCTGGTCATAAACACACCTGCAGCCGAACCAGAACCCAAACAGAACGACACGTTCAGAACCAGAACCCAAACAGAACTACAGGTTCTGAGTTAGAACCCAAACAGAACGGCAGGTTCAGAACCAGAACCCAAACAGAACTACAGGTTCAGAGCCAGAACCAGAACCCAAACAGGACTACAGGTTCAGAGCCAGAACCCAAACAGGACTACAGGTTCAGAACCCAAACAGAACTACAGGTTCAGAGCCAGAACCCAAACAG
>NC_056517.1:32993562-33043867 GCF_014905685.2 Nematolebias whitei
AACCCAAACAGGACTACAGGTTCAGAGCCAGAACCAGAACCCAAACATGACTACAGATTCTGATTCTGTTTAAAGAACTGAAGAAGTTCTTCGTGGACCCACTGACCTGAGCTCGCTGAGACTCTCCAAGCATCTTCATGATCCTCCTCCTGTCCATTAGTTTATCTGTTCACACCACCTGCAGCCACATACACACACCTTGACACACACACACATTCACACACCTTGACACACGCACACATTCACACACACACACCCCTTCACACACACACACACACTCCGGTCCACAGGAGCTCCCACAGACGGTCCGAGAGCCACAGAGTCCAGGTTCAGACTGAGACACATTCACACTTGGAGGCGGGACCTGCAGTAGACAGCCTCCAGCAGAGAGGAGAGATCCTATTAGTCTGGAAGGACTCCAGAGTCTGAGAACAGCCAATCAGAGTAGGGGGGTGGGACTTCCTGTTTTAGGCATCTGTATTAAAGGAGCAGCTGTTCACATGAGACAAACTGTCCAACAAGCTTAAAGTCTTAGAAAAACAGAAAAACAATAAATGTTATTATCGCTCGCTGCAATTCAGCATTTGACACATCTTTAACGCCGTCATTGTTCATCGTATTATTTTACTCTTAAATAAGACGGCAGCGGGTGATAAGCATGCCCTCAAAACTTTTAAAGGGATAGTTCAGGTCTTTTGGAACAGGTCATGAACAATTAATATTTTACCTGTTGTAGATAGCTCTAAAACTCTCCTGAGTTAGCGGTTAGCTCGTCAGTCTGGTCAAAATCAAACTCTTTCTCCAAACTGATGTTGTGAAGGAGTTGTCTGCAACAGGTAAGATACTAACTGCCAATTACCACAGAGCAATCTGGTTGAAAAGATCTGAACAGTTGCTTTAATGAGGCTTTTCTGGAAAGGTTTTAAACAGCTTTCTGAATGTAGGTGTTTTCTGGATCATTAAAATTGAGGTTTTTTTCTTTAACTTCAGGTTTTCAAACCTCAACTAAAAGAAGTTTCTACATTTGGCAGCACGGTGGATTAGTGGATAGCACTGTTGCCTCACAGTAAGAAGGTCCAGGGTCCAATCCTTGGAGTTGGACTTGGGGTCTTTCTGTGGAGGTTGCATGTTCTCCTCATGGGCTTCCTCCCATAGTCTAAAACCTGTCTGTTAGGCAGGCAGACCCTGAAACGTGATCTCAGCGGGGTCCGCCTGGTCAAACAAAGGTTAATAAATAACATTTGAAGGAGCCGAACGTTTCACAACCAAAGAAGCAGCCGAAGCATGAAGTGACTTTCCTAGCTTTGAGTCAGGATGAGTCACCTCCTCTGAATGAGCTTCAGACACACCCAAACATCCAACATAATCTAAACCCTCCTCAGCTGCCAAACGTCTGCGTCACCAGAGGAACCAGGTCGATCCGTCCCCGGGCCCCGTCTGCAGCTCTGGCCACTTCGTACCCAAAACACCTGACACGAGTGTCTTCAAACCCATCTTGACAGTGAAGTCTCTTAACCCTTCTGCTGCCCTCAAAATGATCCACAGAGCCTCAGTCTCAACCAATTTGACCCTAGGGCAGCAGCAGGCTTTAAAATACCTGGTGGAGCTGGTCCCCAAGCAAGAACACGAGCACCAAGTGGTGCCCGTTTTGTACCCAACTCGTATACAAACCATAAACAAAGCAAGGGTACGAATCGACCAGCACCCCCACTTTAAAACGATAAGTTATTTTATTTTTTATTATAAAAAGTAAAGTTAAATATTTTTAAACACCTGGTTTTGTGAGGCTGAAGAAAATGTGACAAGGCAGGAAACGTTTTCATGTTTTTTTGGTTAATTTCACAAAAACGTTTATTTTTATTTTTGCTTTGGACATTTTTGATAAAAGCAGTTTGATCCCTTCATTTGAAAATCCTGTGTTGCGTTTGATGAAGGATGAACTCCGAAGACGTGTGGTCCTTTTGCATCGCTTGCCACCGTAAGGCGACGGCGGATGACCACGTTTTGTCTGTTAGCAAAATATCTAATGAACCACTGGGCAGATTCTAATCAAACTTTTAGGAAATTTTCTACTATTGAGACGAGATCCAGAGAGTTTTCACAGTTTGACTCCGACATTCCTCAACATGATATGATGTTAGTCTGAAGGCGGCGGGCGATATGCATTCCTTCAAGGAACTCTAGGCCACGTAAGATCACGCTGCTGGGACGTGAAGTTAATATTTATTTCATGAACAACTGCTCTCACTTTGAACTTGTCCTTGTATCCGTTGTGTTGCCTCGGTTCATTTAGACCTTCGCTTGACAGAAACGAGTGAAAATAAAGATAAAATTTGATGTTTATTTTATTTAAAACAAAACATTTCATTTGTTACAATGCGCGCTTCTCTCCGTTCAAACACGTCACAGCTCTGATTCCCGCAGGTTTTGCTGCTCGTTGGTTTTGATTCCTGATGGAAGAATGCAGAAAATGGTCCAGTCTGTGGCAGCCTGGTGCCAGAATCCTCAGGAGAATGTTAAGAGGGTTCAGACCAGTTTTACAGTCTGACCCGGTCAGGATTCTGACTCAGGATTCAGGATTCGGCGTTGATTTTCAGATAAATATCAGCTCTGCTTGAATACATAACTTCTCCATAAACAGAATCGACACCTGAAGAGTCTGGGCCTGAGTGTGAGAGAAACCCGATGGCTGAGCAGCTCCGTGGGAACTCATCGCCAACATTCCAGATGAGACGGTCTCTCTCTCTCATTCACGTGCACACACACGCACGCTTCTTGATTCCCCACAAAGAAAATTCACAGCTTCTTCTTTAGCTGCTTGTCCCAAACTAAACCAACCCAGCTGGATTCAAACCTCGCCTGGTCCTTAACGAGGGCCTCGTTAAGTCAAAGATCCAGTCAGAGATTCTGCAACCTGTGATCTGGTTTCCACAGGTGCAGAGTCAAGATCTGCTAACAGAACGAAAACCCGATGAACCAGATTTACATGCCGTGTCGTCACGCTGCCGTTTCCTTTCGCTCAAATTCAGACACTTCATCTTTTTAAACGGTTAATTTTAGCTTTATTATAATTCATGAAAATCTTTTATAACACCAACAACAACTACAATAATAATAATAACAATAATAATAACAGCAATAATAGCAACAATACTACTACTACTACTACTACTACTACTACTACTACTACTACTACTACTACTACTACTAATAATAATAATAATAATAATAATAATAATTAACAACTTATGACCACCAAACTAAGTCATGGTTTGTTTCAGATCATGCCCTGTGTTCACATAACAAAAAAAAAAAAAAAAGAAAAACAACTTAGTCTGGCATTTGTTTACAATTTGAAATCAAATTTAAACTTGATTAATGTTAAAACGGCCTACTGTCTTACTGAAACAGGAAGTTAACAGCCTGATGGTCTGTGCTACGACAGAAGGCTAGCCTTTCCACTAACGTGCTAAACAAACATGCGATTAACAAAACCCAGTTAACGAGTCAGAACCGACCCACAGCGAGCAGTAGAAACCAAACTAACAGCCAAATGTTGTGAAAGTTCAGTAATAGTTTTGTATAAATGCTACAAACAAGCTACATGTGTTAGTTTCCTGTTAGCATGCTAAAGTTAGCATGTAGCCGCCCAAAATGAGACTGATTCTACAAATTTAAGTCATTTTAATGTTTTTATCCACTCAAAACATGACTTATTTGAGCTGCTTTTTGTTTCCAGCGTTGAATTTTTATTTTTTTTAATATATACACAACATAAAACTTAAATGTTTTTAAAGACAAGAACTGGATTTTGCGCACGTTAGCTCGCTGTGGCGACATCTGAAGAGAGCAGCCAAAAAAAAACAAACAAAAAAACTGGATTTGTGTCAAATAATTCACACCTTCAGCCTAGTATGTTTAATCAAGTGTTGCTGAAGTTTCTAAAAAGTCGTTTTATTTGACGTGAGAATCCAGAAACATCAGTTCAAATAGCCGTCTGTGACAGATGAGACCCAGAAGACGACCCAGACTGTCCCAATGAGACGAAATGTCGTCAGGATGTTCAAAACCTTCAAGCTGGACTGAAACCTGGAGCTGTCCACATGGATGAGGCAAATGTCCTCTGGAGGAAAGTTTGATGGACGAGACAAAGATTAAGGACGTGGGAGGAGTCAAAGAACACGTGTCAGGCATGGTGGTGGTAGCATCATGCTGTGGTACAAAGCGAGGAGGACTACTTCCATTTTCTTCATCTTCATTTCAAACTAAGGGCTGGACGGTTGAAATTGGGACGCATTTGGGTCCAACGGGACCAATGGCTCTTGACTGGACCAGTCGGGTTGACATGAAGCTCCTAGAAGCTCCACCTGGTTTAAAACGACCCACTAAAAGCAGTAAAAGAATAAAACTTCAGGCCCAGAGCTCTGCTGACTGATAGTACCAAAGCCTCAGAACCAGCAGAACACACAGAAAACGTTTCTGGTTCTTGTGAAATTCCTTCATCTGCTCTCATCTTAATCTGAAGCTTTTCAAGGAGTAATTCTAATTATTTTATAAATAAACAGAACTAATATATTTAGAGTACAAACAGAGGAGCTGTGGATGTTTGACATTTGGATCAGAGCAGCTCGTTGTCTTTAACGACCCGTCCCGTCTCATTTATCCACCTCAAATCGTTAAATCTGAAGGAACCAACAGATATTTTATTTAAACTGTTATAAATTAAATCTAACAGCTTTATGGCCGTCCATTCACTCATATTTTTCCCGTTGCTCGATGAGGAAGTTTCTGCTCTCGTCCGAGCTGCAGACTCTAAAAACAATGAAGTGGTTAATGCAACTTCTCCTCAGAGGGGTTATAATAAACGTGTCACGTTTTGAAACACCGGAGTTGTGTTTTCGTCTGGTTCTGCAGGAAGTCGGCGCCGGCGAGACTCAGAGGAAAACTCTGAGTTGAAACCTAAACATTAATTTAAATGGCACCAGATAAAATGAAGTGGAGCCCTTTCTGTTGAAGAGAGGAAATATTCCTTTAAATTAAACAGGAAATAAAACGTGAGTTACACCGCCCCCTAGTGGTCAGCTCTGCCTCCTGCACCAGCGGTTTCAGCTAAACTTCGTGAAATACTGAATATTAGTCAGGGGTTTGACGTTTCCTGTTTGTTTGTGTGAAACCGCAAATAAAGGAAACACTAAATTAGAAAACAGACTTATGCCCTGCTGGGAGCTAAACGTCATGTATAAAGCTATAAAATATAGGATTAAAATTATAATAAAATTTGTTTTTTCTCAAGGTAGGAGGAAGAAAAGGTGCAAAACCTTATCTGAATTTACAGATTTCCCCCAAAGAGCTTCTACTTCTTGACTTGACTGAAATTGATCAGATTAAAAAAATAAATAACGAAAGAAAAGAAGCTGAATCCCGATCAGCTGTCAAAGAAATGTTGTATTTCTCCAAAAACCAAGACAAACTCTTTTTTTTTATTATTATTATTCTTGAAGTAAAACTGAATGATTCAGCGTAAACCGTTCTGTGGGCAGAGCGCTCACTTCTGTTGCATCAATATCCTGTTTCATCAGTTTGGACCAAATCTGAACTCCTAATGTTCTGATCGAACAAACGTTCAGATTTACAGGAAATAATCCAAATTATAGGTCACTCTGTTACAAACTGGAACCGTTTTCCAGCTAATTAAAAATAAAAACTTACAGGGTTTATCAGGTTTAATTCAAATAAAGTTAATTTTAAAGGTCTAAAGTGGCAAAAAAAAAAAAAAATCATGAATCTGGAAAACATTTTATTTTCAGTTTTATATCTTTGAAAGCTGTAAATTAAAGCAGATTATCATTCATACTTTCGTCTTTTTAGAACCATTTTACGTTTGGAAATGGTGAACGTTGAGCCGTTTTGGTCAAATCTTTAAAGTAACGTTCGGTACCTGTTGGAGCGTGTGTTGGGCGTGACTCTCAGCTACTACCACCCCAAACTTCAGCTCAGCATCTGTAAAACCAACAGAGTTGTCACCATTTTTGTTGTTTCCAACCGTCTTAGAGCCGTGGCGGCCATATTGAGTTAAGCTGACTCCAAAAGTTGTCAAGTTCTAGACGAACATCCTGAGAGTTTCGTTCCGATCCGTCCAGTGATTCATGAGGTATTTTGCTAACAGTTTTACTGACAGACGCGTGATCCGCGTGTGTCTCAGTGACGGGCACCCCATCGTCCTGCCCGTTTAACCGGTGGAACCAGGTCACGTCTCGGTATGTCGGAACAACCGTGAAAATAAAGAGGGTGACTGAAAGGACTCCACATGACCCGGACCTGACCTGCCACGCCCCCTCGCCGCGTTGCATGTTCTCAGAAATTATCAATAGGGGAACTTCTGGAGTCAATCTGTCAAGATTAAAACACAAAAACGTCCATGACTCAGTTTGTTCCACAGGCGCCGAGCTGAAGTTTGGTGTGGTAGTAGCTGAGAGTCACCCCCAACACCCGCTCTGAGGGCCAACAGATTACAAACAACTTTATATTGGAGAGCAGTTTGAGCTCGAGGCTCTGGAGCGGTGGATTGGATTTAAACATTTCCTCCAGGAAATGAAGCTCTACATTCAACACTTATAAATGACCTTTAAAGAATTTTTAATTAATTAATTAGTTAATTAAATTAAAACGAGAACGTGCCCTTAGTGCGATGAGGTAATCTGGTTAGCCCGGAGTCACGCTGTCACTTCCTGTGACAAACGAGCGCTTCCTCTTTGTGTTTAATCAACTTTTAGCTGTTTGGACCCAGGTTTGGTTCTTCGGGTCCTGATCCCAACATCATGACCACAGCTGAGAGTTGAATACAGACCAGAAAATCTTTCTTCACCAAGAAGGACCGAAGCAACATGCTGATTATTGATCCATCCTCCATTACGTCTGGAACGAGACGCCCAGAGGCAAACCAGGACGGTCTCAGAACCTCGCCTCATCTGACCGTCCCTCAGCGGTTCCTGTGACGGGTCAGCTGTGTCATCGGTCCATCACAGCGTCGCACAGACACACTTCGACTTTGGTCCAGTTCAGAACCGCCAGCGAACGCAGCACCGACGCTTCTGGACTATGAGAGGGACCCGAAGCGCCTGGTCCGACCCTGATCAGAACCAACACGTCTCAAACAGAAGCTGATCAGTCTGGATTGATTTAAACCACTTTAGTGATGACTTCAACGTTCAACCCGTTAGCAGGATTAGTTAATCCGGATTACTGGATCAGACCTGTGTTAGTTTATCAAGGAGGAGGAGCGTGTGTAAACAGTCTGCCGACTTTAACAAACGTGCTGGAAACCTTTCAGCTCCACGCGCCGTTTATCAGCAGACGTTATTGATTAAAGGCTCGAATAATTCACCGCACACGCACGTGCACGCACACACCCAGAAAGTCAATAATTAGGATCCTCCATGTCCAGCACAACGTGTTCAAACTCAGAGACGCTGCTCTCCGCCTTGCTCCAAGATAAGCGACCGTGCACACGCTGCGTCTGTTAGCAAAATATCTCCTCAAACACGTGTGTTTGACCGATTCAACATGGCCGCCGCAGCTCAGCAACCTCAGTGAGATTTGTGGACGTGGAGCTGAAGTTCTATGTGGCTGCAGCTTCTCTTTGACCCCCCTCGTCTGTTGGGTTGAGGGAGCTCAGTTCTGTCTGAACCCACCCAGAGGTCAAAGGTCAGCGGAATGACCCAGGGACATAAGACCTTCAGAAGGTCCAGGACAGCAAATGAGGGGTTACAGGAGGAGGGTCTAGATCAGGTTTGGACCAGGACAGGAGGAGGTCTCAGACCCCTGGGTCAGGTTCACATCTTCATGCCTGAGCCCAGAACCCCTCGTGGACCAGGAAGAGCCTGGAGCCAGGATCCGACTAAACCGTAAGGAGGGAGGAGAGGGGGAGTGATCTGCCTGGGAGTTCAGTTCATACAAACCGACCCGTTTGGACCTCGGTGTGAGCTGGTCCAGAATGTCTAAAAACAATAAAATAAAGAACTTTAAGATCTGGGTGTCCCTGAGCCAGAACCTGGACTGACATCAAGACTTCTGGACCCATCCTTCCACAGAACTTCCTGTCTGCAGATTCAGGACCCTCAGGGGGATCCCAGGCCAGGTGCTGCCAGCTGCTTGGACCGGTCCGGACCACCAAATGATCAGAACTCAGGGGATCTTGAACGCATCTCTCATTGCTGCACGCGTGCACAGGTGGCCTGCAGCTAGAACCGGGCCACAGGAGGACCGGTGGGTCCAGATGCAGCACAACTTTCTGCAGACACGGAGCTAAGGAACCAGGACTGAGAAACCCAGAGGGCGGGCTGGGTCCAATAGAACCTGCGAGGAGCTGCACACAGGAGGAAGTGGTTCGGTTCGGTTCGGTTGGAGGAGGAAGCAGTACCGACGCGTTAATTATACAGGTCTGACTGGTTCCACACATGCACGCGCACACACGAACCCGCCCCCTCGATTAAACCCAACAGAACCGATCCAGCTTCTGAACCCAAACCACTGCAGCACAGAGGAATTCCTTCACGACAAACAAGTAAACAAACAGACAGATATCAACAAACAAACAGCTGCTGGTTCTGACGCAGCGGGGTCCAATTAACCTCCTAATTACAGCAGAACTCCACCAAACTGCAGTCAACAACACCTCCATAAACAAGTAAACAAATAAACAAACAACTGAATAAGCTCTGACAGGAGGACCGCGGGTCGATCCGAACCGGGTCGATCCGAACCGGGTCGAACCGAGCCGGGTCTCTGAGGAGCCGAACCGAGCCTTACCTCCTGATGTGAAGCAGCTGGATTGCGCGAGAGAGAGCAGAACCACCTGATGGTGTCAGAATGCAGCTCCGAACCGGGAGAAGCAGTTCCTGTTCCTGCACTGTCAAAATAAAAGCCACGAGCTGTCAAACATCGGAGGAAATTCTTGTTTTTTCACGTATTTGTAAATAAAACCCCAGATTAAATTAAAACAAATAATAATTTATTTATCCTCAAAACAAATCAGTTTGTTGTAGCAGGTGTTGATAAGAAATTTGAAAACAGGTGGGATGTTTTATTTTGACGGCTGGATTAACTTCCGGTTACAGCAAAGCTAAATGTTGTTCATTTCTCATAATATTTAGAAAAATTAACAAAGTCCATGCTCAATAATCCAGGTATACAATCCAACATTTTTCAGTCAGGTCATTATTGAGCATGGACTTTGTTGTTTTCAACCAGTTTGACAAGACTGTCAACAAGGAAGAGGGCTGGCAATGGAGGAGGGGGTGTACCAAAGAGACCATCTTATCACAAGCAGAACTGGTTTGTTCCACTTTGGAGTAAGCTGTTGGGGGAAGAATCAGTTTTGTTGTGTGTTTCCTTGACTGATGAAGCCTTCTGGATTGAAGGTGAAACGTTTCAGCACACACAAAAAAAGAAACTGTCCAGATGACCTGACTGACTGAAAAATGTTGGATTTAGAAAAATTGACATTTTTTTTCTTCTAGTTTCACTTCTATTTGATCCAAAGAAACAACTTTGATCTTTTAGATTTTTTTTAACTCCCATAAAAAAAATAAAAAAATTAAACAAAATTAAGTGTTTTTGTTGTTGTTCATTATTTAAAGACATGAAGCTCTATACCCTCTTATGGCTTTAAACATCTGTTAAGACATGTTCTTGTTTTTAGATTTTTACACCGCCCTACAACCTAGCTGTTTTTTGTTGTTGTTGCTACTTTTACTTTTAAATACCAGTTTATTTTCACTTGTTAAAAAAAAATCTCAATTTGTACGAATCCTTATTGTCTTTGTTGTTCACTGTTGTCATGACTCTTTGTTAAATTCAGTTATAGTTTAGTTTAGTTATATCTGATCATAGCCCGCTTATTTTGGAACTTAGTTTTCCAGACAAACATTCTGTGTATTCTTGGCGACTCAATCCTCTTCTTTTGTCAGATAAAGAATTTGTACAATATATTTCTGAACAAATTGATTTTTTCTTAAAAATTAACATTTCACCTGGTATAGCTTTCGGTACAATTTGGGAGAGCTTGAAAGCTTTTTTACGCGGTCACATTATATCCTATTGCTCACACACCAAGAAACAAAAGGTAAAACGTTTAACTGAACTGACAGATCTGATTTCACAACTAGATAAACAGCACTCTACAACTCCATCTCCAGATTTGTATAAACAAAGACTAACTTTGCAAACTGAGTTTAATTTAATTACCACTGAGCAGTCTGAACATGTGATTCTTAAATCTAGAGGAATGTGGTATGAGCATGGGGAGAAAGCGTCTAGGATTTTGGCACATCAGCTCCGTAGATCTGAAGCTGCACGATTAATTCCTGAGATTAAAACCCAATCTGGACAGATCACTGCAGATCCACGGAAAATAAATGAGAGTTTTAAAAGGTTTTACTCTAACCTTTATGAATCAGAATCTTTAAGAATGCCTGGACTGTTTGATAAATTTTTTGAAAAGATGGAAATTCCAACTTTAGATTCTACATTTAGGGATCAATTAGAAGAACAGATCACTGCAGAAGAAATTAAATTGGCAATTAACTCAATGCAGAATGCAAAGTCCCCGGGACCAGATGGCTACCCAGTTGAATTTTTCAAGACCTTTAAAGATAGTTTGTCTCCATTGTTACGAGATATGTTTATTGAGTCATTTAACTGGCAGTGTCTTCCCCCAACGCTTCGTCAAGCTACTATTTCTTTGTTATTGAAGCCAAATAAGGATCCACTTGAATGTTCATCATATCGTCCAATTTCGCTGTTAAATGTGGATTTAAAAATATTATCTAAAATCCTAGCTCTCAGACTAGAACGATGTTTACCTCATATTATTTCCTCTGATCAAACAGGATTTGTAAAGGGAAGGCATGGCTTTTTTAACTTGCGTAGATTTTTTAACATATTACACACGGAGTCAACTACAGCCCCTGAAGTCGCCTTATCACTGGATGCTGAGAAGGCTTTTGACCGGGTGGAGTGGGACTATCTGTTTTACATATTAAATAAATTTGGATTTGGCCCTAAATTCATTTCTTGGGTTCAGGTACTTTACTCCTCGCCTATGGCATGTGTTCGAACAAATTCATTATATTCCTGTTACTTCCCACTCCACCGCGGGACAAGACAGGGGTGTCCTCTGTCCCCTCTTTTATTTGCGTTAGCAATTGAACCGTTGGCAATTAAGTTGCGAGCAGAGAATAATGTTAAGGGTATCTGCAGAGCTGATCAGGAGCACAAGATATCTTTATATGCTGATGACCTCCTGCTATATATCTCCGACCCTTTGTGCTCTCTTCCCCATGCTCTTGCTATATTTAAACAATTCGGCACTATTTCGGGTTACAAATTAAATTTGCATAAAAGTGAATTACTTAGTATAAATTCTAAAGCCAGGAAGATCTCATTTATGAACTTTCCTTTTAAAGTCAAATCAAACTACGTGACTTACCTGGGGGTCAAAGTTACTCGCAAATATAAAGATCTCTTTAAAAAGAACTTTATACCACTTCTTGAAAAGACTAAATTAGATCTTCAAAGGTGGAATAATTTGCCACTATCATTAATAGGCCGTGTCAATTCTATAAAAATGAACATATTGCCCAAGTTCCTTTATTTATTCCAATGCATTCCGTGTTATATCCCAAAGAAATACTTTATGACACTGGATAAACTTATTTCTACTTGTATTTGGAATGGTAAGCCCCCCAGGATACGTAAAGATTTTATGCAGAGACCTCGACCTATGGGTGGATTGGCTTTGCCAAATTTCCAGTCTTATTACTGGGCAGCTAATATACGAAATATGCTATATTGGATTAGTGACTTTTCTACAGAAACCCCTTCTTGGGTTCAAATTGAGTCGTCTAATTGTGGCCAGACTAGCCTACCTGCCTTGATGACCTCCGCTCTCCCTTTAGAAATATCTACCTATAAATGCAATCCTGTGTTATATAACTCCTTGAGGATCTGGGTACAGTGTAGGAAAAGATTTGGGCTACATCTTATGTCAATTAAAACTCCCATCTGCTCAAATCATATGTTCCCAGCTTCTTTGTCTGATTCTGCCTTTAAAATTTGGAAAAAAAATGGATTAAGTAAAGTAAAACACCTCTTCATTGATGGGATATTTGCATCATTTACACAACTCATAGAACAGTTTAATATCCCGCGTACACATTTTTTCCGCTATTTGCAACTGCGGCATTTTGTGAAGAATGGATATCCCTCATTTCCTATATTACCTGAGGAAACGACTCTGGATAAAATCACAGATATAAATGTTCATAAAAGGGGGGTAATTAAAGAGATTTATACTATACTGCTAGATCTACAATCTCCTTCTCTCTCCATTATTAAATCACATTGGGAGAAAGATCTTACAATTACATTAACGGATGAGCTCTGGCAGGCTATTCTCCACAGGGTACACTCCTCTTCTATATGCGCTAGGCACGGGCTCCTTCAGTTCAAAGTCCTGCACCGGTTGCATATCTCTAAAGAAAAGCTAGCTAAGTTTTGTCCAGGGACGGATCCCTTGTGTAACCGATGCAGGTCAGACGTTGGTTCCCTTTTTCACACTTTCTGGGCGTGTTCACATCTTAATACCTATTGGACATCTATATTCAATACACTCTCAGAAATATACAATGTTAAATTTTGCTCTCCTGCTTTAACTGCAATTTTTGGAGTTATACCTCCAAATACTTTACTTTCCAAGAATAATTCAAATACAGTAGCTTTTGCTACGTTGATTGCGAGACGTTTGGTACTTCTGAGGTGGAAACAGGAGGCCCCTCCTACACATGAGCAGTGGCTTGTAGAGCTCATGAGGTTTTTAAATTTAGAAAAGATGAGATGTACATTGGCAGGTTCAACTGCTAAGTTTGTCAAGGCATGGCAGCCTTTCTTACAATACATGGAAACATTTAGGATGATTACCCCATCGTAACTAAATTACTGATACTTTTGGTTAGCTGTAAAGTGAACAGATTTTTGTATTTTCATTTGTATATATATGTATATATATATATATATATATATGTGTATATATATATATTTTTTTTTTTTTTTTTTTCTGTGTGTTTTATTTTGTTTTGTTGTGTGTTTGTTTTATGTAAGGGTTTTATATGTTAAAATGGGCAGCACTGTATAAAACTTAAATGCTGTAAAGAATATGCTGTGACAATTGATAAATAAAGTTTAAAAAAAAAAAAAAAAAAAAAAATCTCAATTTGTACGAATCCTTATTGTCTTTGTTGTTCACTGTTGTCATGACTCTTTGTTAAATTCAGGTCTCGCTTGTAAATGAGTCCCTGAGGGACCCAATAAATAAAGGCTGAATGAATGAATGTTCATTATTTAAGTCATTGACTGTTTTTATCATTTGTGAAAATATAAAATCTTCCTTAAAATCAAAGGCATCGCTTCATTTTCTCCATCTTCTACTGCTCCTATGTGGTCAGGTCCAGGACCCAAACCCACATCTCCCTCTCCCCAGAGACTCTCCAGCTCCTCCTTGGGGACCCCAAGGTGTTTGGACTTGGGGTCTGGAACAAGTCCACCTGAAATATGACCTCAGACTCAGAGGAGCTCTTTCTTCCTGGCCTGAGCCTTGAGATCCATGAAGGCCACAAGCAGGATCTGAGACAAAGGACAGCAATGCATGGAGCCCTGCAGGAGTCTGATGATGTGGACACAGCTCCTGCTTACATTTCTGTAATCCTTAATCTTGATTTTTTTTTAAATAACTTGTTTTTTTAATATAAAAAATAGTGAAACTGTCTCTCCTCCAGCTTATCTTTGAAAAGTTTCTCTCACCTTTCACTTCACTGTTTTAGACATTTTGTCTCCGGTGATGGAGGAGATAAGTGTTTGTGTGTGTGTGTGTGTGTGTGTGTGTGTGTGTGTGTGTGTACCGGCTGATGTTAAATCAGATGAACATTCCCGTCATGCTGGATGTGTCTAAACGCTGCAGGTCCTGCTGGCAGGAATAAAACCTCTCCTGCATGAGTTCAGGGAGGTGTCCACCTGTCTTCAGGTGTTAAATTTCCTCCGACTGCTTCTGGCAAAGACGAGGGTTCTGTTAAAAAAAAAAAAGTTTTCACAGAGGATTTGAGTTTTTTATTCTGCAGAAAAACAGATGATATACTCTTACAAAATAATTTAAAAACAATTATGTGCTTTGGTTCTTTAAATATTATTAAATTTGGGGTTTAAATCCACTTTTAATGCACATTTAGGAGCTTTTGTTTAAATGAAATTAAGTTTAATAAGGATATGGATCATGGCTGAGATCAGAGATGTGTCAGTGGTTTAATAACGGGTATTATTATGGGATGTTTCAGGTTTCACTATTGATTGGTTTAATAATTTGAAGCTCTCGACCTTGACCTCTCTAAGTGGCTTTAAGAATCTGTTGGACTCCTGGCAGGGACCGATGCAGACATGTTCCTGTTTTTAGTTTTCTACATTTGCCTGTTTTTTAGCTGTTTTTTGTTACTTTTTTAAGCCATCCTATTTGTTAAAAAATAAATAAATAAAATTGTATGATTTTTTTTTATAACTGTTTATTGTTGTTGCTGTTGTCCATTGTTGTCATCATTCTTTGTTGAAATCAGGTCTCTCTTGTAAATGAGTCCTCGAGGCTCAATGGGATTTACCTGTCTAAATAAAGGTTGAATGAAAATTTTAACCACTGTACATGTTGACAAAATTAAACAAAAAAATATCGCTACTTACTAATTATTATTTAAAATGTGCGTGTTTATGTAATCCAGCATCAGATGAGTGTAAAATGAGGCCTTAATCCGAATAACTGCAATGCATACTCAAAAGATGATCAGCCATTTCAATTTGTTACAATCACAATTGAACTAGAAACAATAATCCATCCATCCATCCATTTTCTTTACCCGCTTATTCCATTTTGGGTCACGGGGGTCGCTGGTGCCCATGTCCAGCAATCACTGTGCGAGGGGCGGGGTACACCCTGGACGGGTCGCAAGTCCATCACAGGGACACATGGAGACAAACAACCATTCACTCTCTCACTCACACCTAGGGACAATTTAGAGTTACCAATCAGTCTAACATGCATGTTTTTGGACTGTGGGAGGAAACCGGAGTACTCGGAGAAAACCCACGCATGCACGGAGAGAACATGCAAACTCCACCCAGAAAGGCCCCTGGACCAGGGTTTGAACCAGGGACCTGCTCGCTGAGAGGCAGCAGCTCTACCAGTTGCGCCACCGTGCTGCCAGAAACAATAATATAAATCCTAAATTTATTAAGTTATGCTATTAGGGTTTTAAAAATGTAAATATTGCTAAGAAAACCTATTGAAAATCTAATGATGAAAGATAACGCTCCTTTTTGTCGATTGTTGTCGCGGCGAGCCGATTATCATCTTGACCAACGCGAGCTCTTTGATTAACGCTGACTTCTCGCGAGACTTACAACGTCACGCGGATAATGGTTGGAGATCGCGGATATTAGAAGGTACTTTTCTGTTTTAATTTCTCCGCTTGGTTTTAAAACAAATTGCACAACGCAACTGGCGCGGCCGATGAAATTTCTGCGCATTTTTCTCGCTGAAACTTGCGTCGCTGCGGTGTTTGCGGTCGCTTACGTCGACCCCGCCTGTAGAAACCGTCGAACCTTCGAAATAAGAGCTCAGGGTTTTACGCGCTTTTTAGCGCTACGTAAACGGTTAGCTTCGGCCTCAGAAACAATCCGCCCCGCTGACGCACCGAGGGGGGTAAACGTCTCCCAGGCGGCTCGAACGACACGAAAAGCCTCCGCAAAGCTGCGCTGAACAGAAAAGAAGCAGCGGAGATCATTTTAATTCACCTACGACGTCAGTGTTAGCATTAGCCGCAGCCGAGGGCCTGTTCAGGAAGCAGGCGGGAGCTTTTATTTTCCAAAATTCACCTTTCCTCATTCTGCAGAAAAATACCTGCCTTCTCATAATGTTTATTAAAAATGACTTCTATACATAACTTCACGCATTTATGTTCCGATTTAAGCTGTTAATGAGATTTATTATTGTTGTTTTTTTTCTGTTTCTTAAGGAATCAACAAAGATTGAACTGAGACTTTAAAAGCAGCATCTGAGAGTAAGTTTTTATTTATTTTTTAACCCTATACATCCCCCTTTTTTGGTGCATTTCAAAAACACTATTTCCATAATTAATTGTGCAGTTTATCTACAATGCACTGTCTTTTAATTATAAATGCTCTTCCCTTGTTAATAATCTTTTTTTTTTTAAGAAACGAGATTTTTATTCACCAGATGGGCTTTAAATGAGATTATTTCAGTCTGAATTAATACACCTTCAATTAAACATAAACTACATAAAAATGTGAATTATGATCAAGAAATCATAAAAAGTTCAACCTTTCTAACCGTTTAATAAACACGCTGTAACTGCTGAAAGAATAATATAAAAGTTTTAAGTTAAAATTAATGAGAAACTTTTTTTTTTCCCATTCAACCTTTATTATAAATGCAGTAAGCCCTTAATCTTACTAAACAAACACTGTATTTACAATTATTTAGTACATTTAAAATCAACTAGCATATGGTTAATACGTTTATAAATTTCACTCGTTCAGTTCAGATGATAAATGTTTTTCTTCCAATGACGTTTATAAAGCAGTTTTAAATAATTCATGGACTTATTTTGGTTTTGACACTCCAGTTCAAAGCAAAATTCACCGTAGGAAGTTGAAGAATACAAAGAGAAGTATTAACTCTTAATTTATAATTAACAGCCCTAACTTTAGGAACCGTTGTGTTGTTAATGTTCTTATTAGTTCAGCCAGATTTAACATTTAAAACTATCCTTTTCATTAAGAGTTATGACTCTAAATTATAGCAAATATTTAACTTTTTTTTCTTGTAACTTCTTGTATTTGTTAGATTTCTTTCCCAGTAAAAATGTCACCAGTAATGTGTTTAAATAAAGCTGTGAAATAAACTTTAAGCTTTAATTTGATGTTTTTCTTCTACATACAAGTTATAAAATATCAGCAGGTTTAATTGTTGTAATATACAGTGAGTTTGTTCTCTCAGAATGAGACTTTTTTAAATCTAAAGTTCCTTCAGCCCAACTTCACCGTCACAGCGTACAAGTTAAATAAACATTTGTGTAAAAAGTGGAGGAGTTTTTGTTTTTCATCACTTGTTTTAACGTTTCCTCCCCCCTCCCAGCGGCAGCGATGGCTCACCTCGCCAACCACGGCCGGCTGCTGCTGCAGCGCCTCCATCAGCAGCGGGAGATGGACTTCCTGTGTGACATCACCATCATGGTGAAAGACGTGGAGTTCAGAGCTCACCGCAACATTCTAGCCGCCTTCAGCGAGTATTTCTCCGCTCAGGCCGAGAAGGGGGAGGAAGTTACCAACTTGGACCCGGAGAAGGTCAGCCGGTACTCCCTGGAGAAACTTCTAGAGTTCATCTACACGGGTCAGATGAACCTCAGCAGGTAAACACTCAGGGATGCTGCAGCTTTCTGTTGTTTTTGAGTTAAAGTATTTTCTGGGAGATTTGAGTGTTTTTTCTGGTTTCAGCACCAGACAGGCTGCTGTGCGTCGAGCCGCCGTCTTCCTGGGAATGTCAGAAGCCACGAAGTACCTGGAGGAAACTCCTCACTGGTCCGATCTCGGCGAAATGTCCCAGTCTGAGCTGGACAAGGAGGCTGGGGCCTCCCCTCAAAGCCCCAGCAGCCCCAGCTCCCCGCTCCCCCTCTCCATCGCCTCCCTCACCGGGGACTGGCATGCAGAGGAGCAAGAAGGCAAAGAGCAGGTGTTTGAGCTCAGAGATGAGAACTCAGATTTGGCAGAAAGGAGCGATGAAGAGTACACCCCCAGCGCGCAGAGGAGCATGGGCCGAGGACAGGGGAGGAAGAGGGGCAGGAAGCCGAAGAGTTTCAGCGGCGATCAGGTGGAGCCGAGCGACGGCGCTCCTAAAACTCCGAGCCACAGGGGGAGAGGGAGGCCCAGGGGGAGGGGCCGAGGGCGAGGAAGAGGAGCTGCTTCTTCACCTCCAAGTGATGATGTCTTGCAGGAGGAGTCAGACTCCAGCTTGAAGGACTTTGAAGACATCTCTGCAGACTGGAGCCCCTCCCTCGACCAAGATGGTGATGGTGAAACCTTGACCAAGAGACCCCGGTTGAGCAGCAGATACGGCAGGAGAGGGCGTGGCCGTGGGAGGGGCCGAGGGAGGGGGAGGGGACGCAGCAGGAAGAGTATGACCGATGAAGAGGAGAGCGGCGAGGCGGGTGCAGACGAGGAGGGGGAGGAGGAGGAGGAAGGTGAGATTCGGGAGCATGACCCGTCAGAGATGAGCGACGTCCCGCTGAGCTGCAGCGAGTGCGACAAGATGTTCAAAGACATGAGCAGCCTGCGGCGCCACGAGAAGATCCACCGCGGCCTCAAGCCCTTCTCCTGCATCTTCTGCTCCAAGACCTTCAGACAGGCCACTCAGCTCAAAACACACCTGCGCATCCACACAGGTGAGGGGGCGGAGTCACCACTGCTGAGTGGGCGGCAAATAATCCATTCCCTGTTGTCAGTTTCTGTCCAAAACTTTGGTTTTATTTTCACTTCCACTTTTCTTTTTCTTCAGTCACCATGATTGACACCTGTCAGTCACCCCATCCTTTCTGACTGACCACTCATGTTGCGTTCACTGACCTGAATCCTGGCTCGGATTAATGCATTTCTGTCCATTTTATCCCAGGAATGCCACTGATCATCAACGATTTCCCTCCCGAGCTTTTTTATATTTTACTCATTTGTTTGAAATATAACAAGTCGGGTCAAAGAGTTCTGTAGCCCAGAGGTTCCCCGTTCCAGACTTGGGTCATAAATATCAGGTCTCTCTTGTAAATCAGTCCTCGGGGCTCAATGGGATTAACCTGTCTAAATAAAGGTTGAATGAAAAGAATAAACAACAAAAACCATACTGAAATATGTAAAATCCATGTGACTGGTACCAGGGTTTCACATTTTAAAAATATTTAAAAGGATTTATTTGCTTTAAACATTTCAACTGTAAAATCTGTGAATTTCAAAAGCTGAAAACTTGACCTCTCTCGATGTAAACATAAACAACTGACGGAAGTGAAGAGGTGGAGGAGGAAAGACCAGATGTCATTCCTGAGGATGATGTGTCGTTATGACCATGACCGGACTGTTGCATCGTCCCTCAGCTGATCCGTCTCAGAGAGAACGTTATTGTTCCTCCGATAAGTGGAGCCATGTTGTTCCTCATCTCTGTTCCCCTACTTCAGTCACATGACCAGATGTTTACCTGCATCAGACTCGGAGCTTGTTTCACTAAAGTAGCATTAGCGCCGCTGAGTTGACTAATTCATTTACACAACTTCCCTCGTTCTTTCTGAAACCGAAAGTTTCTGAGTCCAGGTCTTGAATGGAAATTTTCTGGGGAACCCCACATGAAGGTGTGAAATGCTTCGCAAGTGTGAAGTTGCACATGCGCACTGCATGCGTCTGCAGTCCAAAGTTTTTCTGCACTAACTACAGTTTTAAAAAATGGCAGAGAGCAGAGTGTTTTATAAAATCCAGGGTCCAAAGATATGTTGGTGTACTCATCAGTTTGGAGTAATTGTGATCATGCAGACGCTGCAAGCACAATGAATGCAGCTGAGCCTGGCTCAGGGTTGCCAGATAATTTTAAAATGCCTTATTTACCTCCTTTTCTGTGCGCATGTTCAACAAACACAACACACACCTCAACTTACAACAAGCTTACTCAGCACATACTGTATGACAGTTTAGGTCAAAATACTATAATTTTAAAGTGACAGTACTATAGTTCATAATTTCTTTTCTGGCAACACGATTGACACGGAAACAACAGTGTTTTCATGTAAACCCGCTCTTTTATTTTTGTTTATTGCCCCCAATAAACATTGAAAACCCCCTAATGTTTCCAGAGGTTCTCATGTAAAGAGGGCCACCGCCATTAAAAGTACCGGTAGTATCTGTCACATGAATTCCATTAGTAGTAGAATTAGAATTACAATTAGCATTTATAAAATTAGCATTAAAATTAGTGTTTAGGCTAGAGTATTAACATTATGGAAATTACCTTTAAGCATTTCAAAAGTAGCATCAGCTATAGTAGTATTAGCGTAAGTATTACCGGTATTATCATAAATAAATTAAAAACAGTTGTTTAAAAATTCATTATAAAAATTAGTAAGTTCGCATTATCTGTTCCAGTAATAGGAATAAAAATACTATTAGTGGAACTGCATTAGCAGTGGTAGTGTTAGTAGTAGCATCATTATTGTTGGTAAAGTTATCATTAGTGAAATTAGCATAAACAGAAGTATGATTAGCATTAGCTGTTAGCATTAGAATACTTACATTTAGCAGTAGGAGTTGAAAATAATACTTTCTTTGGGGGGAAAATATTTTTAAAAGTATAAAATTTGCAGAAATCCCAGCAGCTTTCTTCCAAATGAGCCAAATGTTTTGATTTATAACTGAGAATAGCACAAAGTCTGCAGAAGTAGTTTGAAAAATAAAACATTTTGAATAATAAAAAGGTCAAAGGCGGAATAAAGAGAGACAGGATCACTATAGTGCAGGGCTATTCAACGGGCCATTTCCGTCCCACGAGTGACTTCAGTCCGACCCACTTAATTAAAAATATATATATATATATTTAAAATTTGGGTTCTGTTTATTGCAGTTGATTAATTTTTTTCTTTCGGCTGCTCCTTGCGTTAGGGGTCGCCACGGCGAACTAAGTCGCACGAAGACTTGTCAGTTATTTTTACGCCGGATGCTCTTCCTGACGCAACCACAGACACCGAGCTACCACAGCCCTCAGTGTGGAGCAGAGGTGTTATCTAGGACACCGGGAGGAGCGGATGGTGGGGGTTAGGGGCCTTGTTCAGGGGCCTAGGGTGGGGCGAATAAGGGTGGGGACAGGTGTGGGTGCTTCACCTACTCCACCCACATTTTTGATGTTGTCTGTACCGGGGCTTGAACCGGAGATCTTCCGATCACAGGCCCACCTTCTCAAACCTCTGCGCCACCACTCTCCCGTTGCATTTATGATTCAATGCAATGAAATAAACAAATTTAAAAGGTAACGGATCATTGTAAACTTTGGTTTATTTACATAATGATTTTAACCGCTGGATGTCCGGCCCCCGAGCTGCTGGCTTTCAGAAACTGTGGCCCCCTGAGCAGTTTTGTTGAATAGCCCTGATCTAGTGTGATCGTTTCGTACAGAAAACGTCTGTTGAGATTTTACTGATGAAAACTCTAAAGGTGTCTCTGCCGGTTTGTCTTCAGGTGAGAAGCCGTTCAGCTGCAGCGACTGCGATAAGTGTTTCGCCCAGAAGTGTCAGCTGGTCGCACATCGCCGGATGCACCACGGCGAGGAGAAGCCCTTCACCTGCGACCGCTGCGGGTTCAAGTTCGCCACGTCATCAAACTACAAAATCCACATCAGGCAGGTGGACGGCTCCGATAAACCCCCCAGGTACTTCTGTGCTTTCATCTGACGGCGTGTTTCCTTCAGACTCCACAGCGGAGAGAAACCGTACATCTGTGACATCTGCGGCCAGGCCTTCGCCCAGTCCAGCACCCTGACGTACCACAAGAGGCGGCACACCGGAGAGAAACCGTACCAGTGCGATCTGTGTGGCATGTCGTTCTCCGTGTCCTCGTCCCTCATCGCCCACGCCAGGAAACACACGGGTAAAACTATCGTCTAAAGAATAAAAACACCCGAAGAGCTCACGGTTACACGGTGACATCATTTGTTTTTTTTGTTTGGTTCAGGCGAGACTCCATACGTCTGCTCACAAACAAAGTGCGGCGCCAAGTTTGTGACGTCTTCTGAGCTGAAGAAGCACATGAGGCGACTCCACCCGGGTGACGTTCTTTCATTTACCGTTAAAACTTCCATGAGCTGAATCCAGTCGTATTTGAACATCTGTGAATTTGGCCGAGTCGTAGCTGTTCTGTCCACCCTCTGAGTGTCGGGATGTCGCGGTTTTGCAGATGGAAACTCGGGCGTTCAGTGTCTGCTGTGTGGAAACCGATTCGCCAGCGTGAAGAACATGATCAAACACCAGGAGAAGGTTCATGCAGACGAAGTGCGACAACACAAAGAGAGAGCCCGAGCCGGTGAGCTGGGTTTATTACCTTTATCACCAAATATGTGTTTAACTGACACGACTATCAGAGGGGACATGAATGACTTGAAAAGAAAGCTAAAATATATATCATTGTGCAGTTTGTGTGTTCTGCAGCTGTGAGGTGTGTTGACCACACACACAGTGTATGTATGGGAGGCACCCCCTGTAGGCGGGATGCAGTAAAGATTTAGGTCCATAAAAATAAATTACATATTTATGTACCTGTAATGAAAAACAAAACAAAAACTGATTTTTTATTCTAAGTGATCCTCCTGTTAATCTTCGTAGTTCTTACCTTCATTCTCTTGGTTCAAGTTTAGTTTTCTAAGCTTTTTAAATGATGAAAAGATTCAGGATGTGTAGGTGAAGTAGGCGGGGCCAAAAATTCAACACGGCAGCTCCTGCAAAACAAGAGAAGCAGACGAGAGTTCGTCTTCACTCTTCAAGGGACAGTTCAGCTCTTTAGAAGTTGGTTCCCAACAGTTAGTATCTAACCTGTAGTAGATGGCTCTTCAGTTTGGAGGAATCGTTAAATTCTGATCAGACTGATGAGCTAAAGGCTAGTCTGATCGGGACCAAGACCAAAATGGATCTCATTTGTCTGAAAACAGCTCCAGCCTGAAAAATCTCAGTGGTTCAGTTTCATTTGACAGTTATTTGCAGAGGTAGCAGCAGCTGGCTGTAGGACTTCAATGAGCATGTGACACGTCCACAGTTGGACTCTTGAAATGTGATTGGTCCAGTCCACAGAATCAGGAAGTGAGTTTTTCAGAATAAGAGCTAACGTATGATTACCAAGGCTTAACGAGCTAGTTGGCAAGAAAGGTTTGAAAAAGCTGCATGTTGTTCTGAGTTTTGTTGTTTAACTCTCATATATCTTTTAAAAATTACGTTTCTAAATTAAGTAAGTGAAATTAAGGTTTGTGAAAAAACTTTTCTAAATAAAGTCGGTGTTTTAGATATTGATGTATTTAGTCTCAAGACTTGCTGACTACCTCAATAAGCCTTAGACAATACAAGCTAGCTCTTTTCGGAACACCTACTTCCTGTTTCTGTGTAACTGGCCAATCATAGTTTGAGTCCATCTCGCTCACATTAGGTCCAAGAGAGACTTGAGACTCCTGCTTGGTTCTGTTTTGGTAAAAAAAAAAAAAAAGTAAAAAGTCTGGTTTAAAATAATATTATCGGCATCAGAAGAAAGTCGATTTAATGCAGCAGTGATCCATTCAAGTAAAAATAAACTAAAAATTTTCAAACTGTACAAGAAGCTATCTGCAGCAGGTAAGATACTAACTTTTGCTGTGTTTTACACAGAAACTGGCCTTGGAAGTATCTGAACTATCCCTTTAATTGTATTAGAGAGGGTTTTTTTTTTTTTTGCCTAGATTTATTTAAATTAAAATGAAGCGATGTTTGAATTATGTGTTTAGAAGATGTTGTAGGGCTTCCTGTGACCTTTGACCTCTGTGTTCCTCTGCAGTTGTCCTCCTTGCTTCCAGCCACCCCGTGACCTTCATTCAGAATAAAATCTCTCAGGAGAACAAAACATTGGTTTCCATCCCTGAAGGCGAGCCGCTGAACCCGGAGCCGACCACCCCTGACCCCAAAGCCCTGGCGCCGTCTGCCGACACCGCCATCGCCGAGCCCATCGCCACTGACACCTCCGACATCCAGGAGTTCAAACCGGAGCCCTCCCAACTGCCCCTAACCACCGCCGACCCGGTGACCTTTGAACCCGACCAGGAGCAGACCATCAACTCGGACACGCTGCACGCTCTGGTGGAGCAGCTGAGACCCACGGCGTCGCCCGCCACCAACCTGGAGCAGATCGTCATCATCAGGACGGTGGACACCGCCGAGGGCGCCGCCCCTCCGCAGTGAGCGGGGCGGGGTCAAAGGTCACCGCCATCATCTTCAGCTGTGAATAAAAACTACGCATCTTAAAAGCTGCCGGAGTTCTTCGGAACTTGGAACGAGTTGTCGTTCATCTGTTGGTTTCTGTCTGAAGGAGTTATAAAAAACAAACAAAACGAGGAGTTTAAACGAATAAAACCCAAATCATTTGAAGTTTTACATCCTCATAATACAAACATCTCCTTCCTAAAAATGACCAAAATGTTCTGTTTTTATTATTAATTTAAAATAATTCCGTTTTCAGCAGAAAAAAAAAATCATTAAATTATTTTTAGAGTCCAACTTTTTAGTTCTGCTGCAAACAAACTCCCTAAAGATGTAGTTTTATTCTTTTATGGGTTACATTTTATTTATTTTTTTGCTTAAAGTGCATCATTTTACATGTTTTATTGTTTTCTGTTTGAGTACTATAAAGTAGTTTTGTCATTAATTTATCACAAATTATTTTCTTCAGTGTTTTGTGTAGGAAAGTGGTTGAAAAACGAGTTAAATAGTTTGAAGCTTTTTTTTTTTTTTTGTTACATTTCATAAAAACTGTTTGTTTAATTTCGTTTGGAAATTTAAAAACAGTTTAACGTCGTTGCTTTTAAATTTAACCTAAAACAGTCCTTGTTGGTTCAGTTTAGGTTTTTTTAAAATGTTTTGAGTGTAAAAAAAAGGGCTCTAGTCTAAATGTTTACCTATATTTTTATCAAAAAGATGACAAGATGGAAACGCAACATTACAAGATGTGGAAACTTCTTTGTTTTATAAAACTATTTTCTCTAATTCCAGCCAAGTGCAGATTTCCTTCAGCTTCTCTCTTTATTTTATTTGAACTTCCTGCAACACAAAACTCAAATAATTCAAACCTGCACGTTTGTCTGTGACGTTCGTAACAGAAAACTGTTCTCGGGTCGGATCAAAGACGGGCTCGGAGTTCTGGTGCGAATTATTTCAAGTATTCAAATAGAAGAGAATTCTAATGATCCGTCTGTAGAGGAATTATTTGTAAAAAGGAAAGAAAAATGTGAATTTTATTGGGTTTTTTAAGACCATAACATCAGTGCTTCAGGTGACTGAAGAAATTTCTGCCACAAGTTTGTAATTTTTTTGTGTTTAAAAGTTCAAAACTGACCAAAAGTTGATAAAACATCTGAGTTTGGTATTTTAAAATGAGACTTCTGTAAAGATAATTTGACTCTCGGCTGGGAAAGTCCTGAAGATGAGTTAAAAAAAAATCTTAAAAACATCTGGTTTATTATTATTTTCATCTAAATCTTGTAAAATTGATAATTTTACAGACTTCACATATTTTTGCTCAAATTACTTTTAAATTAATGCTTTTTAAATGTTTTATTTTCACACATTTTGAAATGAAAACAAATCTTAGACAAAACACTGATTTTCTTTGCTTTAAATACATTTACAAATTTATAATGGGAAATAAATTGTTTCACCTTCAGAAGAACGTTCTTGTTTTAGTTTTTTTAACCTCGGTGTGTCGACTTTAATTAAAATAAATGAGCTTTTTGCTTCTTGTGGGCACGTTTTGTTTACTCTGAACACCTAATGTAGAGAGCAGGAGCGCTTTAATCACAACCAGATTTAGTTTTTTACCTTTCATGCTCGTAGTTTTTCACCTGTGATGTATTTAAGGTCATGTTTTCGTTTAAACGTGTACATAAATCATTCCCGTTCGCTTGAAACTGCTTTTATTTTTAAAAGTCTGCATTACTTGTGCAGTATTATACACATGTAAATGTTCACTGCTGTATTAAAAACTGCAAGAAAATAAAGTGTTTATTGGCTGTTTTTATGAACTTGAGATCAAAAACGAGGAGTTTAAATGTCTAAAAGGCCTAAAAGTTCAATCCAGTAGCTTTAGATAAGAACTCCGAACATTAAAATATTATATTCTAACAGTATTTAAAATTTTGTGGCGCATATTTGTGCATGGATGAGCTGTCAAATTCTAGAATCATCCCAGTGTACATCTGAATAAATGTGATTTTAAAAGAAAAATGAGTTTTAAACCTTTTTTTGATTATTATTTTATGATTAAAAATATATATTTTCATAAAGCTTCAGCAGACTTCATCTATCCATCCATTATCTTTACCTGCTTCTTTCTTTTTGGGTCTTGGGGGTCACTGGTGCCCATATCCAGCTGACACTGTGAGAGGCGGGGGACACCCTGGATAGGTCACAAGTAGAGACTTCAATTAAACATTACAGTAATTAAGAATTAAGCACAATAACACAATTACCAAGATGCTTTTAAAGCAACTTAAACATCAGTAATGTACAAACCGGGTTCCAAAAAAGTTGGGACACTAAACAAATTGTGAATAAAAACTGAATGCAATGATGTGGAGATGGCAAATGTCAATATTTTATTTGTAATATAACATAGATGACAGATCAAAAGTTTAATCTGAGTAAATGTAACATTTTAAAGGAAAAATATGTTGATTCAAAATTTCACAGTGTCAACAAATCCCAAAAAAGTTGGGACAAGTAGCAATAAGTGGCTAGAAAAAGGAAATTGAGCATATAACGAACAGCTGGAAGACCAATTAACACTAATTAGGTCAATTGACAACATGATTGTGTATAAAAAGAGCATCCCAGAGTGTCAGTGTCTCTCAGAAGCCAAGATGGTAAGAGGATCACCAATTCCACCATTGTTGCACAGAAAGATAGTGCAGCAATACCAGAATGGAGTTACCCAGCGTAAAATAGCAAAGACCTTTAAGTTATCATCATCAACCGTGCATAACATCATCAAAAGATTCAGAGAATCTGGAACAATCGCTGTGCGTAAGGGTCAAGGCCGTAAAACTCTACTGGATTCTCATGAATTCTGGGCCCTTAAACGTCACTGCACCTCAAACAGGAATGCCACTGTCAAGGAAATAACAGAATGGGCTCAGGAATACTTCCAGAAAGCATTGTCAGTGAACACAATCCACCGTGCCATCCGCTGTTGCCAGCTGAAACTCTACAGTGCAAAGAGGAAGCCATTTCTCAGCAAGCTCCACAAGCTCTGACGTTTGCACTGGGCCAGGGGTCATTTAAAATGGAGTGTGGCAAAATGGAAGACTGTTCTGTGGTCAGATGAGTCACGATTTGAAGTTCTTTATGGAACATTGGGAGGCCATGTCATCCGGACCAGAGAGGACAAGGATAGCCCAAGTTGTTATCAACGCTCCGTTCAGAAGCCTGCATCACTGATGGTATGGGGTTGCATGAGCGCTTGTGGCATGGGCAGCTTGCATGTCTGGAAAGGCACCATTAATGCAGAGAACTATGTTCAGGTTCTAGAACAACATATGCTCCCATCTAGACGTCATCTCTTTCAGGGAAGACCCTGCATTTTTCAACACGATAATGCCAGACCACATTCTGCAGCAATCACAACATCATGGCTACGTAGGAGAAGGATCTGGGTACTGAAATGGCCAGCCTGCAGTCCAGATCTTTCACCTGTAGAGAACATTTGGCGCATCATAAAGAGGAAGGTGCGACAAAGAAGGCCCAAGACGATTGAACAGTTAGAGGCCTGTATTAGACATGAATGGGAGAACATTCCTATTTCTAAACTTGAGAAACTGGTCTCCTCTGTCCCCACACGTCTGTTGAGTGTTGTAAGAAGAAGGGGAGATGCCACACAGTGGTAAAAATGGACTTGTCCCAACTTTTTGGGATTTGTTGACGCCATGAAATTTGGAAACAACAAATTTTTCCCTTAAAATGATACATTCTCTCAGTTTGAACTTTTGATCTGTGATTTGTGTTCTATTCTGAATAAAATATTAGATGTTGGCACCTCCACATCAGTGCATTCAGTTTTTATTCACAATTTGTTTAGTGTCCCAACTTTTTTGGAATCCGGTTTGTAGTTTTTTAACAGATCGGGGTTTCAGTTTATCTGATGGATTGTTTTATTCTCAATTAAAGAAACTTGGTCCAAAAAATATTAAAGTTTATTCTATAAAAGTACAAATAATGTATAAAACAGGTAAATAATCTGTTTAAAAGTTAAATTTGCATTTTAGCCTATTTTGAATAAGTTTTACGTTCCGCCACTAGGGACGCTGTTTAAACGATTGATCGCAGTGGCCGCGGGTTCGAACCCCAAACAAAACCGTCTACATGCACCATCATCTTCTTAATGGCATTTTCTTTCGTACTGATATCAGATAAATTTCACCGAGCTTTAAAACTAAAATAATTATAATGTATCAAATTAACCATAAAAACTAAAGCAGTGTTAAAAGAAAGAAAACTAACCCAACTTCCTGTAAAAGTGACGTCATGCGTTTGCGTTGTCATAGCAACAGCAGCTACGCCGAATATCTAAATATGGATAGCAAAACTCTTTCGGAGTGTTACGAAGCCGTCTGTGCCAAACATGAGATAAAAATAAACCCGTGTATTTCAGATACTTTAAAGAAGAGCACAGAAGTAGGGTGAGTATTTTCACGTTGAGCACAAGTTCCTAAAGTCAGAAGTTTTTAGCAAGAATGTGGATTAGCTTCAGGAGCTAACGCTACATCCGGGTATTTCTGATGTTCAATTAAAACAAATAATTAAACCCCCGAAAAGGTAAAGAAGTTACAGCAAAAATGTGTTTCAGTACAAAATTTAAACATATCCTTAGTTTGTAAAAGTTTTATGTGAGTTTATTTAATGAAATCTATTTATTTGATTGTTTTGTTGGTTTGAAATAGTTTGAATAATCCAAACCTAAAGGTAAATAAAGACATAAAATCTATCGTTATAAATGCAAAAAAGCAAAACTAGTTACAATTATTTTTTATATTTTATTAATTACCATTCAACTATAAAACTCTTTTATAAGTTGAAGTTAATAAAAGTATTAAATTATTAAATTTTATTACTTTTGTCTTTAATAAATTCAAAACATTGTTTATGTTTTTAAATGATTTAAAATTATTCATAAATCCATTAACAAGTAAATACATGAATAGCGCATAAAGATTAACGCAACAAACATGTTTACTAATTGTTTTTTAATCAAACAAAGTTTATAGGTTATACATATATTGGCTAACCTTTTTTATTATAAATTTTATTTGTTCATCTTCAAGGTAAAAAAAAAAAGTACTTACTGCAGAGAACAAGCAGTTACACCAAACAACTATAAATGTTTGTGTGGCTTTTTTATTTATTTATTTGTATAAACTAGCCTAAAGTTTTGTTAATAAATCATTATTACGGTATTTTCTCTCTCTAACTCTAATGACATTAGGAAGACTGATAACTAAAATAACTTTCAGTAAAAACAAAATTCAAGAAGAGGTTTCATCCAGAGGTCAAAGGTAAGAGGTAAAGTGGTTAAAAAATAAAACAAATCGCTGAAACTGAGTGATCTGCAGATGACTAAATCAATCAATGAACTCTAAATCAGGACATCCATTTTAAAGGACTGACTGTTAGGATGGAACATTTAAATAAACAAGGACTTTTATTGATTCATTTTCTCTTCATGTTGCAGAAACCTCTCCTTAAATCTGAGTGGGAACAGCAGATTCCACCACATTCAGAGAATCAGTGATGAGGATGTCTTTTCCTTGACCATATGTCTCCAAAATAACCAGTGTGTCTCAGGTGAACCGTCAAGTTTAGATTAAAATACGTGAAACGGTTCAAACTACTTGTTCTTCTCTTGTTTGTCTGGTTAAACAGGTCTGGACCTGAAATACAACAACATAGGTGATGAAGGAGCCGGACACCTCGCTGACCTCATCCAGGTAAATCAACAGGAATAAAGCATAATTTACTAACCTATAAACAGGTAAACACATCCTTGTTTACTAACCTATAAACAGGTAAACACATCCTTGTTTACTAACATATAAACAGGTAGATGCATCATTGTTTACTAACCTATATACAGGTAGATGCATCATTGTTTACTAACCTATAAACAGATAAACATACCATTGTTTACTAACATATAAACAGGTAAACACATCGTTGTTTACCAACCTATAAACAAGTAAACATATCATTGTTTACTAACTTATAAACAGGTAAACACATCTTTGTTTACTAACACAGAATAGGCAAACAGAAGTATTTGTTTAAACATTATATTTTCTATTTCTGAGCAGGCAGGGGACTCATCTCTGCGCTCTTTAGACCTGAAGTTTAACAACATCCAGACGAACGGAGCTGAAGACCTCGCCAGCAGTCTGAAGGTTTTTATCGCTACCAGACAAACTATCAGTAACAACCAATTATTAACAATCAAACCAATAATATCAAACAGAATATGAATATCAAAGAAACAATTAATAATAAATGAACCATCATCTACAAACAAACTATTAATAACAATCAATAAAAAACTAATATGAAACTAACAAATTATCAATAATAAACAAACACACCATTGCTAACAAACTATCACTAACCAACTATTACCAACAAACACTCTATTGCTAACAATCGCTAACAAACTAATAATAAAAATATGATATCAAATAAACTATCACTAACAAATTATCAATAATAAACAAACAAACACACTATTGCTAACAATCACCAACAAACAAATAAGCTATTGCTAACAATCAAACTATTGCTAACAAACCCTCTTTCACTAACAAACTAACACACGGTAACAAAAAACTGTTACAAATAATGAAACTATAAAAAAGTAAATGTAAAAAAAAAAAAGTAAAAGTAGCAAAAGCCTTGCTAAAAGCATTAGCGAACAAAAACAGAACCGGTAGTTGAAGCAGAGTACTGAACACTAAACGTGTGTTTCCTCCTCTCTGCAGTGTAACAGCAGCTTGATGACTCTCAGGCTGTCTGGTAACAGGATCGGGGACAGAGGAGTCCTGCATCTGGCCCGGATGCTGCAGATAAACAAGACTCTGCAGGAGCTGCAGCTGTCCGACTGTGACCTGGTAAACATATTCACATAACAGTCAGAGTTTAACTGATCCTGTTTATTACAGTCGGCCTTTTCTGTGTCTCTGCAGGCCATCAGTGGACTGTTAGCTTTTGTCACGGTGCTGAAGAACAACACGGTTCTGCGTTCTCTGGATATCAGTCGTCCGCTGCTCTTCAGCCAGCAGGTAGGAACAAGTAAAGCATCAAAGAACAGTTTCAGGTTCTGGTCTTGGGTCTGATAAAGGACTCTGTCTCAGGAGGAGTGGACCATGTCCTTCTCAGAGATGCTGGCGATGAACAGCAGCTTGGTGGAGCTGCACCTGGGGAAGGTGGGACTGACGGACACCGGCATGGAGAGGCTGGCTGAAGGCCTGAAGAAGAACAGCACTCTGCGCTACCTGGACTTGCGCTGGTAGGAACAAAACCACCACAAAAGCCGTGATCCATTCCTTATTTTTTATCTTTTCCCTTCGACTTTCTTGTTTTTCATTAAAATGGTCTTAATCAACAGTTCTCCAGACTTTCTGAAGGTCTTGCTGAGTTTTTCTTTAGACTTGAGCAGTTTTTTGTTTGTTAGGCCACATAACATTTTACCTCTGGATTACCAACTGAAGATAGAAGTGAACGCAAAGACAAAACATCTAATTTAAGAATGTTTTATAATAATTTTTCTTTTACAAATTTATAAATATCGGTGTGTCTTCCACAAGTACTCAGAAAGAAAGTGGTTATCAAGAAGTTATATTTTTTTAATGACTTATTTTAACCTGTACAGGTAGAACTGGACTCATCATAGTAAAAAAGCAGCCAAGGTTAAAACAAAAGACCTTCATGAAGTCTGGAGGACCATTGAGCAAGACTTTTGCACAGTTCTTTGTTTTTATTTTCAGTAACCGTGTGGCCCGTGACGGAGCTCTCCATCTGTCCGAGGTGCTGAAGCAGAACTCGACCCTAGAGTTCATCGATCTGACGTCCAATCGGATCGAGGATGAAGGCTGTGTGTACCTGAGCGAGGCCGTCACCTGGCCCGGCTGCGTTCTGAAAGAGTGAGTCCAGCTTCATCAGAACAACTCGTTTCATCTGATGTTTGTTTTGACCCTGGAAACAACCTAAAGGACCCGGCTGACATTTATTGGACCTTTCTTTGAGACTTTTCAGTTTCAGACGGTTTGTGTTGCTGCAGGTTATCTGTCTGCAGAAACAGCATCAGCACCGAGGGTCTGCTGTCTTTGGCTCAAGCTCTGAAGACAAACCCAACTCTGACTCACCTGTACATCTGGGGAAACCGCCTGGAGGAGCCCGTCTGCCAGGTAAAACAAACCCCCTCCCTCAAATTTCCTCCATGTTCACAGCTGATTCCTCCTCAGGTCTTCAGGGAGCTGATGTCCAGCGGCCGCCTGCCGCCCGAGCAGACAGACGTCAGTGCCTACGAGGTGGACGGCCATGTTTTCCTCGCCGAGGTCAACCAGACTTTGAGGAAATATGTTTCTTTCTCAGACAGTACGGACACGTCCAAAGATGGTGGGACGTCCTTCAGCTCGTTCCTTTGATGAACACAAAGGTCATCTTCAAAACGCCAATACTGAACCTTCAACACAGCAAACTGCCACGTGAGACCTTTAAATTCAAAGAAACAGCCTGAAATTTATAGTCTTAATAAGACAGGCAGACAGAAAAAAAAAAAAAAAAAAAAACTGGACCCAGAGCGGTTCAGAGAAGGTTCTGACGGTCCACGTTTTACGTAGCGGGTACAAAAACCTGTTCCATTCAAAGCCAAACTGAAGACCCATTTATTTAGAAGAGCTTTTAATGTTTAACTTTTTATATTTTAGTATTTAGCTTTTTTTTTTAAAATCTCTTTTACCTTCTTTTATTCTGGCTGTGTTTTTAATTTGCATTGATTTATTGTGCCCTGTTTTTATTTATTTTATCTTGTAAAGCACTCTGGTTAATGCAAGGCGTTGCTGGAAGGTGCTATAGAAATAAAGTTTATTATCATTATAAAAAGGTAAAAAGACTCCTCACTTCCAGTTGGAGACGATGGACATTCCATGCACACTAATGAGAAGTGTTCTGTTATTTTATTTAATTTCTGGGAGTTCTGTGGTTGAAGCACGATCCGTGAGCAAGCAACAAATTAACGTGATGGACACGCATGTTTCCCAGATTTAAAAACTGACGGCTGACTTAGCCGAGAGCCAGATGAGCCAGTGACGTGGCTGACCTCTCGTCAGTGCCAACACCTTGCAGGAGACCCGGCCGTAAAGCTCACACTCCTCTCTGAGGCTTTAAGGTGGAGGCAGGAAGGAGAGCGCCTAAAACCTGAGGTCTCGTTCATCTCGTGTTTTCCTGCATGAACAAAACCCAGCACAATACATTTAAAAAACTCACCAAGACTCACTCAGGAGCTGCAGTTCAAGTTTGTGCACACAAATAGATCTTTATTAAGGTGAATATAAATAAAATGTTTAAAAAAATTACAACCTTTGTCTGAACTCTAACAATAAAAACAAGACATTTCTGAAGGATTACAGTCCACGAGGCTCCCTGAACAAGACAAATATAAAAATTACAAAACAAAAGAAAATTTAAGTCAACAGGGCCGAGGAGTAGCCTGCTGTCAGAGTACAAAATCAAAACGTCCCCGTCTCTGTCGTACACACTATAGGGACACAGAGGCCCCTCAGTGTCCACATGTCTTCCTGTCCAACTTTGTTCTCCTCTCATTGACTGAAACGGACTCCCAGGATTTCTTGCTCCGCTCCGTCCAGACTGCAGCTGTAAGGGAGGATCTGAAAACAGGTCCAGGTAACACAGGTTGACCCACACAGGCGTACACCGGGCCCATCTGGGAGTGGGGTCAGGGTCTGGTACGGTCCAGCAGGAGCAGGTAGATCTGGGTCTGACCTCTGACCCAGCCGGTGGGTTAGTTGTCGGTTCCTGGCTGATGTGATCAGCTGAAGGTTCGCCTGTTTCCATCCCTCAGCCGATGTTTGTGTCAGAGTTCTGGTTCTACAGCTGCAGGAGCGTTCTCCAAGTTTATGACTCTTAACAGTAACGAAAAACATTTAGACGCACAGCTTGTATAAAACACCTCGCTGGTTCTTATTAAAACATTTATTTAAAATTATTCCGTTCATCATTCAGTCTCTGGACGTTTCCTCTGATTTGATGGAATCGTTTAAAGCAACAATCGCTGGAAGTTTGTTTTAAAACTCGACCTTCGTCTCTACTCCTCCGGCTGACTCTCTTCCTGATCCGTCACCTTCCACTCGGACTCTGTGGGGTTCTGGTCCAGGTCCAGTCGGATGTTTCTGTGCTTCACGGTGTACTCCAGCTGTCGTCTCTCCTGGGGTCCCGTGCTCCAGCGCCGCATCGCCAGCCGGGCCAGTGCCGGCATCCTGGGCAGAGCCGAGAGCAGCACGTGCAGCCAACCCGAGCAGGGAGCAGAGGTCAAAGGTCGCAGGCTGAGGTCCAGGTCCTCCATCGAGCCGAGGCCGCCCGCGGCAAACAGGGCAGACCAGCCATCGTCTCCGACCGAGCCGTTGTAGGACAGGTCCAAAAGCCGGAGGGAGGATAGACAGCTGCGCCTGCACACCTCAGCTGCACGACCAGAAGTCAGTCCATTATCGATTCAAAACTCAGCAAATCAATTAAAAATAATAAATAAATAAAAAACCTTACTTCAAACTTTTACAACGTTTAGAGTAAAACAATATTAAATTATATATAACAAAAGTTTAAGTAGTTTTTAAATCCCTGAAATGCCAAAAGATTACCCAATAACATTTAAACTCAATCTAAAAGTTGAAACATAATAATATTTTAAATAACTTAATATGAACTTAATCACTTACCCAAAATAAAAAGGTTACATTTTTTTTTAGGTTTGTACTGTTCATAATAAAAACCAGCTCATCACTCATAAAATAATCTTTAACCCTTCAGCTGCCCTTGGGTCAAACTGACCCACAAGGCACTTTGACCCAAGGGCAGCAGTATGTTTGAAGTGTGTCCATCAGTTACCGAGGCGACGCAGGTCATCGGTGACGAGCTGGCAGCTGCTGAGGCGGAGCTCCACGATGACGGACGGCTGCAGAGAGTCCAGCAGCAACTGCAACCGGGTCCCGACCACCTTACACCAGGAAACATCCAGGCTGTGCAGGTATGGCACCGCCAGAGCTAAAACACCACATCATCATCCCCATCATGAAAATGAACGTCAATGTCATCCTCATCTTAATCATCAATATATCGTCATCAACATCATTATCAACTATGTGCTTGCTCAGGCTGGGAATGCGACCAAGTTAAGATTCAACACAATCTGCTGGTTTCCTTAAATATATAATTTGTTACTAATTGGCTTTTTTGGAATGTATGTGAATGTTTTTGTACAGTGCCCTGAGACGACTTCTGGTCTAATAATCATTATAATCATTATAATCATTATAATCATTATCGTGAACGATAGCTGCCCACTGCTCCACCTGGGTTTATCTCAGGTGTGACGGGTTAAATGCAGAGAGCCAACTCAGTCATTGTATGAGACAATGATGACAACACAAAGCACTTAAAAAATAAAAATTCTCACCCAGAGCAGTAAAAGACTCTTTGTCCAGCCTGCAGCTGTTGAGCGGCAGCCGCCTCATCTGGGTCAGCTGGAGGGCGGAGACCAGCTGATGGACCATGTGTCCTGCCTCCTTATTGGACGAAACGTCGAGCTCCACCAGCGCCGGCAGAGAGGGGAGCACCTGGGCTGAAGACAAGAGGTCAGGTGACTCCTGTTCTGCTTCAGACCAGGGTCTGAGGTTTCACAGCGACTCACTCAGGGCCTCCACGTCAGCCGGCGTCAGGCAGCACAGGTGGAGGTCCAGGACCTCCAGGTGTGAGAGGTGAGCCAGGTGAGAGGTGAGGCGGGTCAGGCCTCCTGACAGGCGTTTGTTACAGGACAAGTCCAACTCTCGCACAGAGGGGAGGCAGTGAAATGAACCACCTGCAGAACAAACCATAAAGCTGTTCAACATGTGGTGTAAAATGTAAATAAAATAAAAAGTTCTGTGTTAAACTCCTCCCACCAAGATCGTCCAGACAGGCTGGTGTCAGACCGCAGGCCTGGAACCGAAGCGTGGTCAGGGAGGTGGCGTGAGACAGGGAGGAGGCCAGCTCTCTGAAACCACCCTGGTCCATTTCTTGTGAGAGCTGAGGGTTGCAGGAGACGTCCAGAAGACAGAGCTTCGGCAGGATGGACACCATTCCACCTGCGGGGGACAAGAACCAAGATCAGTCCATCACAGGACACAGCTGGACTCACGTGAAACTCAGTAAAACCCAGAAACCTGTACCCAGAGCTGCAGCGTCCACTGCAGAGAGCCGACAGGCCACCAGGTGGAGCTCCCTCAGTGACGGTGGAAGTTTACCCAGCAGGCCTCGCAAAGCGCCGCCTCCAACGCCGCCGTTCCAGGACAAATCCAGGATCTCCAGATGAGGGACACAACCGAGAGCTTCGCCTGGACAAACAGACTAGACATTAAAACAAGTGACGTCTCAGAACGCGAGTCCAGAACTGAGACTAAAAACAATGTTCATGTAAATGTCTCACCCAGAGCAGAGACGTCCTCAGAGTTCATCCTGCAGCTGCAGAGCCTCAGGGTCCTGACCCCGCCCACATGCTGGAGGTGAGAGGTTAACGCCATCAGACTTCCACCAACCAGCTCGTTCCAGGAGACGTCCATCTCCTCCAGCTGAGGGAGGAACTGCAGCAACGATGCTGAGGAGCAGAAAGAAGGAAAATAAATTATTTTAACCCTCCCACAGGATTTCAGAGGTTCAGTTTCGGCCAGGAGCTGCTGCTCTGGACCATACAGGTGTGTTAACACAACGCCGAGACGGAAAGACATCAGCAATGACCACAGAAAGACAGCTGTTGAAGAGGCAAAGGCTGTTTCCAAACTATCTGCAGTTCATCGTTCGACAGAGAAAGATTATTCACAAGTGGAAAACATTTAAGACAGCTGCCAGCAACTTCACCCTGAAGGTCAGACCGTGCAGTGCTCAGAGAAATGAGCTTCATCTCGGACTCTGCAGGCCTCAGTCAGCAGGTCACGGCCTCTTCTCTCAAAAAACAACATGGCAGCATGACTAAGTTTCATCTGAAGGAACCACAAGACCTTTGGACCAGAACCAGACCAAAGGACAGAGGTTTACCCAGAATGCACTGCAGCAAACAGCTCCTCCCAGGTGTCAGCACGGTAGTGGAGGCTGATGGTTTGGGCTCATGTCAGTCACTGTGTGGACCACAAACTCTTCTGTAGACCAAAGGGTTCTGGAGACAAACGAGTCCATCTGTCCAACAGCTGAAACTTGGACCAAACAAAGTGGGTCCAACAGAACCATGATCTCAAACACAGCAGCTGATCTACAGCAGAACGGTCAGAAGAACCAATGATCCAGTCAGAGTCCAGAACCTGAACCTGACTGAGATGCTGTGGTTGGAGCTTCAGAGAGCTGAACTGAAGCAACGATGGAAAGAAGAGTGGACCAGAACTCCTCCACAACCATGAGAGACAAACAGAAAACCACTGAGTTTTGATAGAAGTTCTAGAAGCTGCTGGATCAGGTCTGGACCCAGTTTCTGTTAAATAAATAACAACTCGGTGTAATTTGTTGTTTTTGTTTCCTTCAGGTTTGATTCAAATCCTTTCAGAACCTAAAGACTGGATCCGTTTATGTCCTGGTCTAGAACTTGGGAGCTGAAGGAGGGTTTCAGGACTGTGGTCCTCAAGGATATGGACCCAGGATTTTGTGTTTCCATACCGAGCTCCAGCAGGTCTGTGGGGGTCAGATCACAGTGAGCCAGACTCAGACTCCGGCTGTCAGCCTTCTTCCCCAACTTCTGCAGGAAAACACAAACTCGACCCCAGCCGACGTCTTGCTCGCTCTCTGCTGGCACCGGGACACCTGAAACACACCACACACCTGTGACCAACTGGGACAGGAAGCAGGCGGCCATATTGTTTCAGACCTACCAGACTCCTCCTCACCTGGACTCAGTCCTCGGCTCTCCGGCTCCGCGTCCTCGGGGATCCCCGTCCGATCTGAAGTCCAGGACAGAAAGCGTCCCAGCGGCTTCCTGTCTGAGGCTGAGCGCTTCCTGCGGATCTGACTCAAGATGACGTCAAAGGGGGAGCGTTTGTGACCGCCGTCCCTCCCCCGCTGACCATCTGATAAATTTAAATTTTTTTTAAAGTAAAACAGAAAAAGTCCAGAACCATCTCAAGTTTATTTCAATTTGAAGTTTTTCTTTCATTTTTAAATATATTTTTTGTTTCTCAGAGTAGCAGTCCATGAACTGGTATTAAACTGAGTCCAATCAAAGAGATATCTAAAACAGGTAAGATACTAACTGGTTACAATATTTCCTTAGGACAATCCGTTTATAGAACGGTGTTGAAAAGCTCAAAAATAAATTTTTATATCACGGAAAAATATAACTTCTGCTCCGATATCTAACAAGTTTAGAACCATCTTAGCTTTTAGTCCTTTCCAGAACCTGGACCTCCGCTTTTTTAATGTTTGTGACCAAGACCAGAACAAAACCCAAGAGTTCTGCCCGGGAAAGAAAATGTTCAGTGAACCTTCGAGACAGAGCTCCGGGTTTATTTAACCCTAAACCAAAATAAATCCTCTCACCTGTCGGCTCCATGTTGGAAATAAAACGAAACAAATGTTAATGTTTTTAAAGTTCTTAGTTTAGATGACTCAAAATAACTCGTTTCTAGTAGTCGCGCACGTCTACCTGCATCACGTGACCGTCAGGTGCCTCAACCCGGAAGTGACAACTCCTTCAGTAAATGTTTGATTAGCTATCACCGGCAGTTTATCAAGTTAAATATTTTATTAAAACTTTTAATCTAATTTAAAAAAAATTGTTAATATCTAAACAAAAAAGAAATCTTCAGAAAGTCTGAAAACCCATTAAAACAACGTTTAAAAGGTTAAACTTTACAAATCTATCTGCTGGGAAGGAAAATAAAACAAATGAGACTTCATAAAAGTCAAACTTCATGTTAATTTTATCCAAAATTAAAGTTTTTGACATTTCTGAGTTATCTTTCATTTCTATGTTTTAAAAACATGTTAGTTTGATGTAAAATTGATCAAATATTGACCCAAAATCCAAATAATCCAACATTAAATACCTAAACTCTTTATGACCTACGATAAATATTAAATATATTTTTTTGTTTTCTGTCGCAGCAGAAACCTTAAAAACTGCTTTTCTCTAAATGTCTTTAAAAACATCTCCAGCAATAATCTTGTGTTTATTCAAGACGTTTAATCTTTTTTTTCTTTCGGCTGCTCCCTGCGTTGGGGGGGGTCGCCACAGCGAACTAAGTCGAAGACTTGGAAGTTATTTTTACGCCGGATGTCCTTCCTGACACAACCACAGACCACCGAGCTACCACAGCCTCTGTGTGGAGCAGAGCTGCTATCTAGGACACCCGGAGGAGCAGATGGTGGGGGTTAAGGGCCTTGCTCAAGGGTCCAGGATGGGACGAATGAGGGTGGGGGCAGGTGTGGATGCTTCACCTACCCCACCCACATTTTTGATGTTGTCTACCGGGGCTTGAACCGGAGATCTTCCGATCACAAGCCCACCTTCTCTAACCTCTGCGCCACCACTCCCCCATTCAGAACATTTAATCATAAACTGAACATTTTCTGTTCTCTAAAGTTCTGAAAACATTAAATATTTAAGATTTTTTAGAAGCTTAAATTTTTCTAAATATTTTTAAACCTAAATATTTCTAAATAAAAGATCTAATAATCTGATTTATTTTAAGCTCCAGTCTGAGCTGAAAACAAAACAAATGCTCTAAGACCAGAAGGTTCTTTTCAGATTTATTTATTCCATCTGGATCTGCAGCCAGAACCGGACCGGTTCTGTTCTGACTGGACTCCCAGTGTGTGGAGGATTGTTAGGACGCTCCTCCTCCATTGCAGGAGACGGAGGAGCGTCTTTGAATCAGAGAAATGTCCATGTTTTGTCCTCGTCCTCCTGAAACGTGAGAATAAAAAACAAGCCTAAAGGAGTGGTCCGGTCCTGGTCCGGTGGGCCAGTCCTGGTCCCGGTCTGGTTTTCAGTCATCGTCCACCGTGGGTGTGATGGTTACGCCTCTCCGGATCTGTCCCCAGCCGATCAGACTGAGACAAACAAACAGAAATGGATCAGTACCCAACCCTGAACAGAACTTCTCTGGGTTCTGACCCATCTTACCGCCAATGTTTCTCCACACGCCGGCTCAGAGCGATCTTCTCTCCCACCTCCGTGCACACCGGGTTGGTGAGCACGATCTTGGCCAAGTCGGCCTTGACGGCACTGACCCGGCCTCCTGTGGACAGCGAGCCGATGTTGACCATCAGAACCTCGTTCTTGGACAGCTTCTGGACCTGGAGAGCGGACGGTGAAGCTGTTGGTTCCGTTCATCTGTCAGGTTGAACTACAATTCCCATGAAGCACCGCTCACCTTGGCAGCCTTCTTGTCTCCCTCGGTGCGGACCCCCAGCAGCCGTCTCAGGAGGAAGTAGGAGATCTCCAGCTCCGTGAAGATCTCCGGCAGAGCCCCGACGGCTCCCAGGACCTGACCCACCATCCGGTCCGCTCGGCACAGAGTCGGGTCGATCTTTGTGCCGACGCCTGGAAGAAAAACATCATTTATACTTTTTAAAACCCGAGTACTGCTGCAGACTTTTATATAAGCTGTTCTTCAATCAAAACTTTCGGCTTGTTCAGCAGAAAGAAGCCGAGACTTTTAAATTCTGTAAATTTTACACTTTTTAAAAATGTAACTTTATAAATACTTTACCATGAAAACTCTTGAGATCCTGTTAAAGTCCTCCATAAAGATGTTTCAGATACTGTGCTGCTTCATTAAGCTTTGAACTAGTCTTGTAGCTTGCTTACCTTTCGGCAGGTGGGCACAGCTAAACAAAAATTAACTTCGCTAACCCATATTCTGCTATCTAAAATATCTACAGGTAAAAAAATTTAGCAGCACTAACACTGAACCACTAAGACGACCGTCATTCTGCATCTGCTTCCAGTTGAAGCTGCGTCGACCAATCACGTCTTGTCATGTGTACACGCAGTCAGCCAATCGCGTGCCTAGTGGAGTCTTTTTGAGACACGCCCACAACAAACAGGAAAAAGCTTGTGAATTTTGTTAACGAACTTAAAGCTGACGAAATCTAATTTAGTGGAAGCTAATTCCGCTAAAGGTTTCCAAAGTTAGTGAAAACGCTAACCTGCTAAACAAAAACAATAAAACAGTAAACTGCCCACCACTGCCCTTTGGGCTGACAGTCGGCTCCTTTTATCTTGCAAACTGTGTGCGAGTCTCACCGATGAGGCCTCCCGGTGCAGCGTACTGAAGGTCGTTGTGTTCTGCGAACAGAGACACAATCTTGGAGAAGATGGGTTTACACATCAGTTTTCCTTCGTGGTCTTTGGAGACGATGCCAGGCCGGACCTCGAGCTCCTGACCCACCTGGAGGTCACACAGGTGGGGGTTAGATAAAACCTAAACCACACCAGAACAGGTTTCTGTCACCGACCTTACCTTCAGCACACCCTTCAGGATGCTTCCTCCAGCCACGCCCCCCTTCAGGTCGTCCACCTCACAACCCGGCTTGTTCACATCAAAAGATCTGATGACTGAACCCAAAACACGTTCAAATTAAATTACAATCGCACAAAAACACAAAAAGTGGGTCAGCACAGGTGGTTTTCCCTCACCGATGAGTCTGGGTTCGGAGGTGAAGTCTCTGAGGGGAACGGGGATCTTTTTCACGATGTACTCACAAACCACCTCGATGTTGTACTTTAGCTGCGCCGAGATGGGGATGATGGGAGCGCCTTCGGCCACCGTGCCTGCAGCACAAACCAGACTTTAGATGCCAAATAGATATAAAAAAAATAAAACCTGGGCTGGGAGAGACAGAAGCCTCATCGGAGCTTTATAAAGTTTGTGGAGTTTCCTTTTTTTAAGAAGCAACAAGAAAAGTCAAGATTATTTATAAAGGAATCGATTCTTCTCATCCTTAACATTTCATTGCGTTGTTGACCTTGTGTGAACCTGCACATGACAAACATAACTTAACATAAAGCATATTTACTTCACTCTACAATAAAAACCTGCAGACCCGGTCCGGACTCACCCTGCACAAAGGCCAGGATCTGCTCGTACTGCTCCTTGGCCTGGCTCTCCTTCACCAGGTCGATCTTGTTCTGGAGGATCAGGATGTGCTTCAGCTTCATGATCTCAATGGCGGCCAGATGTTCCGACGTCTGAGGCTGAGGACACGACTCGTTCCCCGCTGGACGGACAGAACGGGACCAGACAGACCCGAGTCAGCGCTCGGTGAAAACAGAAACCAGCTGGAGTTTGTCCCGCTGACCCGACACTCACCGATGAGCAGGAGGGCGGCGTCCATCACTGCGGCTCCGTTCAACATGGTGGCCATCAGAATGTCGTGGCCGGGACAGTCCACGAAGGACACGTGTCTACCAGGAGGACAAAAACAGGATTCGCATTATACAGACTGACTCCAACTTTGGGTTTCAAATCAAAGAAAACTCGAGGCGGAGAGTTCCGACGGAGAAAACTTCCTGATAGTTCCTTCAAAGAAAATATTTTTGTAAACTTTACTTTTCCTCCAATCAAAACCAACACAGAGCATGCCGTTACTGAGAAGACAGATCTGGGCTCTTCTATTTAATTTCATAAATACGTGTCTAGATTGTCAAAACGGGATTAAAATTCCTCCTGAAGAGTGTAAAATGAGCATCATCATCTGCAGAGGAATTATTCTGGATATTTATCCACGATCAGCCCAACAGTTTGTGACAAACTTCGGTTCAGTTTTAGTATTTTAACGTCTGGTTTAATCTCTTAATGCTTTTGTCATTTTAATGTTTTCATGTTTTTTCTTTCTTATTTTCTTCCTTTAGACAGAGGATTTAAATAATCTGCAGTAATCTGACATGTTTATTCATCTGAGCTGTCAAAATGTATGAATGTATGAAGACAGCGCGATTCAACTCGCTTCTTCGTCTTTAAAAATCATTTCAGATCCTACAATGTTCCGGGGAAGACGGAGCTTAACAAGCGCACGGTTGTTTGCAACAAGTGTACAATAAAATTGCGGTACAGTATTTTGGAAATACGACAAAATGCGCAGAAGATGAAAGCGAAGCAGCCGACCGACGAACTCTGCATCAAACTTCCAGGCTTCTCCCAAAGGCTGTGAAGAGTTCTCTCCATCTCCTGCTGTATCACAAAGATTTACAAGCAGACAGCTCAGTGGAAGGTGACGGGTTTAGGTTTATTTTTAATATGCTGGACCAATGTACGTTATTACTTCACGTAGCTTTTTTTTTGTAATAAAGCAGCACCACTTCACCACGAAACAACAAATGGGAGAAGCTCTGATGCAGCTGCAGCTCCAAGGTAACAGTTATTTATCATATTATACTAAAACTTAGACAAGTTGTACAACAAACTTAATGTAATTTACCTTTTTCACAGGTTTAAGAGAACAGATGAGACACGTCACCTGGAGCCAGTTCTAAATGATACAATTTATGGATTATAAATTACAGTTCAGAAGAGTTTTTGTGCAGGTTTTCACAGGTTTTGAAAATTTGTTAAAGATTTACTAAATATGAATTAATATGGTTAAGACTCAAGTCTGTATATTTCATATTGGTTAACTTTTGAAAATACAACAAATGTTAGAGCAATATGGTTTAAAAAACTGTGAAGTCTGTATTTTATTTTGAGTTAAAGGTTAATATACTATGGTAGGCTGAAGTCTGTTTACTTTTGTATTTATATATTTTGAATTATTTGTCTGTGATGGACTGGAGACTTGTCCCGGTGTCCCCCATCTCTCACACAGCGATGGCTGGATATGGGCACCAGTGACCCCCCGTGACTCGAAAAGGAAGAAGTGGGTAAAAATGATGCATGAATTATTTGTTCATAGATTTTTATTTTTTGGAGAAAACTCCAGGCAGCTAATCTAACCTAATACTGGTAATTTAAGCTACAGAATTTTATGCACTCCTGTATTTGTTCCCGTTTTTGGTATAAATATAAAATGACGCAAAAAGATTTGATACAGTAATAAAGAACCTAAAATTGTTTTAAATAAATGTTATATTTGTTTACATTGTTGTTTAATCTTTTAAGCTTGTCAGTTACATAACTGAAATAAAATTTATGACATTTCAATAGAAAAATCGTTTCTGAATCGATAAATCAATTTTGATTCGAATCGTGACACCAAAAATCGGAATCGAATCGCCAGACACAGAGAGATTCACACCCCTAGTTTTAACAATAAAACACAAACGTTTGATTTGAAATGATTAAGACAAAACAGCTTCAGCAGCTGAAACAAATGGGACTTTCTTACCGGACCAGTTTGAAGTTTCCTTTGGTTCCGGGGAGGTCTGTGAGGAACTCGTCGGGAGTGCTGCTGCCACACGACCGGTAACACTCAGGTCTGGGACAGCTCGGGTCATTCAGCTTGTAGATCTGCAGCAAGTGGGAGCAGACGTGGAGGTTAGGACAGAGTTCTCAGATCCAGACAGCAGCCTGTCATGAGTCTCATCTGTGATGCTCTCAGGTTAAATAAAGCTAACAGTTCCTTCAGTGTGTACCTTAGCGTTAGCATATCCCAGCTTGATGGTGATGTTCCTCTCCAGCTCGTTCTTGAACCTGACGGTGTGAACACCAGAAATGGCTTTCACTACCGTGGACTTTCCGTGAGCCACATGACCGATGGTTCCTGAGAGGAAGGACCGATTAAAATAAATTTTTAAAAAAAACACCGCAGAGAAGAACAAAAACTAAACAAAGCGTCTGATTTCTGTACCGATGTTGATGGTGGCCTGTCTGCTGATGATCTCTGGAGAGAGCGGCGTCAAGGTGGACACGTCCTGCCGAGAAAAAAAAAAGAAACACGTTAGACTCAAAACAACTAAAAATTAATAACGAGAGTTTGTGTTTAAGCTTGAACACGAAGAGAACAAAACGACTCTTTAACAACAAAACACTCTCAGTGTAATTTACATCATGTTGTGTAAATTTAGCGTATCATGAAAACATGTTGCTGAAAGAGTTCAGGATCGTGTTTCTTCAGAACCAGAGAATGATCTGGACCTCTTTACTCAGATTACACAGACAGTACTGACAGTGACAGGAAGTCATTAAGTCTCACTTTAATAACCGAATATATTGCTTTTCTTTAATTGATATTTGTTCGTTTAGCTTTGGGTTAAATGAAAATCTGACTCATTGGAAGCTAAATATTACAAATTAGAGATGGTTCACGTCTATTGCACATATGGCATGAATAATAGTTTAAATAATGTTGTAACAATATAAGAGGTCGTACACAGTCTATTTATTCGATTGTTAAACAAGAAGGATGTCATATATTAAAATGTATAATTCCAAAATATCGAGATCTTTTTGACAGTTAAACGGAAACTTGTGCTAATGTCTGAGCCTAACAGCCACCAACACACCGAGCACGCACCGAAAACTAAAATGAAGGCAGAGTGAAACATTTGAATTAAAACGATGTGAAATTTCGGCTGATGTTGTCGCGGGTGTCGGTAACTCTGCTCCCCGCTGGGCCTGCCGTCATGTGCCGGGTGGTGGCGGCGAAGCTCCGGGAGGCACATCGTCTGAATGGTTTCCACCATTTCCGGACGCCATTTTAACGAAACAAGAACCTGACAGCTTGAAACATAAAACAATAAACCTATATAAATTGTTAAACGGACACTTACCAGAGAATTGAGGTCTTGTTTGGCCAGATGAGGCTGTCCGAACGTTGTACCAGACTCATCACCCGCCATCTTGAATGAAAAGGGACTGAAAGAGGCAGCTGTGGAGAAAGCCTGATTAACTGACAGAACCGTAACCTTTTTAATTAAACATAATTAACATTTTAACTAATTACGTTTTATTTCTGACAAGATAAATACAAATAATTCCACATTTCACTAAAAACGTTTGATATGTATTCGTTTTCTGTCACACACAAAAAAAAACAAGCTAAGTCGTTTACAGGCGACTGGGTCCTTTCTCCTCGGCTGATGCAATTAGCATCGTATAAAAGAAAATAAATCTATTTAATCCCTGAGAATCGCTGTTATTTATGGTTTGTTATTGTTTGCTTATCGCTGAACATGGAACGTATGTAATCGATTTTGACTACTCAAAAAATAAATAAAGTTTCGTTGTTCATGTGCCAACCAGGCCCGTCGTTAGACAATGACGTCTTTCAATTTCGATTTGTAGTCCGTTAAACGTGTTTGTAGTTCTTAATTAGCATCTCATATCTCACAACGAAGACTTGCATCTTACAGTTATCGGAAAATCATGAGGTGCTGAGAAATAATGGTAATAATGATAATAATGATAGTGATGGTAAGACATCATTTTGTTTACGTAGTATCTCATAATTATTTGCTGAGGATCTTTTTTTTTTTTACTTATAAATATAGGTTTTCACAAGTTTGCTGGTTCGGATTCTCTTGTTTTTTTAATTGATATTCTTCTAGTACTTTTTTCACTATGGTTTTATTGCAAGTATATATATTATTTTAAATCGATGTTTATTTTTTAACGTTGTCCAGATTTTTTTCTAGTCAAATTATTCTGTTTTTAACTTTGTATCCCATATAGCAGTTTTATCGGCTTTGTTGCTTTTAAACTTAAATGAAATGTCAAAACCCCAAAGTAACAAAAAATAAACAAACAAAAAAAAATCGCATTTCATACAGTATTTTTTTAAGAATGATATACTTCGGTGAATTTTCTTGGTACATAAACAATCTTTGTCTTTCACTCTCCGCCCTTCACTTCCGTCACAGACAGGAAGTGACGCCGGTGCAGAAGATGGTGTCTGTAAATCCTGTGTACCGCTGTGGCTCGTTACCCGATTAATTTACCGCCGTGTCTGAGCTCTATCCCGTCTAGTGGATGGGTCGCAGTGCAAACATGGCAGTGCGTCGCTGCCGCCCGCTTTCCTGAACGCGGACTCGAACCCGCAACTTCATGTCTGACGAAGCCAGAGCTGCCTGGTCGAAGAGGGGTTGTGGGGATTCGCACCGCCGAGGTAAGACGGCTGGAGTTAGCTGCTAAGCTAAGCTGTTTCCCCCGGTCTTCAGCTTGGTGTCCGCTAATTTAAGACATACAGCGGTTGGTTTAAGACGTTTTCCTTTAACTCATCCTTAAAAAGACAAAAGCATCTGGATCAGAACCTATCCCGAACCGCTTCGTGGGGCCTTTGTTTGTGGCTCTGGTTTGAACCGCCACCTTGTTGTTGGGAGTCAAACTAACAGCGGTGCGGCTCCTTAACCCGCTTTCAAGCTCTTATATTTGGCGTAAATATGTTGAAACGTCTCGTTCAGTGTTGGTTGTTGTTAGCCTTTAGCTTCACATTCAGGGTCAACTTGTTCTGAGTGATTAACCTGCCTCACAGGTGTTGTTACACCTATAGTTGTTCAGCCACACACTGTCTCTGGTTGAAACATTTTAATGCTAAAATAGAAAAAAAAAAGAATAAATAATACATGAACATCAATTAACTTCCGTTTTAAAAGCCCAACATTAAAGTAGGACTTTTATTTTGTAATAATCTGAACTCAAACCAAAATCAAAAATAACTCTTTAGGGGGTCACCATGGTAACCACACACCTGCCTCTGTCACTTCCTGACAGCACTCTTAATGAGACAGGAAGACCAGAAATCGATCCTCAAACAAACATTGTGCAAAGCAGACAAGCTATCAGTTTTATGGATGAGATTTGACAAGTTAAGGTCCTTTACTTCCTGTTAGGAGAGTGGAAGTCAGCGATAGTTGAGGCGTTCTCTCTGCACTCTGTGTGGGGCTGAGAGAAAACCCTCAGTCCTACTGCAGCGAAAGATACGCTGGGTGAAAGAGGACAAAAATGCAAACATTTTCATGTATAAATTGTATAAGGAGTGCAAGAATTGTAGAAATGGGAAGAGTTTAGTCAGAGTTTCTTTATTGTCATTCGCACCTCATGTGGTACATGTGGTGGAGCGAAATTATGTACACGGGGTCCCAGTTACATCCAACAATAAAATGTATAAGAAAAACAGTAATAACATCTAAGATATGAACTAAGAAAAACATCAACTAAATATACACTAAGCACTCATAACATAAAACATTGAACATCACCACAAACATGAACATGAGTCTGTGAGCAGATGTGCACGCATGAACACATCAACATTGAAACAGATCAGCAGCAACATGAAACAGATCAGCAGCAACATGATATGGTTTTTCACAGTGATCATTCTAGTTAGAGATTCATGAGTCTAACAGCCTCAGGGTAGAAGCTGTTCCTCATTCTAGTGGTTCTACACTTAATGCTCCTTAACCTCCTTCCTGAGGGGAGTGGGGCAAAAAGTGTGTGTGCTGGGTGAGTGGGGTCCTTCATGATGCAGGTGGCCCTCTTCCTGCATCTGGAGGTGTAGATGTCTGTGATGGTGGGGAGACTGATTCCAACAGATTTCTGTGCAGCCTTCACCACTCTCTGCAAAGCTTTTCTTTCTGCAGCTGTGCAGCCTCCATGCCACACGTTGATGCTGGAGCACAGGATGCTCTCCACTGCACACCTGTAGAAGGAGGTGAGGACTGAGCTTCCCAGACCAGCTCGCCTCAGCCGTCTGAGGAAGTAGAGTCTCTGATGAGCTTTCTTGATCAGGCTGGTGGTGTTGTTGCTCCAGCTGAGGTTGTCATTCATGTGTACACCCAAGTACTTGTAGCTGGAGACCACTTCCACCGCAGATCCTCTTATGTTCAGGGGGGTGTAGGTGTTTTTGTTCCTTCTGAAGTCCACAATCATCTCCTTTGTCTTCTTCACATTGATGTGAAGGTTATTCTCTCTGCACCAGCTCTCCAGGTGTTCCACCTCCTGCCTGTAGCTGGACTCATCATTGTTTGTGATGCATCCCACCACCGCTGTATCATCTGCAAACTTTACAATGTGACAGCCTGGATGGGTAGCTGCACAATCATATGTGAGCAGAGTAAACAGAAGGGGGCTCAACACACATCCCTGAGGAGAGCCAGTGCTGAGGGTCACAAACAGTCACAAACATTTCTGAAAGTTAAGGCGTTCACGAGGGACTCCTAAATGTCAAACCTTCAGTTTAATTTTTGTAATTCTGCAGCAAATTTTGACTCAAGCTAAAGCTGTCGTCTGACAGGAAGCATCTGAATCTACAGAGGACTAAAACTGCACCGTTGATAAATAACATTAAAAACAGGTTCACATCGGCCTATTTTCATTTCTAAATTGCACTCCAGTAGTTTAAATAATTATTTTTTCTTTGATTGAAACAATTCCTTTTCGTCTTTGAGCAAATAAAACAGAATAAAAGTCCAGTTGTGCTCAAACACATCTTGTCCTGTTTGTTTTAATATTTATTTCCTGTTGTTTTCTGAACCCCTGAATGCATCACGAACTGAAGCACCTCTCTCTGTCTCCCGTCAGAACCCGGGAAACACAAACACAGGAAATGCGAGCGGCCCTTTAGCGCTCAGATGTCACAGCCTGTGATCGTTCGCCCGGGCTCCAAAAGGTACGACTCTTCTTCACGACTCAGCCGAAACCACAGGAGCCATTTTATGTTTTAATTAAAGCTGTGTTTCTAAGGGTTAAGCTTTAGGTTAGGTTTCTTTGTCAAAACTATTATTCTGTCTCTAAATTGGGGTTTTTGGAAGCCAAATCCAAACTCTAAGTTTAAAGTCATTTTTTGCAGCCTGATGTAATCTAGAACCTGCAGCTGAAGTGTCGTTATTTACTCTCTTGGGTCGATAAAGTGGTTTGTTCTTAAAATGTGGCTGTCCGGCTCGCTAGTTTGGTTTCAAACACTCGTTTTTAGTCTCCAACACATCTCTCAGCCCAAAGGGAACCAGTCTGTGAGCTCGCCATGTCCTGAATGACGGAAAATCTGTACCAAACTCTTCCTGAATCCTGTCCCCAGCTCTGAGGCTAACACCATATATATAGTAGCTCTGAGGCTAAAACCATATATATAAGCTCTGAGGCTAACGCCATATATATAAGCTCTGAGGCTAACGCCATATATATTAGCTCTGAGGCTAACGCCATATATATTAGCTCTGAGGC
>NC_056517.1:33043877-33044085 GCF_014905685.2 Nematolebias whitei
ATATATATTAGCTCTGAGGCTAACGCCATATATATTAGCTCTGAGGCTAACACCATATATATTAGCTCTGAGGCTAAAACCATATATATATTAGCTCTGAGGCTAAAACCATATATAGTAGCTCTGAGGCTAACACCATATATAGTACCTCTGAGGCTAAAACCATATATATATTAGCTCTGAGGCTAACACCATATATATATTAGCT
>NC_056517.1:33044095-33044665 GCF_014905685.2 Nematolebias whitei
AGGCTAACACCATATATATATTAGCTCTGAGGCTAACACCATATATAGTAGCTCTGAGGCCAAAACCATATATATATTTTTATTTTTCATTTAGCCTTTATTTATCCAGGTTAGTCTCATTGAGCCACAATAACTCATTTTCAAGAGAGACCTGTTTTAGGGAGCACATGGTGGGGGTTAAGGGCCTTGCTCATGGGCCCAGAGTGGGGCGAATGAGGGTGGGGGCAAGTGTGGGTGTTTCACCTACCCCACCCACAATTTTTGATGTTGTCGGGGCTGGGGCGTGAACCGGCGATCTTCGGATCACAAGCCCACCTCTCTAACCTCTGCGCCACCACTCCCCCCATATATATATATATTAGCTCGGAGGCTAACACCATATATATATTAGCTCTGAGGCTAACACCATATATAGTACCTCTGAGGCTAACACCATATATATAGTAGCTCTGAGGCTAAAACCATATATATATTAGCTCTGAGGCTAACACCATATATATATTAGCTCTGAGGCTAACACCATATATATATTAGCTCTGAGGCTAACACCATATATATTAGCTCTGAGGC
>NC_056517.1:33044675-33072161 GCF_014905685.2 Nematolebias whitei
CAGGGTACTTGCTGGGTAATATACTGGGTACTTGCTGGGTAATATACAGGGTACTTGCTGGGTAATATACAGGTTACCTACTGGGTAATATACAGGGTACTTGCTGGGCAATATACTGGGTACAGATATTTTCAGGGTACTATTTACCAGGTATGGTGATCTGTAAGTTATTTGTATGTACTTGGGTGTGTATCCTGTTAGTACCTTGTACTGTATATGTTTTTTTTACCATAATTAATGACTCATATGTTAAGCTGCTCCATCAATTTGTACTTTTTAATGTTTTATGAATTATTTTACATAAAATCTAGTTTCTGTGTTTTTTGTTTTTTTTACCGACAGGTGAGTCGAGACTCTGCATACACCTGGACTCAGCAGGGCCGTGTCGCCATGGAAACGCTGTGGAAAGAGCCTCCATTCAACAAGAAAAAGGTGAGTTTGGTTCCTCTGGTTTATACTGGTTTTTTTGTTTGTTTTTCTGATTTGTTTTTGTTTTAGTCGGTGAAGCCTGAGAACTCGCAGCGAGCAGAGAGCGACGAGACGAAGAGCTGAGGAAGAGGAGCGTTCCATGACTCATACGGACCTTTTGTAGATCAAAGGTTTATGTTTTTGGACAGAACCGGTCCACAGGAGCTGAACGGGTCAAACCGCTTCAAGGGAAGTCGTTCCTGAGCTGGATTACGTTGTCCTCCTCATCTTTACTCTTCATCCCTAATCTAGTTACCAGACCACAATATTTAGTAACTCAAAACCATTTCAAGGGTCTTTCGTCACCTGCAGCCGAGATCAGCTTAAAATGTTTAAAGGGATAGTTCAGACCTTTGAAAATGTAGTTCAGAACTCTTTGAGCGATCTCATTTTGGAGGAATAGTTTTAATCGTGACCTGATTGAAGAGCTAATCCAAAAACAACTCAAATCTAAAATATTCCAGTTTATGCTAACGCTAGTTTACAAACCACATCAGTTTGGGATACTCATTTTTGCAAAACGGATTATATCGTTCAAGATGGTCACCACATCAGTAAATTGGCTACAACTGCTACTTTTACAGATATGGAACTAAAACTTGGTCTGGTAGTAGCTGAGAGTCACCCCGGACACCTTATCTGAGCACCAACGGATCTCTTAGGAGCTTTGTATAAAAGTTTAGCACACAAGCTGGTAGGTGATATGCATTCCTACACTGATTGCCAAGCCTCAAAATGATAAAATAGAATTTTAGTGGAGCGACCCACGCCGGGACTAGCCATTAGCTCATCGTTCTCGTCTCAGTTAAAACTCTAAACTGAGGTGGTTTAGACCTATCCTCAACAGGTAAGATATTCACTGTTCATTACTTTTCCAGGATGGCTGGAATACCCCTTTAAAGTAGGAATTTGTTTTATTTTTACATAATTATATGATTTGGTAAAAAAAAAAAAAAAAAAGTTTTCTGGGATAAAGTCACTTTGACCTTATTTGTCTGATGTGGAACTGAAACCCCTCAGTGTGTTGGACTCTCTGCGGACTCATGTCAAGTTCCTCCTGTTCTGTGCTGATGCACTTCCTGTCTGAGGTCAGAACTTCCTGCTCTGAGGTGGTCGTGACACGCCCTGGTGTTTATTTCTGTTTTTAATATTCATCAACAAACTGTTCGTGTCTACAGGTGTAAAGAGTTTAAATGTAAATAAATTGAATATGTAAACTGCTTATTTTAAAGACTTATTCTTATTTTAACAGAATTTGGCTCGCACGTTTATGAACTGAAAGTACTAAAAGGATTTTTTTTTTTTTGCCGTTCATGAGTCAAAACGTTCGCCTCGATCAGCAGATGTAGTGACTTTCTGACAAGTGTTCTCAGATTAAAATAACTTTTATGTCCCTTCCTCTTCCAAGTTGCTGAGGTCACATTTTATCAAGATTTATTTGTGAAAAAGCCGTCGTACAGAAATAAATGCTGGTTAAAAACGTTAAATTTATTCAGAAACCAAATCAGCTGATTTGAAGCTGCTTCAGCTCAAATTTGAACATAAAAATGTTGCTTCATCGTTTTTGATCGTTATCAGAGTCTAGCAAACAGTTTTAAGTTTCGAGAGGTTTTTTCCTTCTCAAATATTCATTGAAGTTGTTTTGAGCTGAAAACTAGAAAACAAAGAGAAATCTGCTTTAAACATCCGACACAGCAGAACTTTATTCATAAAGAAGCTTCTGCCGGTTAAAATAAATCAGCTTAGTTTTAATTGAGTGGTGGCACAGAGGTTAGAGAAGATAGGCTTGTGATTGGAAAGCCACAGGTTCAACTCCTGGTACCGTCAACATCAAAATGTGAGTGGTAAAGGTGAAACACACCGGTCTCCACCTTCATTTGCCTCACTGGGCCCCTGAGCAAGGCCCTTAACCTCCATCTGCTCCCAAAAACGGGTCGGTCTTGAAAATGTTTTTGCGACTCAGTGAGACTTCTCTGTACAAATAAAAAGGTACATGAAATTAATGTCCTGATTATGTTTGGCACATTGTTTTTGTACCATTAGTTCAATGAATGTAGTATATTCTTAGTTCATGACTCAGATCTTATTGTTGGATGTAACTGGGACCATGTAGTTTCGTCCCACCTCATGCATCACGTGTGGTGTGTATGACAAATTAATCTGTTTCGCTTGGTGCAACTTTAAACGGATATAAAGATTAATAATTTTAAATACATCCTGACCTGAAGGTCAGAGATGGATGTTACCACAGCTGTTTTCAGAACGAGCCACAGAGTGAGATCAGACCGTTTTATTGATTAAAATACAAATATTAAACTTAAATAAGATTCACGAACTAAATGATGCAAACTACACAGAATTTTGAACGTTTCCCTTTTTTAGAAGCTGAACTCTTTCAGTCGGCCGTCATTGGAGCAGCGGGGCTCTTCGGTTCCTCCTGTCACTCCTCGGCGGGGGTGGCCATCTTGACCAGGCTGTCCTTGTCGAACCTGAAGAGCCTCCAGCCCTCCTCCTCGGAGAGGTCCTCAGCGCCGCGCCGCTTGTAGAACTGGACGGATGGCTCGTTGTTCTTCGCCACCACGAACATCATGCCGGTGCAGCGTGTCTTCATCGCCAGCTGGAGGAGGAGCCGGGACACGTTAAAGAACGGCTAAAAACAGTCACTGTTCCCAGAATGCAACTGGAAATGAGATGGATCTGTTTGGTGAAGAAGCTTACGTCACTGAGGTGCCGCAGGATCCCCGAACCGATGCCCAGGCCTTCAAACAGAGACAAAACTGTTGCTTGTTGTTCTGGTAGCTTTGTGTGACCCTGAACAGGCGAGTCCTCTTACCTCTACACTGGTCCATCACGTAGAACTCCTCCAAGTAGAGCTGTTTGCCCACCCAGGGGTCATAGGTGAAGTAGTACATGGCGAAGCCCACCACGTTCGGATCTGCAGTGAGAAAACGAGGCTCGGATCACTTTTTATTTTGGTAGATTAGACCCAATCTACCAGCCGTTTGCACCTGCACAGGTTTTATGAAACGCTAAAAGCCTGGATTTATTGTATCCGAGGAAAGGTTTCTCCCTCAAACAGTTCACCTTTAACCTGCTACTTCCTGCTGCGAGGTGGAAAACATTCCCGTCTTTGTATGAGCCGTTCGTTACTAAGGCTTCAGCACATGGAAAAACAGCTGAACTTTGGCAATGTTTCAGGTGCTCGCAAGTCCGTTTAAAGACCTAAAGATGGACGTGGAGGAAACGGGTTTTATCGCTTACCTCCGCTGCTCTTCTCTCCTTGGATTTCAGCGATGATGCAGTGGTAAAACGGAGTTTCACCAAACCCATCCTCAAGGAGATCTACAAAGAAATTCAAAATTAAACCCAGGAGGAGGACAGCTGAAGGATAACCTGACCTGAAACTTACCCTTCTCAGTCAGCGCCACCTGGTGCTCCATTTCTTCGTATTTCGCAAGCTCCTGGAAAGACAAAACGTAGGCGAAATTTTATCTTTTACCTTTTTGTTTTAGATTACTATCTCCAATGAGGTACTAGTTGCGTATAAAATACATATTTAAACAAGTAAATAACCCGTCTAGAGGATCTTGGACCACTTTAACATTACTTAATACGCAAGACTTTTATATTTTATAAAAGCAAATTAAAGTACCTCGTCTGTAATTTAACCAAAATATAAAACTACAGTTTTGTCTTTGTGTATGTGTGGTCAAGCAGCTGTAACAGTGGATCGTGGTCAGCCTTGATAAGAACATGAGCTCTGACGACGGACGGCCCATATTTGGAGAAGCGGAAGTCGAGGCCGTTATGAGCCGTAAACAAAAGCGGCTCGAGCTGACCTCATTCTCCAACATCCTTCGGAAATTCTCCTCGACCTATTCATTACTTTGACACTGCGTCAAAACACACTCTAGTCGATGATAATTTGGTTTAAATATTTATAAAACCCCGACTCAGTCTAAACCGTTATTTTGGCTGCTATAGACTACTTTTTTTGTTTAGCGTTTTGGACAAAATGGCCGGCCTTAATTAGCCTACCTTCACCAGTCGTAATATATCGGGCACATCCTTGGGTTCAGCTTTTCGTAATTTATACTCCATTTTCTTTTACTCTTTTTTCCTCTCGTTAGAAGTCCTCTGTATGTGAAGTGGAAGATCAGGTGTTTCTTCATTCGCTTCGCAGTGGATTTTCCCCCACAGTCAGGCTCTGGTCAGGACGCGTTCGTCGACACAAGAACATCCAGTTTAAATCGCCGTTCGGCCGGGCCGCTGCTGTTGTATGCTCTGCTCGGATTAACGCCGGCATTTATATAGCCGCGCTCGTGCTCTAATTCTATTGGTCAATTCTCTGTTCCGCTCAGATTTCTGACCAATAAGCGCCGCTCTCTGGATCATTTTCACCCAATCAGCATACAGAAAAGAATCTCATAAGGAAACATTCCATATTTTTATTTTGATGATGAAAACAGACAATTTACAGTTTTCCACTTTAATAATAACTATTTGTTTTAAAATTGAATTTAGGAATATTGTTTTTGTCATAAAACATTAAATATATACTCTTGATATGATGCCAGGCATTAAATACAAATTAAAAATACATTTGATAATGTTTTTCTTTAACATATAAAAGAGATGCAAATAATAGCCATAACTGTTACTTTTATTTTGTGAGTAAGAAGCTAAAAAGTTTAGGACGTTCCTCTAAGGAGCAGTGTTTTCTACCCATGATGCATCAGTGGAATTTTCCAGATGGGGTTGACTGTAACTGTTTACGCTGATAGTAACAAAAGACTCCTGTATGGAAAGGTCAAAGGTCTGGAATAATAAAAGTGTAATTTAGGTGATCCTTTGGTTTTTGTAACACTTCTCTTTTTTTGCACTTGTCTCCTGTTTCTTGACCTCCTTGTTGCGCAACTTGCTTGTAATTTCAGCTCTTCAAGGTCCTAAAAAACACAATGGAAAAATGTTTTGTGGCTGCAGGTTTTGTGATATAGCTGGAAAGCAAATAAACTAGAAATATATCACTTCAAAATCAGTTTGCGTAGCAAGTAATAAAATGTAAAGTCTAACCAATATTTAACAAGCTGGCAATCTGGATAAAAATAAAGAAGCCCGTTTCTGCTACTTGAATTAAAAAAAAAACTCTCAAATGGTAAATTATATTTATGAGATAAGAAGTCATAAGGATGTTGCATCGTGATATTGTTTTTCAAGGAGCCTAAGTAAGTTTTCCATTGATGAATAAGCTGTAAAACAAATATATAATCATTATTAAAGTAAAAATATATCAGCTGGTTTCTGTATACAAACATTATCTTAACATTTGTACAAATATCCAGCCTCTCCAGAGCTCCTGACAGGCTGTACCCAGGATCGAAAAGCCCATGATCAACGTCTTTTACGTCATCACGTTTTTTACGTGATGACGTAAATACACGGAAACCATCCTTGTGCTCAGCGGTGTTCTGTTCTCCAGAGAAAGTTAGAGATTTCTCGTTTCTGTCTTTTTCTCTGTGGGCTCATCTGATCCGTCCGGACCTCCGAACCTTTCACACCGTGATCCGGAAACAAACACGATGCTGTCACCGAGGTCAGTGCGTGAACAAACCGGACTGCTGTCCATCAAAGTTAGCAATGCTGCTAACAAAGTTAAAAAACTGACAAACAAAACAGCCATGCAAACTTTACACTCTTGCATATTTTTTTATTTGTGTTATTTTATCACCATATATTTGATTATTGAAAACTGGGAGGGCTAAAGACAGAGTGTGCCACTTGCAGACCCACAAAAGAACCAAACCCTGTTAAACAGAAACATGTTATTTTCCACTCAGTGACTGTAAAGTTATGCTAACATAAGCAGATTATAGTTTAGACTGTCTGTATAAAAATATATGTGGCTTAAAGTCATGATGAATTGGATATTTTAACGTGTAGTTGTGTGTTAGCAGCCATTTTAAATAATATACAAGCTATGAAACACATGAATGTGTTTTTTGGAGGTTATATTTGTGTTTTTGTTCTGCAGATTAGTGATGCTGCGATCAGCTGCATCCCTGATGATGAGCAGGTCCCTCTGCACCGGAGCAGCATCCAAACATGGCAAAGCACCGGACATGAAGGAGGGTATGAGACTCCACACAAGCCCTGATTCATCTCCATAAACTCTGCTTTAATAAAAAGAAAAAGCTGCAGAAAATGTTGCTGTGTGAAGGACACTTTAAAACCCAGCCGGCTGAATCTGTGGCCTCTGATGCTGAAACTATCAATAAATATCAGATTTATAACTCGGCAGAATGGAAATGCTAATTTTGGAGTTATCTGTTTTTGTTGGCACTTTTCCCCAACAATAAAAGCACAAATTTGTGTTTATTGTAGGGTTTTAATGCATGTTTTAATCATTTGCCTTTCTCCACAGGGAATCCACTTTTACACGTGTCAAATGGTGTGTTGGTAAACCAGAACCAATATGAACCTCAGATTAATTCTCTTCAAATTGGCTGTAACTGCACTTTAATTCCTCCTGCATGTTATTTCCTTTCACACTTTGTTTCCAGTCTGGATTTTATGCGCAGTGACTTCACATCTGGCAGTTTTTTCTGTCTTCCTGCCCCTGTAGCTTCAGTTTTTTTGGTTCGTATCGTCTCGCTGTTTAAGCCTAAACATTTAAACCAGTGTTAATATTCATTAAGGCCTTTTCAAACTGTTGAACTGCATCCTTGTGAATCCAGCAGAGACGAGACGAAACAAAAACCTTAACTCTGATTTCTTCGGCTCTCAGTCGCAGCTGTTCGATCACAAACATCTGGTTGTTTTGTCTTGTTTCAGTGAGAAACAGGCTGAGGGAAATTGTTGGAGCCTCAACGAACTGGAGGTAATAAACTGCGTGAGACACTTAGAAAAGTTAACTATTTGGGGGTTTGTTACATTTTAACTCTTTATTCCAACCAGAAAATCATTGTTGGAACATTTCGGACAAACATTTAAAATACGACAAGTTAAACACATAAAAAAAAAACTATTCAGAGTTGCTTTACTTGTTTATTATTATAATAACTTGTATTTAACCTGTGTATCATCCTGTCTGTGTAATTACTACATTGAGTAAATACAACCAAAAAATGCCACATAAGACTGAAAATATGTGCATTACAGCACAAAACAAAACATACAGTAGAATTAAAGTAGAAACAAAGTGATAAAAATGATAAAAACTAGATAAATGAGTAGACGTACAGCTGTTTCCATCTTGTCACTTTTTTTTTTAACACTTTTTGGTTCTTAAATTTGATGATATTAGATTACATGCTTTATTAGTCTGTGTTTGTATTTTAAATTAGGAAATATTTACAGTATAAAACAAATGCAGACACACCACTTGTACTTTAGTGCTAGTTAGAGTATTTTATAATACTCCACAGATATTACCAATAAATAGTCTTGACTCACTTTTCTTAAAAATATTTTGAGTTACAGGACTGGGTAAATAAATAAATTTCAGCTTTATGAAATCATAGTACAATTCAATCAGTTGTTTAAATGACACCAAATATTCAATATTATCACATTTATTTGTTTTTATGTTTAAAAAAGGTGTTTGTACTTTTTGTTTGCTAACACCTCATTTCCAAGTATTTTCTTTTTATGTTTTCAGGTTTTCTAATTCAAGGGTGCAGCATTTAATTGACTGTATTTTGCAGTTTGTGCCACTAGATGGCACTATGTCTCACATGCAGCACCTTTAAATAAACAAAGTTGAATGTAATTCTTTATAAAAATACTGATAAAATAGTTTATTTTTTAGTATAATTTTGTTTCTGTTTAAAAATAATTGACTAAAATAATCAGTTAAAGTAAATAGGAGTAAAATAAGCTTGATTGTTTACCTTTTGAGTGTGGTATTTATTGACGTTTGTCCACAGCGACCATCAGCAGGCCATGTCGGAGCGAGCGTCTCTGTCCTCCATGTTGGCCAAGTCTCAGAGCGAACTTCCTGCCAAGACGATGAAGGACAGCCACCTGGAGGTTCACCTGCCGCTGGGCTCCGAGCCGCAGCTCAGAGAGAAGTACCTGACTTACCACAACACGGTCAGGTAAACAAACAAACAAACAAACAAACAAGTGACGGGATCAGGAGACAGCATGTCTGACCGGTTTCACGTCTCATGTCAGGTTTGGCAGGATCCTGGAGGACTTGGACAGTTTGGCAGGTATAAAGGTTCTGGTTCAGGTGAAACAGGAAGCTTCGCTCAGCTGGACACTAATAAGATCCCTCTTCCTCCTCAGTCCTCATCTCTTACTCCCACACCTACAACCCCGAGCTGAAGAGGTCTCCTCTGTCCATCGTCACGGCGCTGGTGGACAAGATAGGTAAGAGACCTCAATGAACCACAAACTGTTTATGGTTGCATTCATGTGTTTCACAATCTAACTACTTCTGTATACGTTGTTCTATTTTGGCTGTTTTTATATCAAAACATTCAGCTCGTTCAAGAGATGGGCACTGTGATTTTTTTCTTTTTGTAATTTTAACACTTTTACAGATTTTTTAAAAATCTTCATTTACAAATATTTTCCCATAAAATACAGAAATACATTTTCCTACAGAAACATCGTTCTCCTTAAAATCCGCTTCAGCTGCTGGCTCTGTCTCTGTTCGTCTTTTATCTTCTTTTTAGCCACTGTTTGATAATTTAGCTTTTCTCATTTTAGCTTTTAGCTATCAAATTTTAAAATTTGATCCTCTAGCTATTTTTAGTTACTATTTTTGATTCATTTGGCATTTAGTCATTGTTTTGTTTTTATTTTAGCATTTAGCATTTTTTTTGCTTTTAGCTATGGTTTTCTAATTTGAGCTTTTATCTGTAGTGTACTAACTGCAGTTTAGCTGTTCTTGCTGATTGTAGCTTTTTGATACAGTTTTGCAACATTTAGCTTTCAGCCACTTTCTCTTACTTTAGTTTTTAGCCACTGTTTAGCTGATTTTAGCTTCAGTACTGCTTGAAGAGTTCAGTTACGAGTTAATTATCAGGTTTCGGTAGTGTTCAGTGTTTTCTCTGGTTCTGTTTGGATCTGAGGTTCTTGTTTTTTGGGTCAGACATGAGGCAGCACGTCATCTACCCTGACTGTGACATCAAGTTCACGGGTCATGTGACCTGGGTGGGGAGGACCTCCATTGAAGCAAAGATGCACATGTCACAGGTAAACACACCTGTACACAGGTAAACAGAAGTTTTATTAGAAGTAAACAAAGCAACTGAACTGGACCAGAGTCTTTTGCTGAACTCGGTCTCCTCCTGCAGTACCTGGACGGAACGTACGCCCCAGTTCTGGACGCCACGTTTGTCATGGTGGCCCGCGACCCAGAGAATAAGAGGTAGGCATTTGGATTAGATGTTTTTTAGATTAAAGATGTCATATTTACCTGTCCTATAAGCCCCGCCTCCCTCCATCCTCACAGCTGTATCCCCACTTCGTACCTTTTTTTTCAGGGCAGCGTTTGTCAATCCTCTGAAGCCTGACGGACCGGAGGATGAGAAGTTCCTCCAGGAGGGAGAAAGTATGAGGCGGTGATGGTCTCGTCTGACATAATCCTAATCTCTCCTACTCCTCATCTTTCTCTGATGTCTAATTTCAGTTAATAAATCTCGTCGTGTGGAGCTGAGCACGGCGTCGCTGCTGAAGGCCGCTCCAACGGACGAGGAAAGGAAGATCGTCCACGACCTGTTCCTCAACACGTTGGACACCAAGTACTAATCTAAACGCTGAGTCAGCATTCACACTGCTGACTTCCTGGTTTTATTTTTGTTTTTACTACTTTAGCTTTTATCTAACCGTTTGGTACTTTTCTTTAGAGTTTTGTACAGAAATCCTTCATGGTCTTTGTGTCCTCTGACAGTCCTCATGTCCTCTGACGGTTTTTGTGTCCTTTGATGGTCTTTGCAACCTCTGACGGTCTCTATGTCCTCTCTGACGGTCTTTATGTCCTCTGATGGTCTTTATGTCCACTTTGATTGTTTTTGTGTCCTCCGACAGTTTTTGTGTCCTCTCTGACAGTCTGTGTCCTCTGATGGTCTTTGTGTCCTTTGACAGTATTTGTGTCCTATCTGACAGTCTTTATGTCCTCTCTGATGGTCTTTGTGTCCCCTCTGACAGTCTTTATGTCCTCTCTGATGGTCTTTTTGTCCTCATTGATGTTTTTTGTGTCCCCTTTGACAGTCTTTATATCCTCTCTGTTGGTCTTTGTGTCCCCTCTTGACAGTCTTTCTGTCATCTCTGATGGTCTTTATGTCCTTTGACAGTATTTGTGTCCTCTCTGACAGTCTTTATGTCCTCTCTGATGGTCTTTGTGTCCTTGTTGATGGTTTTTGTGTCCCCTGATGGTCTTTATGTCTTCTTGGATGGTCTTTGTGTCCTCTCTGATGGTCTTTGTGTCCTCTCTGACGGTCTTTGTGTCCTCTGGTGTCCTCAGCACTGTCAGTTTCCGGAGCAGGATTCTTCCACCAAACTCGGTCTGGATGGAGGACGCCAAGCTGAAAGGAGTGGAGATTTGCCACCCACAGGTGAGACCAAGGACCTGCAGGAAGGACAGATAATTTTTTATCTAAACCTGGACTAGAACCAGAACCAGGTCTGACTGTCTGTGGTCTTCTGTTTTTCAGCAAAGGAACATTTTCAACCGGATCTTTGGAGGTTTTCTCATGAGGAAGGCCTACGAGTTGGGCTGGGCCAACGCCTGCTCCTACGGGTGAGAGATTCTGACCTGGAAATGATCCTAAACAGTTGACGGTTGTTTTTCTGATCAGTTCTGGGTTTGTTGCAGAGGGTGTCGGCCCAGTCTGGTGGCTGTGGATGATATTATGTTCCAAAAACCCGTAGACATCGGTTCCCTCTTGATGCTCTCCTCTCAGGTGAGACGAAGACTCCTCCTGTCAATCAAACTTTATTTATAAGAGGCTTTTCAGACAACAGAATGACCACTCAGTTCTTCTTATCTGTTGATTTTATATTTAACGTTTTGTCAAATGAAATAAAAAAATAAATATTAAACTCTTATTAATATGTATTCTTCAAATCTAAAAGCTTTTTATTGTTAAAAATTAAACATGAACATAAAATTATTGTTTTTGTTTTTTGAGACCAAAGTAGAAGCAATTTTAGGGGTGCCCAAAGTGTGGCTCACGGGCCATTTGTGGTCCTCTGAGTGATTGTGTGCGGCCCGCATACTTAATAAGTTGATGCAAATAGGCAACATTTGCAAATATAAAGGGTTTTGTTTTAGTAATTTTTAGGTTTAACACAAATCAAGATGAAATAATCTTTTAAATATGTGCAATATTAAATATGTAACTATTTTTGTATTTAAAATTAAAAGTATTTCTTGTTTTTATTGCAGTTTCATGGTATAAAGAGCCACAAGTCTTTACCAACTTTTACCAAAAAGTAGACTTTTGTATAAAGATTTATAAAAATATAGATAATGTTTCCATAAAAATATGTACTGGTCATTTAAATATTGATTACGTTTCATTTGATTTACACACAGTTTGATCACCTTCATTAGCGCCCACCACTCTTTTGGAAAGAGCCATCCACAGTCCAGTGGGTCCAGAAGTTTTTTGAAAAATCTCCCTCCAATTTTTCTACGAGGCTACACAACCCGTGTTTTGACGACATTTTTGAATAAAAGTGACTTGTATTACAGTAAGCTATCTCGCGTGAAATCTTGAAATCTCCATTGATGCTCAGATTATGTGTTGGCAGTGACCTTCAGCTGCTACCACACCGAAATTTAGTCCAGCATGTATAAAACTGACTGAATTATAGCTGTTTATGTGTTTAAAGTCGACCGTCTTAAATCAGGTTGACTCCCGCTGTTGAAGTGCGTCCAATGACGATTTCCTAGAAATTTAATTAAAATAAAGTGGCTCATGAGATATTTTGCTAACTCAGACCATTGCTGATATTTACACTGCCTTTCATGGTGGCAGGGGATTAAATATATTTGTCCCGTGATAATTTAAATGGTTCTAAATTCACACGTTGGAACGTTTGTGAGGTAAAATAAACGACGCCGAACTCTGAAGCTGTTTAGTTTTAAAATTTTAAATAATTTGAGCCATAAAGTGTCAGGTTTTAACTTTTTTTAAATAATAACTGAATCTGAATGTCTTTATGTCGTCACGCAGGAGCAACAACGACGGTTCTTATCAGTACACAAAAAACAAAATACAGCAATAAAAGCACAAATATAAAACTTTAAAGACAGTGGTGGAGCTAAAGATCACCCATTAGACCTCTTTACGCAGAACTGAAAAGAGCCGTGATGGTTTTGGAATAAAGTTTATTGTTCTGTTTGCTGCCATCTTTAAAAAACAAAAGTAAATTTTAGTTGATTTATTGAGGAACAGCTGGTTTCTTTCTGTGCTTCAGGTGTGTTACACTCAGGGGAAGTACATCCAGGTCAGAGTTCACAGCGAGGTGTTCGACCCGCTGACCCAGACGCACAACACCACCAACATCTTCCACTACACCTTCGCGTCGGACCGGGACGTCCCCAACATCGTCCCCAAGACATACGGAGGTAAGACAACACCTTAGTGTTGGTTCCTCTGTAAAGCTGAAAGTTGAGGCTTTAAAACTAAAATTTAACGAGTTTTCTGCTGAATTTTGTGTTTCTGTCTCCGTGTTTAATTAATGTTTGTGTCCAACAGAGTCCATGCTCTACCTGGACGGGAAAAGACACTTCAATCAAACCGTGGAGGCCTGAACGAGCAAACAGATGACTTTGGGTTTCAGCCGAAACTAATTAATACATATAGCTTTATGCTATTTTTATACATTTGATTACTTGTATATCACAAGGTTTCTATTTTTTTGTCTTGAAGGTTTACATTTTATGTTTTTGGAGCACTTCACCAAAGTAATATGCACAAATAGTTTAGCTCTTTGTTTAGCTCATGTTTGCACAATGTTACAGTGCAAAATGTTACATTTTTATAAACATTTTTTAATTTCTGCATGCTTCCGGCTGCTGCAAAAACAGGGCTAAATGCAATAAAAAGTCTTATTTATTTCTACTTTTCCTCTGTTTTTACTTTCATTATATTTGTTAAACTGAACATTAGTTTTTTATTTAAATTTTTTTAGAAAAATTAAATTTGAGATTGTATTAAAGTTTTAGTTCAAAATAAAGGTGAATTATCTGAAAGATTTGGTTATGGGGATGAAATGTTTTTGTAAAATAACTGCTAGGAAACTCAAAATTGGCATAGTACATGGTCAGTAGTTTACTACAAAAAACTTTTTTAACCAAGTATTTATACATTTTTAAACCATACTGTATATATTTTTATTTTACTTTTTCTTTCTTTAAACAAAACAAGTATTAATTTTATATCAGTATCAAGTAGTAGAAAACAAAAAACTCAACAATCAAAATATTCACGACTATCAAAAATTGCGGAACTAATGTTGGGGGCTCATGTTCCTCTACGGACCATGGCAGGGACAGCGGCTAACGGATGCGTTTAATCCTCTCCAGCGGGTATTTCGTGGTTCGGTAGAATGAAAACCATGTTTGCGATTATTTCTAAAGCACTCTGTAGGATCACTGGGAAGAATGTGGTGAGTGGTTCGGGTTTAATTCAGAGGTTCCGAGCGGAACCGCTCCACGCTAATGCTAACAGCTAGCTGACCTTAGCTACAGCTAACAAGCTTACCTTTCTTCGCATGATGTTCTGGTGCTTTACAGCAGAATATGGGCTAAAATGTTTTAAATTGAACAATTGCCTGAATATATTTTGTTCACGGGTGAATAATTAAGGTGGTATGTAATTTTGTGGTTTTAATTAGAATTATTTTCTTTGATTTTGGTGGTTTTCTTACCTCAAACAGAAGTTGGCCTTTCCCAGATCATTCTTTTTTTTTATTTTTAGATTATTGTTCTTATAAGTTGTGATTTGCATCTATTCGTGACGTTGAAAATACCGTTAAAATATCTTTTTTAGTTTATTTAAGAAGGTGAAAGTTGTCTTTTCTAAACAATTATGATCTTTTTTTGTGCAAAAGTCTTGAGCCACTCATTTCTTTATATTTGCGAAGAAATATGATAAAACATTTCCAGATATGGGTCCATGAGCATGTTTATTTATTTTTTGTTGTTCAAACAACAGACTTTAAATTCGGCTCGTTTTTAATTTTTTCAGGTAGCATTTTTCTTATTTCTTTATCTACACAAAAATATTTCTCTAGGGTTATTTAAAAGCTCTTTTAAATTTAACTTTTTGTTTTGTCTCTTAGAAGAATTACAATATTTTCTGACTGAATCATACGGTAAATCAAACATGTTTTGTGTTTAAACTCCCATTAGTTTTAAAATGAAAACACTACAGGCTGAAATGAAGTTCCAAACCATGATGCTGACTCCACCGTGTTCAGCTCTAGACCCATTATTTGACCATAGTCCTGACCACCCCAATACAATTTAATGATGGTTTGGATTAAAATATTTTAATTTAGCTCCATCACTGACTTTCAGTAGCAACATGTAGCTTTTACTTCCCATTTCCCTTCTTATTGATATGCTTTTGATCGAGATTCTTCTTTTAAGATAATTTCTGAAGAGTTTTCGTAACAATCGTAAGGATGATGCATCACCCAGGTCTTTAATGGACCTCTTAACACAACTTTTAGGTACCGTTCATCTGCTGGTTTTAGGTTTTACTGTTACTGGTTTGTTTTTTCATGGATACACTGAATAAAATATCAACACATGTCAAATTAGTAACTACTAGTTCACATATTTGGTATCAAATACATAAAAACACATCCAAAGAAAAGCTTTGAAAGTACTTCCAATAGTCTGGAGAATTGATGACCACAACCAGTTTAAAGAATTACAAGAAAGTCTGGATCATTGGAAGGAAAATATAAAGAAATATGATCAAGATTTTTAGATGTATTCTAGATAAATTAGGTAAATGTTGCATGTTTTTAGTAATAATCTGGTCAGTAGATGTGCTTTGAGCAGCATGTTGAGTCTGCCTGTCAGTACCACCAGGTTCCTACAGGTTCTGGACATAAATCCACTCATTTATCCATTTAATTCTTGTGATGATCTTATTTTTAAAATCCTAAAATAAAAAACTTATTTCAGAGTAAGAGCCTGTAGGAACTTTGTCTGTTTTCCTGCCAGCTTTCGCTCTCCTCCTCCCTGCTTTGCCGCCTTCGTTCTTCACAAATATTCAACAGTCCTTGTTTATTTCTGGCTTTTCTCCCCCTCCCTCCCTCCTGTCCCCGCTGCACCTGACCTGAACTGTAGGAAGCTCAAACTGTGTCTGAGGTAAGCAGCTGCTGATGTTTGACCGTAGATCTTATCCTGACCTTCCTTCCCTCTGCAGACACCATGTTCTACAGGCTGAAATCCAGGAATGCGTGATTATTTGCAGTATATGCTGTTATGTTTTATTCTTGTTTGCTTTTATTTTTATTTGTCACAGCAAGGTTTTATATCCGCACATTTTAGCTTCATCTTTTTAAAAGTGAATGTGATTTTTATTCACCAACAACTTTCTTAACGTTACGGATAACTGTAAGTTAACTTCAAATATGTTTTTTCTTGTATGCACAAGTCACACTCATTATTACACCTTATAACTAATGTAATAATAAAAAAAATTACAAATAAAAAGCTGAGGTTGTTCTAAGGCTGTCTACAACAGGTAAGATGTTTATAACCTTTTCACAGAACCTCGCTTGAAATGGTTCACACACTAAAACAAACAAACAATATATTGATGTAAAATCATGTTAAATGTCACTTTTTCTCCGATATTTTTCAGGGGTTTGACAAATTATTTAATAGTCTGATTTTAGTCTTAAAATCAGACTTTAATCAGCTCCTGTCAGTCTGTCAACGTGGTATTTTGATTAGAAATGATTGAATCTATCCAGCTGTTATTTGAGATTAAATTCCTTCGGGCTGCAGATACAAGCTGTTATGTTTGTGTAAACTCTGTTAGGTTGGTGAGTTTCTTGTCATTTTAGGCTCCAGCCATCATGTTTTGTCTCCCTGTAGCTTCTGCTCTCTCACCTGTAGACGTCTCCTCACCTGTAGAGCCCCTCTGGCTGTGCTGTGCTCTGATTGGTTGGCTCCTGTGTTCCCCAGCTGCTGATTAACCTGTCAGAGTTTGTCAGCGTAACGTCACCTGCGGGTCCCGCCTTGGCTCAGACCCGGCACCGACCACCTAAACCACCACCAGTCAGTACTAGAAGCTCTGCTGAGCAGTTAGTTAGCACCCAGACCCACCAGCTAGATGGACCAGTAAGAACCCCTTCAGTGTCTTTGGTGTCTCACTGCTCACTAACAGGGCTGGGGAATCTAACCAGAACATTTGCATGAGTCTGCTTCTGCTAAAATAAGAAAAAAATACTTTTCTTATGGTTCTGTAACAAAGCTGGGTGTCATATGCATATTGACATTTTCTGATATTGGTCACAGGTGGAAAATAAAGTCAAAACAGTACTGGTTCCAACACAGAACCCTGTGGAATGCCATAACTGACATTGGAGTGTAGATGACTCATAACAATTTACAAGCTGTAATCTGGTCTAGAGTTGTGGCTTTGAGCTGTTTAATCAAAAAAATATTCAACCATAACCATAATTCTGGAAAAGTCAGGACAGTGTGTAAAATGTAAATAAAAAGAGAACACAAATATTTTTTAAATCACATAACCCCATATTTTATTCACAGTGGAACAAAGTAAATATATCAAATTTGCAAACAAAGAAATTGTACATTTTAAAAAGGGTTAATTTTATTTTCTATGGCAGCAAAACGTTTCTTTAAATTTGTCCCAAGTTCACGTTTCCTCGGTGAAACATCTCCTCTATATCAGACAACGGTCGGTTGATATAGAGCCGTTGTTGGAGGTTTTGCAGGACCTGAAGAGACCAGGGTTTGGAGGACCTTTGGGGACCAGTTGTTGGCAGTTTTGGAGGACCTGAGACTACCTGTAGTTTTTGTTTTTTGAGAGCATGTTTCCCAACACAGTCTGATGGAGGATTCTAGCAGTTCAGCAGTCCTGGATCTTCTTAACTGGATTTTTTTGATGGATGGGAGCAAATGTTCTAAAACCCATAGATAAGTTTCTGCACCAATCAAGTTTTTCCAGATGTGTAAGCTGCACATGCCAGAGGTACAAACGTACCTCCATATGATCAAAGAGGCAGACAGTTGATCGGTGGTCTGATAACAGGCTGGATGGTCCCTCCCATCCTTTCGTGGTTTCAGTTCTTCACTTTGCCTCAGACCATTTGAAATGATCTTTGGTCCAGAGAAGTCAGCAGCAGTTCTGTTTTTTTTTTCTTCACATCTGTCTTCTTCTTTGTGTGATAGAGCTTTAAGTAGCTGTGGATGAACTGTGGACAGAAGGCGGCAGCACTGCTTTGTGTTTTATCTGCAGTGATCCGATGTGAACTTTGAAATAATGGTGCTTGATGTGTTTCAGGGCGCCCGAGTCGTCGCCGCCCGCAGCTTTGCTGACGTCGCTCCTCAGGCGACCTTTGACATCAAGGTGAGCTGAAACTCTGAAACTGCAGTGAGCTCAATCTCTCCTGAGTCTAACTGCATCCTCAAATTAGGGAGCATGATCTGTGCGTTTTGTAGAAATGCGACCTGCACCGCCTGGAGGCGGGGCCTCCAGAGAGGGCGGAGCTAACGAGGGAGCAGGGCCTCCAGTATTACCATACCATGCAGACAGTGAGGCGCATGGAGCTCAAAGCTGATCAGCTCTACAAACAGAAGATCATCAGGGGCTTCTGTCACCTGTACGATGGACAGGTGTGGACCTAAAATTTTAGATTTATTTAAATGTGTAAAAACTTATGTTATTCTTCAGTTTTATTTTGAATGATTGTAAAAGGTTAGGCCATCCTTCCTTTTCCTAACAGGAAGCGTGTGCTGCAGGTATCGAGGCCGCCGTCAGCCCCTCAGACCACCTGATCACAGCTTACCGTGCACACGCGTACACGTTCACCCGCGGCGTTCCGATCAAACAAATCCTGGCTGAGCTCACAGGTGAGGCGGGTGTCCGAACAACCGGACAGGCGCTAGTTTTCACCCAAATGGACGCTTCATTCCTTCACGGTGTCTCCTCAGGTCGAAAAGGGGGCGTGGCCAAAGGGAAGGGGGGCTCGATGCACATGTACGCCCCTCATTTCTACGGAGGTAACGGCATCGTGGGCGCACAGGTAAATAAACACCACCTGCTTGTGTCATTAGAGGTACTGGCTGCAGCTTCTCTGCTGTTTCCTGTGAATACCTGAGCCGTTACCTGTCCAGGTGCCTCTGGGAGCAGGGATCGCTCTGGCCTGTCGGTACCGAGGAAACGACCAGGTGTGTGTGACGCTGTACGGAGACGGAGCGGCCAATCAGGTGAGGAGCACGCCGTTTTTAAGCTTTATTATGGTTACGTTTTACAGCTGCAGTCTTCAAGCTCAGACCAACAACTAAGGATTATTTATTTATTATTAAACATAATACTTTATTTATTTATGTATTTAATAATTTATATTTACAAACGACAACAAAAGGTAAAAATAAGTATTTATGGCTTCTGTTTCAAGGCTTTTAGGTTTCATTTCTGGTTGTAAACAGGACTCGAGTTAAAAAATAATGAAATCAAATTAATGAATTAATCTAATTCAAACCTTAAAGCTCTGCTGGCACTGAACTGTGCAAAAGTCCTGATCCGGCTTCATTTGAGGCGGTTTTTCTGTTTCTGTCAGGATTCTTTTAAACTCCACTCCTGTAGTTTTAGGAAGAAAAGCATCAAAACTGACAAATTTTTCATTTTACTGCAAATTATCTCCCCGTAGACATCAATGATTAGTAGAAGTGTGTGTTAAAATCCTATCCTGTTTGGATCTCTGCAGCAGAACCATCGTTTAAACAGGCCACAGTTACATGACTGAACTGCTGTTTTCACATCCTTGATACTTTATCTCAGGCTAACACGGAGGGTTTTAACACAAAGTAGTGATGATGTGCCACAAACTTTGGAGCAAAATGTTTGCAAACAAGCTCTTCTCCCCACAAACTCTACAGTTTCAAAACATTCCCAACTTCCTGTTGGGCTTCAGAGAAGAAAAGTGATGGAGGTCGGAGCTCCCGTTAAAGTTTCTGCACAAATCTTCTAGTTTTGTTGTGTTTTATTCTGCGTGCAGTTTTTAAAAAGTTGTTTCTGTCACAGATTGAACTAAAGAACTGAGAGCAAGCTGTGTCTTTGCCGTCTAAAAAAACTAAAGATTCTATTTAAACTTTTTATTTTTATTAGTTTAGGAACCTTTTTACGTAGATACAAGTTAAAGTGGATTAAAAAAACACTCGAGTACAAAAATTAAAACAGGTAAAAATACATCCAGCGAACACTTTAAACCATTATAAGTCTTGATCGTTGGAAGGAAAATGTTTCAGAATGATGTCATAGCAAGGTTTAAATGATTTAATGTCTTAAAGCATGCTTTAAAATGTGGTCTTTATTTGATTAAAATAGTTAAAATGACAGAACCTTTGAATGAAGGATTTATGGCCCGCCTCCTTTCATTCCAACATTTGAAGCTAAGATCACCTCATGAAGAAAAACGAACATTTTATTAAAAAATAATGTAAATGTTGTGGATGACTCTCAGCTACTACCACATCAAATCTGAGCCCAGTATCTAAAACTGACTTCTTGTACGCGTTCTCTTAGGCTGTTTGGCTGCGGCAGCCATCTTGAATTGTTGATTACTTCCTGTGAGTTTCATTTAGGCAGGCGATGAGCAGAGAAGGTAAACGCTTCCGCTCGTTTGTTGTCTCCCCCCAGGGACAGATCTTTGAGACGTTCAACATGGCCGCCCTGTGGAAGCTGCCGATCATCTTCGTGTGCGAGAACAACCAGTACGGCATGGGCACGTCGGTGGAGCGGGCTGCCGCCAGCACCGACTACTACAAGAGAGGGGACTTCATCCCGGGCCTCAGGGTGAGACACACAGATGGGGGGGTGGGGTGTGTGTGTTTGTGCTCTGTGGCCTTCGGGCGGTGGCTGCAGTCCGTCCTCCGTATGCTGCAGCTGGCCCGTTTGGACCTAGATTATAATCTGGCGGTTGCAGGTGTGAACATCAAAAAGCTGTCTGATGCTCTTGTATGATACCGCCCACACGCAGGTTCTGCTCAGATTAAAATCGGTCCGAATTGAAGTCCTCCTGGGAATAAACGGGTTCTTCTGGGTTTCAGGTGGACGGGATGGACGTCCTGTGTGTCAGAGAGGCAACAAAGTTTGCAGCTGATCACTGCAGAGCTGGGAAGGTGAGCCCAGAGAGTCCCGGTCCGGAACCAGAACTCTCACTCTAAACTGTCTGTTTGATACCCGAGCCGTCTCATCAGATGGGTGCCAGGTTTGGGTTCTTTAAACATTTCCGTGAAGTAGTTTGAACTCAAACATCCAAAGTGGATCAAGAACCGAGCTCCCAACAGAACTCTGAGGCTGTTTGGGTCGAGTCTGAACTCAGAGTGAACTGGAAACCAAAAACGATTCTTGATAAATCATCACGTTTCAGGCAGAGATCTCAGGTACTGCGAGAGCTCAGAGTGTGTGTTGAAGATGACTCTCAGCTACTACCACATCAGATGTGACCTTTAGCTCTAAAACTGACTGACTTCCAGATCATTTTGTCTTTGCTGTCAAGTAGCTGTGGCAGCCATCTTGAGTCATGTTGTTCCTAAAGGTTATTTAGTAGATGTTCATCCATTGTTGTTTGGAGTGGCGTTTACTTTTAGCACACACATTTATTTATTTTACTTTAAGCACTTTTTGCTACCTGAAACACATTTAGCTATTTTTAGCTTCTACTTTTAGCACACTTTTTTTTTATATTTTGGCACATTTTGCTATTTTAAGCATGTTTTGCTACGTTTAGCACATATTTAGCTACTTTTAGAAATGGTTTGCTACTTTTATCTATGGTTTTGCTTGTGACTGAAACTTGCAGGAACCCTGATTATATGTTTATAAATTTTTAGCTGTGTTCAGTTGTGACACGTCAGACGTTTGTCACTCTTTAGCCTCCGTAGAAACGCCTCAGCAGCCACAGGAACGACTTTAATAAATCCTGATGATTGATGCTGACTCATCTGGGCTTGGAAGGATTTATAGCCGTCGGATCAGAACTGGATTCGTTCAGTCCTCTTTACATCTTTACGTCTTTGTTAATAAAATGAACCATGGGACGTTTCCCATGATGCACTCTGGTTCAGGTGTGAGAACAGCCCTGCCGTGTGTTTCAGGGTCCCATCCTGATGGAGCTGCAGACGTACCGTTACCACGGACACAGCATGAGTGACCCGGGCGTCAGGTGAGTCACCTGGAGTGTGGATGTTTTTCTGATGACTCAGCAGAAACTTTATTGCCATGTGAGCGCGGAGTCAGCATTTGGTGTCTGTTGTTTTATCTGTGTTTTTACAATCTTAACCCCTGCAGCCTTTGGGCTATGTTAGCCGTCCTTGCAACGAAACGTTAAATTCCTTCAGGAGATGATTGTTGCGTCGTTTAGTTTTTGTAACTTTTATAATTTTCTAAATATTTAGCTTTATTTAAAAAAAAAATAAATAAATAAAATTCCCATAGAATTACATCCAGATCTCTACAGTTCCTTCAAAAACTTTGCTCTCCTTGAAAGGCTGTTGTTGTCTTCTGCTTTGTTCAGTTTTGAGCTACTGTTTTAGTGATTTTAGCTACAGTTTTAATCCTTTAACCACTGTGATTGTTTTATGATTTTGTTTAGCTTATTTAAGCTTGTCGTGCCATTTTGCTACTTTTGTCACCCTTGGCTTTTGTTTAGTTGTTTAAAAATTTGATAATAACTGTTTTGCTACTTTTAACTACTGTCTTGCTACTTTTAGCATATGATAAGCTACTTTTGGTTTTTGCTTTGCTAATTTTAGCTTGTACTTTACTACTTTTAGCTACTAAAATTTACATAAGATAAATATAGCAAAACACAGGCTAAAAATGGTCAGCTAAAAGTAGCAAAACAGAAACCTTTATCCTCCGATTTACTATTTTAAGCTTCTGCTTTACTTCTTTTAGCTTGTGCTTTGCTACCTTTAGCAACTATCTTGTTACTTCTAACTACTAGAACGAGTCAATCACAAGCTAAAAATAAGCACTGCAGAAGCTTTTTGCTACTTTTAGCTTCTGTATGTTATTTTTAGCTTGTAATTTGCTTCTTTTAGTTTCTGTTTTGCTACCCATAGCCTCTCCTTGCTTTAACTTGACCAGCTCAGTTTCAGCTCTGTTTCTTCAGCTGTAATTTAGTCCTCGGCTCTCCGTTTTCTCTGGTGTCCTGCAGCTATCGAACTCGTGAAGAGATCCAGGAAGTTCGCAGCAAGAGCGACCCGATCTCCTTGCTGAGAGAGCGAATGCTCGGCACCAACATGGCGTCTGCGGAGGAGTTCAAGGTGAGCGTGGGACTGTGGGGCGATGTTGGCCCATTCTTCTTTGCATTGTTGCTTCAGTTCTTTCAGGTTTCTGCTCAACTTCAGTCAGGCATAGAGTCTAAACCTGGAGCTGTGCATTATGGGTAAACATCTCCACTCTGGTCTGGTTTTGGTCTAAAACGCTCCTTAATGAGCCGAGGGGAAGTGGAAACTGGCTGAGGTTCCATTTGACTGAAAAACAGGAACAGAGTGAGTCATTTCTGTGAAACTGGACTTAAAGCTGCAGGACGGCGGTTCCGTGGGACCGTTTCCTGTCATAACATTCTTAGAAACCTGCTCTGGCTTTGAGGAACCTCAGCAGGTCTGAGAGAAGTCTGTCAATCAACTGGTGGAGTTGGAGGAGCTGTCAGAAGCTCCTCCTCCGTCTGAGTTTAGATTAGTCCATCAATCATCTGTTTCAGAAACTTCCTGTTTCCTCCTTCCGTTAATTGGCTTGTCTCCCTCCCATCAGGAAATCGACACAGAGATCCGTAAGGAGGTGGAGGAGGCGGCTCAGTTCGCCACTTCAGACCCAGAGCCGCCGCTGGAGGATCTGTGCAACTACTTGTTCCACAACAACCCGCCACTGGATGTCCGCGGGACAAACCCCTGGTCCAAACTCAAGTCTGTCAGCTAGAAACACTCCGTCCACCTGACCCGCAGAGTCCGTCCAGAACCAAAGAGTCTGAGACCTGCCGGGTTTATTTATTTATTTAGAAATATAATTTATTCCTCATGTTGATCAGTCCGCTGGTCCCTCATTACAAAGACTTGAAGGTATTCTTTAAAGTTTGTTTTTTGTGATAAAGAAGCTGCAGGGTTGAACAATAAACGCACAAGTTTATTTTTCCTTCATGTAGAGTTTATTACATGTTTAATCACGATTTGAAATTCTTAAAAAGTTTTATTTATTGAACGCAGGTTTAAAGAAGAGTTAATGTTGTGAAGATGAAAATGTAAGGGAAATAAAATGCTGCATTTTATTTGATGTTTTTTGGACAAACTTAAAAGTTTGAGTTTTTCCAGAAACATCCCTGAGATCTTCCATCTTCTCTGAAATTAAATCTGTAGAAGTTTTATTATTTATTAGAGTGTTGAATTATGTCACTATGAGACTAGATGTTAAATAAAGTATAAGATTAAAATTGTTTTTGCTCCTTGTGACTGCTTATATGACTTAATAAATTTAAAAACTAAAAATTGAACTGTTGTTCCGTTTTCCACCAGCAGGGGTCACTATAAAACAAGCTTGTTGCTGAACTTCTTGATCCCTTGTCACCAAAAAAATCATCAAAATGTTTTGTCTTGAAGCTGATTTGCTTCAAAATTTACAACAAAATCAAAATGTACTTTTATTTACTTTTAAACATAAAAATGAACAAACTGTTACAAAGTAAAGTCAAAAGTGGTTCTCAGAGAAAGTGAACAGAAATAGGGGTTTATGTGAAGGAAAAACTACATTTGGGTTCATTTACACCAATAAATTAAAAGTTAATGAGTTAATTTTTTGTCCTTGAATCAATTTAAAGACTAAGCTTCAACTTACATACCTTAAATATATAGCTGAGGATTTAATGTTAAGTTTAACTGGACGGTCGACAGGTTTTTACTGCAATTACCTAAAGGTTTTGTTTTCAGAAAACATTCATCTACAGGAGATGATTTTAAGACTTGTTCATTTTAATCTATTGTTTTAAGAAGAATCAAGCAAGATAAGCCAAGTTGGTTCTCCTAATGGTTCTTTAAGAAATGTAACAAAGACACTGGTTTCTTCCATCTTTTTTGTAAGTATGAAAAACAGTTGATCAAGACCAATTTGGAAGCTTACAAGAAGTTCTGATGTTTTTAAGACTTAACAGGAACATTTTTATTTTCTGTGTTAAAATGTGTCATGAAGGTTTGATCTCAGAAGGTTTTAAAAGCATAAATCAGACGTGCGAGCGAATATTTCAGCACGTTTTATTTTTCCAGTCAGTAGAACCACGACTCCAACTGTGAGTAATGGTTTGGGTTCACAAATAGACGACAGAAAGGGAAAAAAAAAATCAGATGGCAATAAAAAAAAAATTTTTTTTTTAAATTAGACGGCCAAGAAAAATATGATTATATGAAAAAACGAAAAACAAAATGGAATGTTTAAAAATAAATTGAAAAACAGGAATAAAAATTTATAAAGTATAAAATGAACAATAAATAAAAAGTTAAAATAATATAAATAACAAAAAATAAAGTAAATGGACCAATGAAAGACGAACTAAATATATTTAAAAATAGAAACAAGTTTCAAGCGTATAAAATAAAGTTCTCAGTTAAGTCCCGCCTTCTTTCGTGACGCAGCAGTTACGTTATTTGATTGACGGACAGGTAAGGCGACACCGGCCGCCATATTGGGAACGACCGGAAGTAAGACGCAAGAGGAGGAGGGAGGGAGGAAGAGATCAGTGAAGTCGATCAGTTTCCGAGAAAAGGCCGAACCGGGTCCGGAGTTGGTGTCGGCGGAGGAAGGGGCGGTCTTTGCGCCAGAACCGGAATCGGAGTCAGTCCGCTCGGCTCGGTTCTGCCGACTCACAGAAAAGAAACGGGAAACATTTCTGAAGAGGAGGCGGCAGGAGTCAAGGAGTCGACGGAGGGAGGATCAAAGCGGACCCGAACAGAGGAAGAGGAAGAGGAGAAGAAGAAGAAGAAGAGGAGGAGGAGGAGAAGATGCCTCTGGCTCAGCTGGTGGATCCATGGAGGAAGGTGCCGGTGGGGGGGACATCCGGAGAGGTGAGACACTTTGTCTGTCCTCAGGACAGAGTTGTCCATGCTGCACGAGGAGGAGGATGAAGATGATTTAAGTTAAAATTAAAGCAAATATTTTTGCCAGAAGGTTAAAAGTGTAAAAATCTGAATGATCAAACACAAATTTGACACAAAGACTGTAAAGGCGTCCAAAAAAACCAAAACAAACAACACCTAAATGTCCAAAAATTGGATTAAAATATTCAAAAGTGGCTTCAACATCAGCAGAAACAATCTAATCTGATAATTTAATCCCAAATATGAGCAAAACATCTATTTAATAACGCAGATAATAGGATTTAATACCAGTTTCAGAGATAAAACATGAGCTGTAACTGCTCAAAAATATTAAAATGTGAAAGAAGCTGAATTAAAGCACCTGAAGCGTTCAGCATTTCACCCTAAATATGAAATAAACTAAACATTCGACTGAAATGCAACAAAAAGTTTCTAAAATCACAATCAGACGGATGTACTTTTTAAGTTATTGTGTTAAGATCACAAAAAAAAAGTGGTCTCATTTAATGTAAAACTTTTTTTTTTTCATTCAACCTTTATTTATACAGGTTAATCCCATTGAGCCTCGGGGACTCATTACAAGAGAGACCTGATTTTTTTAACAGAGTGACGACAACAGTGGACGATCATAGAAGAGGCATACACATTTACTTTTTTGATCTCGTTCTGTCTCTTCTTCAGCTGACATCAAAAGTTTAGCTGTTGTTTAACTCTCACCTATTTCGCAGCTGATTTCAGCTTTAGCATTTTTGCAGTGAATCTTTTTTGTTTTCTCGTTCACAAGTTCTGTTCAGTGACTGCTCTGACCCGTTTTCTGTAAGAACTTCAAACTGAACCCAATCGTCTTGTGAGGTTCTGAACTCACTTTGTCTGATCAAATCACCTCATGTAAAGCCATCAATAAACCTGCTGCACTGGTGTTGACCTGGTCCAGAGCCGGCGCCAGCTTCCATGAGCTCCATTTGGGCCGGACTGCCACACAGAGCAGACCTGGATCAAATGGATCAGGACTCCAAAACTTGGTTGGAAGAGCTGAACCAAAGTGGAAAAGAAGCATCCAGTCAGCACCAAGCCCAAATGACTGGTTCTGTGATGTTTCTGAGCTTTCTAGACTGGTCAGGTTTCCATGATGGTTCTGGGCTTAGATCAGAGTTCTATGATGGTTCTAGGCTTTGACCAGGGTTCTATACCATACCATTTTATTTATAGAGGACTTAAAACAGCAACAAGGCCGACCAAAGTGTCGTACAGGAGAAACAAACAAGTAAATCACAGTAAAAAATACACATCCAAAAGGAAAAGACAATGACAAATGGCTAACACTGTATGATGGTTCTAGACTTGAATCAGGGTTCTGGGCTTAGATCAGGGTTCTATTTTTCTTTCATTCAACTTTTATTTATACAGGCTAGTCTCATTGAGCCACAAGGACTCATTTACAAGACAGACCTGTTCCAGACAGAACATATAAAGTACAGACAACAACTCGTTCTTGTTCTATGATGGTTCTAGGCTTGGATCACGGTTCTGTGATGGTTCTAGACTTGGGTCTGGGTTCTGTGATGGTTCTAGGCTTTGATCAGGATTCTGAGCATGGATCAGGGTTCTATGATGGTTCTAGGCTTGGATCAAGACTCTCTGCTTGGAGCAGGATTCTGGGCTTGGATCAGGGTTCTATGATGGTTCTAGGCTTG
>NC_056517.1:33072171-33081333 GCF_014905685.2 Nematolebias whitei
CTATGATGGTTCTAGGCTTGGATCAAGGCTCTCTGCTTGGGGCAGGGATCTGGGCTTGGATCAGGGTTCTGATCATGTGAAATCTGCTCCCATTTCAAAGTCTGGGGAAGAAGAGAGGACGGGTTCTGGACTGGCCTGGCTGCAGACCTGACCTGTCTCCAAGACCTCCCTGTTGGACACCTTAGGACGACTTTGGAAGACGAATGGGACAAAATAACACCTGAAACTCTTTATTAACTGGTCTCTTCATCGTCAAAATGTCTTTAGATGTTTGGAGAAGGATCAGCACTGAGGAACAAACTGGACCTGGAACAAGTTCTGCTGGATCAAATCCAGCAAGGGCAGATCTGTGTGAGACAGAGCTGAAGAATCTTTGGTTCTGATCAAATTATTTACATTTTGTCTTTTTTTGTGAGGTTGAACATGGAGATGCGTCCTAAAAGTGGTTTTGTCTGTTTTTGACCTAAACCTGGGTTCAGGTCCAGGACTGACCCGGCTCCTGTGCTGCTCCTCGTCTCTCTCTCACAGCTCGGTGCCTCACGATAACGATCAGGAGGCGGAGCCTCAGCAAACGCACGATTCAGGAACAGGCTGTGTGTGAGCGTCCACTTCCTGTTTGTCTCACAGAGACACGTCTCTGTGTGTCGGAGACCGAGAACAAAATCGTGACTCACAAACGGGTCTCTGCAGTCAGGTTCCTCTCACAGGTCCAGACCCGCTTGCCGAGTTCCCTTGCGTTCTCTTCCTGCAGCGCTGACCTTTGACCTCCTGGGTTCTTCTTCTGCATCAACTTCCTCTGTAGTTACAGCAGGTTTAGTGTCCTCAATTTTTAAAAGAATTAATGAAAATTATAACTTTTATTTCTCCCAGAGGGTCATGTGACATATTTTATTTGATAATTTTATCCAATCGACAGCAAAAAATAAAAATATTTATTCTTTTTCATATTTATTCACATTTAAAAAGTTAAAACTGATACATTTATGTTCAAATAATTAACATTAATCTTCCAGCATCATTTAAGGAAAGGACGAATATTGATTAATTTATTTAGTTGTGATTTTAAGTAATTTTTCTAAATCCTGTGCTATCGGTTCAAGCTCAGAGTATATGTGGAGTGTGACTCTCAGCTACTACCACTCCATGTTTCAGCTCATTATCTTGTTAAATTGTCTGAGTTTTAGATTTTATTGTGTTGATAAAAAATACATGAAAACTCAGGTCCTTCTTTCAAAGCTTCAGCTGCTGGCTCTGTTTTTATCTTCTAATGCTATTTTTAGCTACAAGTTTGCAGATTTCAGTTTTAGCTCCAGTTCATGTACTGTTTGGCTTCAGTTTGGCTAATTTTTGTTTTTAGTTTGTGTTGTTCTTTTATCTTTTAACAATAATTCTGCTTTTAGCTCTTAATTACAATTCTGCGACGTTTAGCTTTTAGCTACAATTCTGCTACTTGTAGCTCTTAGTTTTAGTTTGCCTATATTTATCATTTGGCTCCAGTTTGGCTAATTTTAGCTTTTGGCTACAGTTGTTTAACTTTTAGCTTTGAGTTCTTCTACTTTAGGTTTTCACTACAGTTTTACTTTTAGCTCTTGGTTACAATTCTGCTACTTTTAACTTTTAGCTAGCCTTTTTGTGCTTTTAGCTTGCATTTAGCTTCTTTTTGCTAGTGTTTTGCTACTTTTAGCATTTGCCTAGACTTGTGTTTTTTTATTATTCTTAACAGCTGAGATTCAGCTTCTTCTTCTTTTGGCTTTTCCCTCCACAGTGAGTCATCCTCCTCCATCTCTGTCCTCTACATCCTCTGTCCTCACTCCAACTACCTCCATGTCCTCTCTAACTGCATCCATATATCTCCTCTTTGTCTTTTTCTTGGCAGCTGCATTTCTAACATCCAACCAGTATACCCAATGTCCCTCCTCTGGACATGTCCAAACCATCTCAGTCTGGTCTCTCTAATTTTATCTCCCAGTTGTTCAACCTGTGCTGTACCTCTGATGATCTCATTCCTAATCTTATCCATCCTTATCACTCCTAAGGAGAACCTCAGCATCTTCATTTCTGCCACTTCCAGTTCTTTCTCTTGTCTTTTGTCAATGCCACTGTCTCCAGACCATACAACATAGCTGGTCTCACCACTGTCTTGTAAACTTTTCCTTCGATTTTTGCCGACACCCTTTTGTCACAAATCACTCCTGAAACTTTTCTCCATCCTTCCATCCTGCCTGGACTCTCTTCTTCACCTCTTTACCACATTCCCCATTTTCCTGGACAGTGGACCCCAAGTACTTGAAGTTCTGCTGCACCTTTGTGACCTCTGCTCATGGTAGCCTCACTGTTCCACCGGCCTCCCTCTCATTCACATGAACTCTGTCTTACTACGGCTAACTTTCATTCCTCTTCTTTTAAGTGCATACCTCCACCTCTCCAAGTTCTCTTCCACCTGTTCCCTTGTCTTACCACAGTTCACAATGTCCTCTGCAAACATCATAGTCCACGGGAATTCCTGCCTGACCTCAACTGTTAGTCGGTCCATCACCAGAGCAAACAAGAAGGGGCTCAGAAACGATCCTTGATGCACTCCCACCTCCCCCTTGAAGCTATCGGTCCCTCCTACGACACATCTCACCACTGTCCTCATACATGTCCTGTACCAGTCTAACATACTTCTCTGCCACTCCAGATTTCCTCATGCAATACCACACCTCTTCCCTCGGCACCCTGTCATATGCTTTTTCTAAATCCACAAAGACACAATGGAGTTCTAGCTGACCTTCTTTGTACTTCTCCATCAGCATCCTCAAAGCAAAGATGGCGTCTGTGATGTTCTTTCTCAGCATGAAACCATACTGCTGCTCACAAATAGTCAACTCTCGTCTAAGTCTAGCTTCCACAACTCTCTCCCAGATCTTCACTGTTTGACTCATCAACTTAATTCCCCTGTAGTTGCTACAACTCTGTTCATCGCCCTTGTTCTTAAAAATGGCCACCAGCACACTTCTCCTCCGTTCCTCAGGCATTTTCTCACCCTCAAATATGTCAATGAATATTTGAGTCAAAAACCTCACTGCCACCTCTCCGAGACATTTCCAGACCTTCTAATTTTAGCTGTCTTTTAGCATTCGTGCTTAATTTGAGCAGAATGCCATTTTTCTGGTTATGTTTAAAACTTTAGCCTCTTTCAGAGAAAACCCAGTGCTGAGATTCAGATCTCCTGTTTTCACAACACATGATGTTTTAGGTGACAAACTAAATCTGATGTTGCACAAATATCAGCCAAAACATTAGCTGAAGTGCTTCAGACATGATGGTTTTCAGCCTGATTTTACTCAGCATATTAAAATACCCATCCATCCATTATCTTTTACCCACTTCTTCCTTTTTGCGTCACAGGGGTCACTGGTGCCCATGTCCAACTAACTCTGCGAGAGCTGGGGACACCATGGACAGGTCTTACAGGGACACATGTAGACAAACAAGACAAACAATCATTCATCTCTCACTCACACCAAGAGACAATTTAGAGTTACCAATCAGTCTAACATGCATGTTTTTTGGTCTGTGGGAGGAAACCGGAGTACCAGGAGAAGACCAACGCATGCACGAAGAGAACATGCTAACGCCATCCAGAATGACCCCTCGGTCGGGATTCGACTTAACGACCTTGCTGAAAGGCAGCAGCTCTGCCAACTACTCCACCGTGCTGCCCATATTAAAACTCTTTTTTTTTTATTACACAAACTTTTTTTTTACTTTAGCCTTTGCATTTTTTATCACCTGCCACCATGAAATATGGACAATGATGTCATCACCTCTGAGTGACTGTTAGCAATATATCTCATGAACAACTGGATAGCTTTTATATCCTAAAGGCCTTTTATATCCCTATATATTTTTATTCTGGGATATTGCTTTTAAAAACTTTATTTCCTTATTTTTCTGGATGTAAATCCCATTTTTCGTACTACATCCTCTGGTATCAGATGCTGGGCAGCTGGAAGGATTTTTACTGAAAACCTTTTTACAAACCGGATTCCAAAAAAGTTGGGACACTAAACAAATTGTGAATAAAAACTGAATGTAACGATGTGGAGATGGCAAATGTCAATATTTTATTTGTAATATAACATAGATGACAGATCAAAAGTTTAATCTGAGTAAATGTAACATTTTAAAGGAAAAATATGTTGATTCAAAATTTAACAGTGTCAACAAATCCCAAAAAAGTTGGGACAAGTAGCAATAAGTGGCTGGAAAAAGGAAATTGAGCATATAACGAACAGCTGGAAGACCAATTAACACTAATTAGGTCAATTGACAACATGATTGGGTATAAAAAGAGCTTCTCAGAGTGTCAGTGTCTCTCAGAAGCCAAGATGGTAAGTGGATCACCAATTCCACCATTGTTGTGCAGAAAGATAGTGCAGCAATACCAGAATGGTGTTACCCAGCATAAAATAGCAAAGACTTTTAAGTTATCATCATCAACCGTGCATAACATCATCAAAAGATTCAGAGAATCTGGAACAATCGTTGTGCGTAAGGGTCAAGGCTGTAAAACTCTACTGGATGCTCATGATCTCCAGGCCCTTAAACGTCACTGCACCTCAAACAGGAATGCCACTGTCAAGGAAGTAACAGAATGGGCTCAGGAATACTTCCAGAAAGCATTGTCAGTGAACACAATCCACCGTGCCATCCGCCGTTGCCAGCTGAAACTCTACAGTGCAAAGAGGAAGCCATTTCTAAGCAAGCTCCACAAGCTCAGACGTTTGCACTGGGCCAGGGGTCATTTAAAATGGAGTGTGGCAAAATGGAAGACTGTTCTGTGGTCAGATGAGTCACGATTTGAAGTTCTTTATGGAACACTGGGACGCCATGTCATCCGGACCAGAGAGGACAAGGATAGCCCAAGTTGTTATCAACGCTCCGTCCAGAAGCTTGCATCACTGATGGTATGGGGTTGCATGAGCGCTTGTGGCATGGGCAGCTTGCATGTCTGGAAAGGCACCATTAATGCAGAGAACTATGTTCAGGTTCTAGAACAAAATATGCTCCCATCTAGACGTCATTTCTTTCAGGGAAGACCCTGCATTTTTCAACACGATAATGCCAGACCACATTCTGCAGCAATCACAACATCATGGCTACATAGGAGAAGGATCCGGGTACTGAAATGGCCAGCCTGCAGTCCAGATCTTTCACCTATAGAGAACATTTGGTGCATCATAAAGAGGAAGGTGCGACAAAGAAGGCCCAAGACGATTGAACAGTTACAGGCCTGTATTGGACATGAGTGGGAGAGCATTCCTATTTCTAAACTGGAGAAACTGGTCTCCTCTGTCCCCAGACATCTGTTGAGTGTTGTAAGAAGAAGGGGGGATGCCACACAGTGGTAAAAATGGACTTGTCCCAACTTTTTTGGGATTTTTTGATGCCATGAAATTTGGAAACAACAGATTTTTCCCTTAAAATGATACTTTCTCTCAGCAAGGTGGTTTTTACAACTGGAGCAGCTGATTAACGTCTCAGAGCTCAAATATTAGCTCAACTACAGCCCTAAATCCCAAATGAGTTGTAAAGGAGGTGCCGTGGATGCATCTCCGTCTACCTGGCGGAGGTGCTTGAGTGACTGACTGCTGAGACCTGGAACCATATCTGCAGCCAGTTTCTTCAGCTCTGCTGTGAGACGGACTGCTGCGGGAGATACTTCCTGCCCACAGCCATCAGCATCTATAACAACTCTTAATGAAACCAGGATGATGAGCTACAACAACATTTAATTTCCCTTTGGGATTAAAAAAAAGTATTTTAAATTGAATTGAATTTAAAACTTTCCAGCCGGTAATTATTGTATAAATATCTGCAACTGAGCCAAGATGGCCGCCACAGCTGAGCAGCAACACTGGTTCTAACTTGTTCAGTTTTACAGATACTCAGCTAAAATCTTGTGTTCTAGTAGCTGAGCGTCATCTTCCTGACCTGAAGCCTAATCAGCACCGGCCTGACCCGATTCTCATCAGAACCATTCAAACACCAGGATTTATCTCTAAGTTAAACTTTTATGTTGTCACAGCGTTCCAGCCCAGAAACGGTAATTAAATTACTGGTAATTAAAAATGTCGTCTTTCTGCAACAAAACAATGCGATCTCTGTGTCCGGTTACAATATTTGCCAACTTTTTGTTAAAATGTGAACAAATGCAGGATTTAAAAACCACATGACCAGAGACTTGACATATGTGGCTTCATTTGAAACTTCAATAAATCTAAATTTAAAAGAAGCTACTGAAACCAGTTTTTATTGATAAATCTGCCGGCGTTCATGTGAGCGGATCAAAATATCAAATTATTTCATCTGTTTTTGTTGGAGCTATCGGTGTGTGAATCAGAGCGACCTGCGGGTAATCTGCTTTGTGTAACCACAGAAAACTGTTTGTGTTTTTGTTCTGGATCAACAGAACCTGCTGCTGGACTTCCTGATAAACCTCACTCTGAGATCATCTGAAAACTTTTCCATCCTGTTCAGGAGACCAGACTTTCAAAATAAAAGATGTTTACCTCTGAACGCTTGCTGCTCAACAAGAAAACACATAAAACAAACAAGTCATAAATGTTTTTACTTTAATAATTTGAGTCAAAGCTGGACTCAGAAACGGCTTTATTTACTGGTACATCATTTCAGCACTGTTTATATTTGTCTGTTTGAATGATTTTAATTTATTTTATGCATCTTTATTTTTACCATATGAACTGTTTGACAACATGGACGAACACGCAAAATATTTAATTTATTACAAGTAATTTATAAAAATAAAAATCTTATTAAAACACAGAAAACCAATATGTCTTATATTTTTTTCCAACAGGGAAAAAAATACAAAAATATTTTCTAAAGGAAGTGAATAAATAAATGTAATAAAAAAATGTAAGCAAGAAAATAGTTCTGAATGAAATACATTAAAAACAATATAACTGCAAGAAAACAATAAATGCACAAGTTTTAAAATTAAAAACAGCCACTTGAAAAAAAATAAAAATAAAAAGAGTAAAGCTTAAAAATAAAACCTATATTTTATTATATAATAAAGTATTTAAAAACTTAAAAACTCTGATGGAAAAGTTTATTTTTTTTTAGAAATTTAAAAACAAGTAATACTGGATTAAAATGACAATTATTACTTCAATAAACTATTAAAAATGTAATAAAATATATATAAAATTACAACAAAGTCAAACAGTATTTAAAAAGAAATCAAATAAAAAAGTACAGCTTCTTGAAATGTAATTAAAAAATTAAAATAAAATTAATAAACCAGCTTAAGTTGTGAAATAAATCAAATAATCCTGGATGATATTTTTTTAAATAACATTAATTACTATTTTATAGTTGTCTTTAAAAAAGTACCAAAAATATATATAAAAAAGGGCAATTTACTGGAAAACATTTTATTTACTTCAAATTAAAAATTACATAAAAAGATAAAAACGCACAAAGTAAACAATAAATACTTCAGAAATATCTGTAATGTACATTTTAAGTTACAGAAAAAAAAATCTAAATAAATACCCTAAAACTAATCAAATCCTTAGTTTTCAGCTGGATTTCACAGAAAACCACCTTTTCTTCTGGTTTTGTGTTTAAACTTGTTGAAACCAGCAGCTCACCTGGACTACCTGCGCTTCAGTTGTTTTTTGACGTGTGACCCGTGTTTGTTGTCTCTTACAGGACGCTCATCAGGACCACGAGGACTCCATGATAGAGGATGACTCCATGCCCGTCTGCGCTGTAAGTCCAGCTCCCGTCCTGGTTTTAGAGTTGACCTCGGACTGAGAGGTGGCTCCGGGTTTCGGCTGTAAACAACTTTGATGGTTTCTGCTGCATTCAGCAGAGTCTGTCGGGCTTTTATTGATGAGTAAACAGTTTTTTGGTTTGAAGGTGGACACATGTGGCCTGGTGTGTCAGGTTCAGTTCCATTCACCCACATCAGAGTCCTAGTCTGTTAGAGAACTGAACGCCTACTCCTGTTAGATAATTACTGGGATGAAAGTGAAGCATCGCTCGTTTCTGAATTATGACTCACGGTAAAACAAAACAAAACTCCCTCCCAGCCTTTAATACGTCCAGGGAGTTATTTTAATTCATGAAGTGAATCGTTCTGAGTCTAAATCTGCTCATTGTGAACTGCAGTCACAGGAAAAACAAAGTCCACCTTCTGTCAGTTCTGGGCCTCTTTTAAGACTGGATCTTTGCAGCACCTTGGTTCTGTTCTTTTTGACCTGCTCTGCTGTAGATTAGCTGCTGTGTTTGGAATCATTGTCCTGTTGGACCCAGTTTGGACAGATGAACTCACATTTGACTCCAGAACCGTTCGGTCTACAGAGGAGTTCATGGTCCGCTCAGTGACTGCAGGGAGCCCAAACCACCTGCCCTCCACCACCGTGCTCAGTGGTTGGGCTAAACTGCGACTGGTGGAGACTAATTAGTCAAGATTTGTTTGTGAGGGAGTGTCCAAAGTGTCTCAAATGTTTGTAGGGACTCTCAGTGTTCTCCCATGAGTCTCTCACAGCCTTGTCTCTCACCCTTCTCAATAACTTTTAGAGTAGGAGGCTGGAGTCATTTCCCAAAATCAACACATCAATGTTCTGCTCCTTCATGATATGATATTATGCCGTATTGTTTTACATTATTGGTGTTTAGCATACATCTTACATCTTTTAGAGTATTGTTTGACGTTTGTTTAGCGTATATCTTAGTGTATGTCTTAGATCCTTATATGCTGTTTCTTTTTCCACTTTATATTTTTGCTATAGTTGGTTGTAACTGGGACCCTGAATACATAATTTCGTTCCACCTCATGTACCACATGTGATGAGAATGACAATAAAATAGACTTGAATTTGATAAGCTGAGGTAAACACCTTTTTTCCATACAGCATTTATCCATTTGTCCAGTTTAAGTTGATGTTCTTGATGAAAGAAACTCACGCTCTGCAGAGCCTTTTTGTGTGTCTGACTGCATGTGTTAATCTAGAGCTGATTCTAGAAGGCTCTGATATGAACTGGTTGTCTTGCATATTCAAGGTGTCTCAAACTCCTCTCAGTTTTGTTGCTGGTTTCTCAAACCCCTCTCAGTTTAGTTGCTAGAGTCTCAAACCCCTCTCA
>NC_056517.1:33081343-33123004 GCF_014905685.2 Nematolebias whitei
AAACCCCTCTCAGTTTTGTTGCTAGAGTCTCAAACCCCTCTCAGTTTTGTTGCCAGAGTCCCAAAACCTTCTCAATTTAGTTACTGGTGTCTCAAACCACTCTCAGTTTTGTTGCCAGAGTCCCAAAACCTTCTCAGTTTAGTTACTGGTGTCTTAAACCACTCTCAGTTTTGTTCTGGTGTCTCAAACCCCTCACAGTTTTCAACATTTTTCAGTCAGGTCATCTGGACAGTTTTTTTTTTTTTTTTTTTTTGTGCTGAAACGTTTCGCCTTCAATCCGGAAGGCTTAATCAGTCAAGGGAACACACAACACAAAACTGATTCTTCCCCCAACAGCTTACTCCAAAGTGGAACAAACCAGTTTTGTTGGTGATAAGATGGTCTCTTTGGTACGTACGCTCCCTCCTCCATTGCCGGCCCTCTTCCTTGTTGACAGTCGTGTCAAGCTGGTTGAAAACAACAAAGTCAACCTAAAATGCACTGCAGCAAACACCTTGAAGCTGGAAAATTGGAAAATATTTGCAGAGTCATCACAGGCGTCTGGGGCCCATCTTGATATAGTTTCTGTAGTTCTAGAGCTCTGGAGATGTATTTTTTGTCTGGAGGTCCTGGCCCAAATCTTGTGCTCAGCACAAAAAAAAAAAAAAAAAAAAAAACTGTTCAGATGACTTGACCGAAAAATGTTGGATTGTATACCTGGATTATTGAGCATGGACTTTGTTCCCCTCTCAGTTTTGTTGCTGGTGTCTCAAGCCACTCTCAGTTTTTATTACTTGTGTCTCAAACCCCTCTCAGTTTAGTTCTAGTGTCTCAAACCCCTCTCAGTTCTTTTGCTGGAGTTGAAAAACCCTCTCAGTTTTGTTACTAGAGTCTCAAACCACTCTCACTTTTGTTGCTGATGTCTCAACCCCCTCTTTGTTTTGTTCTGGTGTCTCAAACCACTCTCACTTTTGTTGCTAGAGTCTCAAACACTTCTATTTTGTTGCTGTTGTCTTTGACCCATTCCAAGACCATTAGAGCTGCATTTTATCCTCTGAACAAGAGCAGTCCTCCACTTTCCTGATGGGACAATGTCAGAGTCTGCAGAGCTGAACATCCAGGTCTAAAACTCTGCAGATGATAAATATAATTCTTACAAAACTGGTCCAAACCAGCCTATTGTCATTTCTAAGATGTACTGCAGCAAACTTCAGGCCTCTCTTGTAAATGAGTCCCCGAGGCTCAATGGGATTAACCTGTCTAAATAAAGGTTGAATGAATGGAAGAAAAAAAATAAAATAAATTGAATTCATTCAGGTTTGTTTATATGGTGCTGGTCACTGCTCGCTGGTCACGTCACAACACTCAGTAAAACTGGAACGGAAAATTTGCCTCATGTAATATTGAGTTGCAACCAAACAGGCAAAGGTCAATTCTGAATCACACGTTTGCAAGAAGTTAAAGATTTGGGCCAGGACCTCCAGACAAAAAATACATCTCCAGAGCTCTAGAACTACAGAAACTATATCGAGAAGGGTCCCAGACGCTTGTGATGACTCTGCAAATATTTTCCAATTTTCCAGCTTCAAGGTGTTTGCTGCAGTGCATTTTGGGTAAACAGCTGTCCTCTGGTCTGGTTTTGTCCCATAAGTCTTGGGTCTTGTGGTTCCTTCAGATGAAACTTTCCAAACCTAAGTCGTGCTGTGTTGTTTTTAGAAAGAAGAGGCCATGACCTTTGACCTGCAGCATGAGGCCTGTAGAGTCTGAGCATTGTGCAGTCTGACCTTCAGGGTGAATCTACTGTGAATATTGTCAGCTGTCTTAAATGCTGTTCACTTGTAAATAATCTTTCTCTCTGTAGAATGATGGACTCCAAATGATCTTTGACCCTTCCCAGATTGACGGGCAGTGTCAGCTGCTGCTCTGAGGTCATTGCTGATGTCTTTCCATCCTGGTGTTGTATTAATCTACACCTTTATGCTCCAGAGCAGCAAACACATAAAATGTCTGATTTAAACCCCCAGAATTAAAGGATGGGTGGACTTTTCAGAGTCAGTTTCTGCCTCGTATAGCTGACGTTTCACCTAAATGAGCATCAGTCTGTTGTTTTCTGGATCCAGCTGATGATCCGGGCCCAGCAGCCTGATGTTCTGATCTCCTGTGGAGGGTTTCTCTCTTCCCGGACCGTGTCGGCAGCGGCAGACATTGATTTTTGTTAAAAGCAGAGGAGATGGATTATAGATGGGCTGCAGGAGAAGAGCTGAGGACTCGTGACGTTGGAGTTTGCTTCGACACAAACACACAAGGGAGAGCTGCACGTTGGAAACATTACAAACGCAACGTAGGGGTGTGTGAATGCATCACAGAGCTGTTAATGAGTCATTTAAACCTCTGGTTTCACTCTGCCGGGGTAAAGTAATGAAGCAATTTGTTTCTGAGTCACGTCGCTGAAACGCTTCAACCAAACACAAACTCTAGGTGCAAACTTTTCTCTCTTTTTTTTCCCAATATACGGTAACTTAAAAAAAAAAAAATATTCAAATCAGACTTTATGGTCTTTTACCAAAGACATTCACTTAAATCAAAATATTTGCAGCTTTGTGTTTTGGCTTCACGTTTAAGGAAACTTTAATCCAGACAATAAAGACAAAACTTATCATGCGTCTCTGAATTTTTTCTCGTTTCTTATATAAAAAAAAAAGATTAAACATTTTAACTTTTCACTCTTCTCAGTTAGACTGAAGTCTGGACGTTAACTGGACCAGTCCTGGACCTTTACTTGGTCCCCTTAAACCAGTGGAGCGTTTTCAAACCAAAACGTTCCCACAGCATGATGCTGCCACCACCTTGCTTCTCTGAAGGGTTGGTGTTCTCAGCCTTATGAGTCCCCCAAGCATGCACCACTTTTCAGTTTCATGTTTTAAAGACAATAAAAACGGCTGATTACATCAACTACAATAATCTGGAGTATTGTTTGCAGTTTTATTACTTTAATAAACTTTAACTCAAAGTTTTAAGGTAAGAAAATAAACAGAACGTTAGTATGAAGGTTTAACACGGCATAATTAAATTAACTGAACTTTTAAAGTTAAAACAAGCCAAACTGTAGCAAATAAACAACTTTTGCTAAACCACAGCTAAAATCAAAAATACTGAAATGGTAGCCAAAGCCTAAATGTGGCAAAACATTCATAATAGCTTAAATTAGCAAGAGCTAAGAGCTAATTATAACTAAATGGTAAATGTAAGAAAACGGTTCAAAAACCGCAGCTCAAAGCTGTGACTATCAAAACTGAAATAAAAGGGAGGTTTGTCTTGGTTTTTAATAGTACTATTATTTTATTGATATTTTACTGCAAATTTTATCATACTTTTATTTTTTAATAAACTTAATTTTATTTATTTATTATCATTTTTTTTATCTATAATGTTGTAATTCTTGTGATTCACTTTGGTCAGCTGCGGTTGTTTTTAAATGTGCTATATAAATGAACTTTGAATTGAATTAAAAAAAGGTAAATAGTAGCTAAACGTCAAATTCAATGCAAGTGAAGAAAAATAAGCTTTTAAGTAAAAAGTCAAAACTTTTTTAAAGCAGCAAACTAATTCGCACTAAGACTTTGCAATTGTTTTAATGCAGGATGCTCTTCCTGGCTAAATATTGAAACTATAAATGTTGCAAACACTTAATGTCACAGCACTGTACCGCATTCCTAAAGGACATGAACGTTTTGAGATTTGAATGGTTTAAATAGAACCGTACGGAAAAACAAAAATGCTGCGTCAGCATTTACGCCATTCAAGTGTCCAAACGTCTATTTTTTTTTTTTTTTGTTAAATTCTTTAGGAGGAAAAAATCCACAAATGATTTGCGTTTTGGGGTGTAAAACTCCTGTTGGGTGTTGTGTAGCGTTGCATAGATTCACTCTGGGCACGCGCGCGCACACATGCACACACACATACACACAGTATGTTGCAGCAGATGGCAGCAGATGTTAGTTGGTCCCTCAGAGGACAGTGATGTTGCTAATGCTGTCTGGAAAAACATTTTCTGTCTCACTGAGTGTATGTGCATGTGTGCGTGCGTGCATGTGTGCATGTGCTTTCAACACTGACGGTGTCATATCTCATCAGGATGAGGTCACATATTGTCTGCAGGGGGGGTTGACTCTGACCTCCCAGTTGAAAGTAAAAAAAAAAAAAAGATTTTCTGCCTGTTAGCAAAATATCTCATGAACCGCTATCTGGAGTTTAATGAAACTCTCAGTAAATAATAATTGGATTGGCGTCTACAGCTGACTTATCGAGCCAACTCGATTCAAGATGGCCGCTGCAGCTAATTAATAAGAATAACTTGAACAAGTTTATAGGTATTGAGCTAAAATGTGATGTGGTAGTAGCTGAGAGTCATCCCTAACACACACTCTGAATGCTTACAGATCTTTATTCAGTAGTTTGTCATTCTAGACGGCGGGCGATATGCATTCTTTCAAGAGATGCTAGTTTTATAACGTTTCTGCTCCGACACACTAAATCTGTTCCTTTGAAAAGGTGAATCTCACCAAAATAAAAGCACACGAGTTCAGTTCTGATGCAGTTTTTAAGCCACTTTTGTTCTGACAGATTATAAAAGAGACACTAAATTATTCAGGATTCCTCCAAACTGGAGCCGTCGCCCCAAATATTGGAACAATTGATGGATTTTATTTTTAAAGGAGTCGTTTTTTTCCTTCTGATTTCTTGTGTGTGTTCTCGTCACTTGCTGGCAGATGGTGCTTAATCTTCTCCGACCATCTGGACCGACGTTTACTGGCATCTTTAAAACCCCCCCCCCCCCCACACACACACACACACCCACACACACACACACACACACACACAGAACGCATTCCCTTGTTTGACTTAGAAGGTGAATGCTAATACAACATTTAAAGAAAATGTTTTTACAACATTTTTCTTCATACTTCGTGCTATTTTAGTCGTGCACTTATAAAACGTTTGTTCCGGATGCCATGACGTTTGAGTTTTGTATCTTCATTACTTTTTTAGATATTTAACTTTATTTACTTTTTTTTTCTCTCCATAGAAACCCATAAAGATGTCTTCAATTCCTTCAAAACTTTTCTTCGAAATCTGCTTCAGCTACTGGCTGTTTTGTCTTAAGCTACTTTTAGCTACTATTCTGCTACTTTAACCTGTAGCTGTTATTGTAATGCGTTTAGCTAATTCTTTTAGCTTTTTTTTTTTTAAACTTTATTCACAATTTTGCATCTTATTGCAGCTTTTCTGCTAGAGCTAGCTTTTTTAAAATCTTTTGTATACAATTTTCCTATTTTTATTTAGGTTTTTACTTCTTTTAGCTACTATTTTTGCTACTTTCAGGCAGCCTTTTGCTTATCTTAGCTTCTATTTTGCTGCTTTTAGTTAGCCTTTTGCTACTCTTTATCTCTTCTTTGCTACTTACAGCTGTTTGATCATTTTAGACACAATTCTCCTACTTTTTATTTATTGTTTTAATACTTTTAACCACTACTATCACATCTAAGCTTTTACTACTTTTCGCTTTTACCCAGCTTTTTGATACTTTAAGCTAGCCTTGTAAAACTTATAGCTTTTAGCTATAATTTGCTTAATCAGATTTTAGCTGTCCTATTAGCTGTTGCTATTAGATGGCCTTTTCTACACAGGTTGCTTCTAGGCTGCCTTTAATCCTAGGGGCGGCTGTGGCTGAGTGGTTAGAGCAGCCATCCTCCAATGGGAGAGTTAGGGGTTCAATTCCACCAACAGTCACATGTTGAAATGTCCCTGGGCAAGACGCTGAACCCCTCATTTCCTCAGATGTGTATCCCATCAGTGTATGAATGTGGTCTAAAGATTAGAAGGATTTGTTCAATTAGCTTTGTAGAGATCTAGTAGAGTGCTGTATGAATGTGTGTGGAGGTAAATGAGGCACAGATTGTGTTGTAAAGCGCTTTGAGTTTCTAATTATGTATGTAATTAGATAGAAAGGTGCTATGTAAGTACAGTCCATTTATCTGGGTCAATTCTCTCCAGTTGTTTGGACCTGTGGTTGTTCTTTGTGTTCCAGTGGCAGGATCTGAGCGTGCTCAGTCAGTGTGTGTGTGTGTGTGTGTATGTGTGTGTCCGTTCTGTGAACAAGCCATTGTGAGGTCATGGGGCGATGATGTAATCTGTGTAACCCGGCGCCACTTTTCCTGATCGCAGAGCTGCTCTCTGTCCAGGAACAGACCAATCACAACACACACACTTGAAACATTTGGACCTGAGAGACTGGCCTCATGACCTCTGACCTTTACCTCAGCCTTGGAAAGCCAATCATAAAAGTTTATTCTAGTTTGTTTTTAGCTTTTTTAAAACCATCATGTAGATTTTGTCATTTACTTTGAATTTCTTTGACCAATTTAAGGTGATGAGCAAACAAATTTTACTGCTAAAGTAAAAAATATGAACTATGAGGAGCAGAAGTCAATGAAAGTCTGTTTTCCTCATAAAAACATAAAATAATTCATTATTGGATATAAAACGTGTTCATCCATCCATTATCTTTTACCCGCTTCTTCTATTTTGGGTCACGGGGGTCGCTGGTGCCCATATCCAGCAAACGCTGTGCGAGGGGCGGGGGACACCCTGGACATGTCTCAGTCCATCACAGGGACACAACGAGACAAACAACCATTCACTCTCTCACTCACACCTAGGGACAATTTAGAGTTACCAATCAGCCTAACATGCATGTTTTTAGTCTGTGGGAGGAAACCGGAGCATATTTTGTTCAAATAATTCGTTTGGCAAATAATTATAAAATTATGGTTCGTGTTTGCGATGACTCTCAGCTACTACCACTCTTATTTTTATTTTTTTTTGCTCAATATCTGTGTAACTGACTGAGTTAAAGCCATTTTTGTTTGGTAAAGTTGATTAGTTGTGGTTCATGAGATATTTTGCTAACACAAAGACACCGTCAGCTTAAGATGATAACTTCCTCCTGACTTTTAAAAATCTTTTAGAGAAAACAGCAAGTGACAACCATTAGCTTAGGCGCTGATGATCAGTGCTGCATCCTTTTCCAGGTCAAAACAACAACAGGATGTTGATTTTTAGATCAGTCTAATAAAGTTGTCCATCTGTCAGCTCTGGAGCAGGAAGTGCAACTAAATTCAGAACAACTAAACTTTTCGTACAAAAATAGAAACATGTTTCTGAGTTACTTTGAAGGAGATTAATGGGTTGGACTTCAGGATTTCCTGCTTATGTAAACAGAACCAACAGGTTAAAAAGTAAAGATTTCCACTTTCAAATACAGATTTTTACACATCATTCAGCACATTGTTCCCATTTTAGCTGAACGTTTTTTAATATATTCAACAGTTAAAGTAGCACAAAGTGTACTGAACTATTTAAAACAATTAAACTGGTGAAAAACAGTTTGATAATCTCATCATCTGTGAGACGCTTGAAGCAGAGAGAGTCTTTTAAACCAATACTTATTTATTAACCTTTGAACTTCTACACACACATTGCGAAGGTAAAATCAGTTTAGTTCCCAAAGTTCTGGACGGTCAGAAAACCTTTTAAAGATATCTTAAATAGACGCCTGCAGGTGATCTGCTGAGGATGTTTTATGTAAATGGTGCTGAAACATGCCCAACGCTGGAACTTCACACGCAGACCTGAAAATCCACCAGTCTTCCTCCTCTTCTTCCTCCTCTTCTGAGGAGTTTCCTGTGAGACACTTCCTGGTTTCCCCCGTCTGCTTGAGGGTCGACAAACCAACTCCTCCTTTCATGTGTATTCAGATTTAATTTAACCTTTTCTTCTCATCTCTGACGTCATACAGATGATGCGTGGGAAATCTCACCATCCAGATGTACAGTATGTTGCGTCTGTGTGTGCCGGCACACTCTGGGACAGATGTGTGCTTTCCTGTGCAGATGTTGTTGTTTGGGAAACAAATGCAGGAAGTGGCTTAATCCCCGCAGCTAACAGCTAGACGAGTTCTTAAAGCTTCGGGTACTTAAAGCACCAGGTTCTTAAAGCTCCAGGTTCTTAAAGCTCGGGGTTCTTAAAGCTCCAGGTTCTTAAAGCTCCAGGTTCTTAAAGCTCCGGGTTCTTAAAGCTCCTGGTTCTTAAAGTGCCATGTTCTTAAAGCACATAGTTCTTAAAGCACCTAGTTCTTAAAGCACCGAGTTCTTAAACACCGGGTTCTTAAAGCTCTGACTTCTTAAAGCTCCGGGTTCTTAAAGCACCAAGTTCTTAAACACCAGGTTCTTAAAGCTCTGACTTAAAGCTCCGGGTCCTTAAAGCTCCGGGTTCTTAAAGTTCTTTGGTTCTCTCTGGGTGTGCAGTGGAGAGCATCCTGTGCGTCAGCATCATGTGGCATGGAGGCTGCACAGCTGCAGAAAGGAAAGCTCTGCAGAAAGTGGTGAAGGCTGCACAGAAGATGTTGGAGTCAGTCTCCCCATCATCACAGACATTTACACCTCTAGATGCAGGAAGAGGGCCACCTGCATCATGAAGGACCCCACTCACCCAGCACACACTTTTTGCCCCACTCCCATCAGGCAGAAGGTTGCAAAACATTAAGTGTAAAACCACTAGACTGAGGAACAGCTTCTACCCTGAGGCTGTTAGACTCATGAATCTCTAACCAGAATAATCACTGTGAAAAAAAATACTGTATTGCCACTTTAATTGATGATATGTGACTTATCTATGCTGCTGATCTCCTGCTGCTGATCTCATGCTGCTGTATTCATTCGTATCCATCTGCTCACCACAGATTCATGTTCGGGCTGCTGTTATGTTGTATTGTTTTACATTATTAGTGTTTAGCATATATCTTAGATATTTTTAGCGTACCGTTTTGTGTTTGTTTAGTGTATATCTTAAAACCTTATACACTCTTTCTTTTTACACTTTATATTTTTGCTATTTTTGGGTGTAACTGGGACCCTGTAACTTTGTTCAACCTCAGGCACCCCGTGTGGTGAGAATGACAATAAACCTACTTGAACTCGAACTTAAGGCTCCAGGTTCATTTCCATTTTCACTTTGTGCACGGGAAACTCATCGGAGCCGGTTTTCCTTCATCTGTCTTCTTATTTTGAATCTGACATCAATAAGCTTTGATCAGGTGTGGAAACGTTCAGTTTAAAAATGTTAAAAGTCACCGATCCTTTAAAGATCAAAACTAGAAAATTCAGACAAGTTCAGCTTGGATGGGAATTTAGAGCTCTTGTTTATTTCTTAATTTTTATTTCACATTTGCAAAGTGAAACATCTGGAGCTTTTATTTTCAGTCCTGTTGCTGGTTTTTGGCTCTTTGTGAGTGTTGGACGGTAAAAAAAACAATCAGAACTGGTATTTTATTTTTGCAACAGATGCAGTTTGAAGTAAAATGCATTATTGTCGTCTCCTTTCATTGAAAAGGTGATTACTTTAGACTATTTAGTTATCTATGTGTGTGAATGTTTTTTAATTTAAAATAATCAAAGACTAGAACCACCGAGAGTTTCATTGACCATTGTTCACTCGTTACCACTGCCCTGCCCTGCTCTGCTGTGCCATTCCCAAATTTACACACAAACTATTTTTAGTCTGCTGGGAAAGAGCTAAACTATTCAGGATTTGTTTTTAAATTATTATTATTGTCAGCTCAAATGCAGACAAACTCATGACTCTTGCATGCAAAAATTACACATTTTCACTCGATAAAACATGTTAAATTAACATTTCACACGTTTTGCACATGGTAAATGTGTTTTTGTCCAAATATACGAGCGTCACGTGTAGGAAAGCATGTTTCTACATGTGAAAACCTGTTAATTTTATTTGTGGCGTATGTGTAACGTGAAATGTGGCACATAGACAAGCTGATTTGAGACAAATAAAGCACATGAACCTCACTTGCATGTTTAAAAAACACGTTTTTTCAGTTGTAAAATGTGTTAATTATACACATTTTATACACATGTATAAATATAAATCAGTTTGAGAGAATATAACATGAATATAACATGTTAAAATCATATTTTAACATGTAAAACCATGTCAAATGAGCATAAGACATATGATACATATAAACACGTTTGAAAACGTATTTATTCAGCCACAAAAAAAATATTAATGGTTACATGTAAAAGTCCCGTTTTCACATGTGAAAGCATCCTAAATAACACGATACACCGATAATGAAACACATGTCCCACACATGTAAAACATGTCAGTTTTAGACATAAACTACATGAATTTTACATGTAGAATAGATTTTCACATGTGAAATCTTAGTAGATTGGCATGTGAAACACGTGGCTGGTGTTGATGAACAAATACGTGAACCTCATGTGAAAAAATACGCTTTTGCTCGTAAAAGCACATGTGAAGCATGTGCATTCCAAACAAAAACACAAACTTTACATGTGAAAAATCACTCACTCACCTAGGGTTAAACTAACTTATTAAGTGTGTCTTTTGGTCATGGGAAGCAAGTTGTTTTGGAACATGTTCAGCATGTTTTTCACATGTTAAAATCACGTGTTTTCTTTGGTCTGAACAGTCAGCAGGAGTTTATTCTGCTTATATTTAATTAACAGATACAGGTAAATGAGAAAAACCCAGTGGTTGAGTGAAGTTACTTTAAATAAAAGTTCAAACAATGGAGTTTCAGAAAACCTGCCAGCTCTTGTGTTTTAAGCAGGATTACTCAATCCTGGATCCTCCTCGTCTTCGTGTCCAGACTTGTCCCTGCAACCTGTCTCTGGGTCTGCTGCAAGTGCTGCAAGTTTTACGAGCCGGTTTCTCAGCTCTCCTCAGATGATGTAAAAAGTGTTGACAGACATGTTTGTCTCATTTTATTTTAAAATGTTTAATTCCTGACCTGGATGGCTGTTCGTCTTCGTGCAAGTCCCTGTTGAGGTCTCAGTTCGACCGCGGCTCCTTTAATTGATCCCTGATGGATGCTTGTCCTCCTGCCAGTAGGTCTGTGCGTCCTTCTGTGGCAGTTTGGACCTCATTAGTTTTGTCTCTGCGGGTGTGTTTTATTTATTTATTTATTTTTACGCGTCGATCGGCGGCGGCGCCTCTTTCATTATTTTCTCTCTAATGAGGAATGAAACTCGGACAGAAAGAGGGACAGAGGGACAGATAATGATACTACTGTCCAAAACCAAAACGAGGATATATATAAATATGTGAGGACAGGGTTACCACGGTAATCCTGTTGGCATGGTGACAGGGCCCTCTATCCCTGATGTCCTGTCCTGATCTCTCTCTGTTGCAAAGGGTCCGATCCATTGATGTATTTGTCTAATTTCAAACTTTTCTTTTAATCAGATCAGTTTATGTCACATGTTCAGTGTTTTGCAGAACCTGGAGAGGACACTTGATGAAACAGATTGTCTTTCCTCTTCGTTTCTGACACAAGTTTAACTTGCAAACTAATTTAACGTGTCAGTTTTACGTCCTTTATGTCGATAACTCATCCTAACGTATATCTACGTTGGCGTTTGTCTTGAGTTTGAAAGAACACAGCTCATTTGCCGCGTTGCGCACCAAAGTTTAGAACAAAGATCTTGTTCGATCCATTAGCACTCAGAGTCAGTGTTGGGGATGACTCTCAGCTACGATCACACCAAGTTTTACCTTTATAGCTCAATCAGTATTCCACAAAGTAAATAACAGCCTAAATGTATTAAACTAAACATAAATAAAGATCCTTGATGAAGTGCATATCATCTGCCTTTTTAAACAAATATGTTACGGATGACTCTCAGCTACTACCACTTCACGTTTTAGCTCAATATCTATAAATGTAGCTGAATTACAGCAACATTTGAAGATTTATTAGCTGTGGCGGCCATCTTCATTCAAGCTGACTCAAATAAGTGACTTTCTGCCACTGCTATCAACATTTTAGCTTAATAATTAAACTTTGCTAATTGATGTGACAGTGGCATGCAGTACCATGATAAACATAACTTAATTATTTACTATCTACTTAAAATACTCACCTAAATTATAATTTTAAATAAAAATCTGTCATTATAAACTATTAATGATCTAATTTAGGATGTTGAGGTTGTTTTAAGGTCAGTTTTTAGTTTAAGAAGATGAAAATTATCCATAAATACTCAGTAATACTTTTTCAATTTTATTTAAAAGGCTCATCGGGTTTATTAAAAGTGTAATTCTTCAATTTTAATCTAAAGGATTAGTTCAAATTTAGTTCAAAAGATTTTTAAAAATCATAATATCCTCACAGAAATCTTTTTTTAATCTTACGTCTCATTGTTTTTTAAGTCTAATTATTTGACATAATTTATTTTAAAAAATAATTTTTAACCTAAAAAATTGTTAAAAATATGAACATTATACATAAATACTCAGAGAAATTAACTTTTTTTTAAGTCTGTATTATTATGTTAACTGAAAGTCTTTCTCTGATTTAACATCTTGTTTCAGTTCATTTATATGAGAAATAGGACAGACTACATTTTAGCCTAGAAAGATGAGTTTCTTTTAACCTCAAATATTTTATTTATTTATTTTTAATCACCAAAAAGATATTTTTTCAAACTCTAATGCATGGTTACGTTTTATGAAAGTTTAATTCTCTGACTTTTGGTTTTGATTCTCTTATAATTTTTTACCTAAAAAGATTAGGTCAGTTTTAGGTTAAAATAAAAGAAAATGTTCATAAAATGCTCACAGAAAAGAAAAAAAAAAAAAAAATATATATATATATATATATATATATATATATATATATATATTTAACTTTTTTGTTTCATTACATTTAATGAAAGTCTAATTATTTATGGTCTAATTTCTATGATGAGATCATTTTTAGGCTAAAGGGATAAAATATATTTATATAAATGGTCACAGAAATGAGAAACGTTAAAAATGTATCAGGTTTGAAATAATTTAACAAGACTAGTTCTGTCCATTCCCATTAAAATGTGATTTTAGTTTCAAAGTTTGACATGAGACAGCGGGTGATATGCATTCCTACATGAAAAGATGAAAATTTCCATATTAATGTGAAACGAGGCTTTGGAATCAGCTCTAATTAAATATTTAACTCGTTAGCAGCACAAAGCTTTAATTAGAGCTCAATGTTCGGATGTTTTTCGCAGATTTCTCCCCTTTAGATGATTAATTTCTGACGGAATCTGGGCTGAGGGCGTTCTCTCGATTCCTGACGCGTCTGGTTTTGGTGCTGGCAGTGGATCGTTTGTCATCAGAAGCTGAGACTGAGTGCAGAGCTCTGATTGAGCATCTTTTCTCTCCATTAATAAATGATGGCGTCCTCCCTCCGCTCCTCCTCATCCATTCTTAATGCTAGCTCGTTATTCTACCGTACAGTAAAAGTTCGCCCTCTGCTGCGGATCAGAGCCGCCTACACCTTCCATCTTTTATCTCAGATCTTTTAGAGATATATTTATATATATATATATATATTTATAAAATCTTTCACTTTATATTTCTTTCAGTACCATGGAACCCTTGAGTTTAATTGAAAACGTCGGCGTGAATTTCTGCAGATTTTTTATTCTAGCGACTAATAAATTGGTAGAGGCTCCATCAGATTATAAGCTGCCATTAATCCCTTCCAACATTTTTATAAATAATTTAATTTAATTTTCAATTGGACATTTAGTCCAAAACTACTGGAACAGCATGGTCACGACTTTTATCTTTGCTGTGCTCTGAAATAAACTAATTTTGACTTTTAGATTTGTCACACAACGAGAATGATGGGGAAACTAAAGGAACAAAAAGATTTTAGCAAATGTAACTTTTATATATATGTAATTTTTTAAAATTAAATATTTATCTAAAACCACAGACCCAACGGCATGAAGTTTAATTTATGGACTCCTCCTTCAGAAACACAGAAATGGCTGTAAATGGATTAACTTTAGTTATTGAGGTAAAATTTGATGGGGGAGTAGCTGAGAGTCATCCCAAACACAGACTCTGAGCACCAACAGATCGCATAAAACCTTTAGTAATGAACTTTGGCATCTGAGGTGACGTTCAGTTTTTGAAAGGAATGTTAAAATAAACATTTTCAGACCTTTATTCAAGACGAGTACAGATCTTTGAAAGTTGGTTCCATGGATTGTCAGGAACAGTCAGTGTCTTACCTGTTGTAAATGGCTCTTTTGAATGACCTCAGTTTAGACTTAAATTCTGACTGGACTGATGAGCTAACAGCTTGTCTAAACTGGCCTGGATTGAAAGGTCTCGTGGGGAAAAATCTGCCACACATAAATATTTGTTAATGATTTTATTTATTTGTTTTATTTCATACTGTCAATAAACACAACCATTCCTGACAGAGCCTAAAAAAATCCTTCAATATAGTTTTGTTACGTTGTCAGAACTCTTTCAAATGTTCCCGTAAACTCACGGTAACTTTACTGCCCTCTAGTGTTCTTTAATGGGAAATTGACCCTATTGAAATCCATTATAAATTAATATTTTTCCCACGACCCGACTTTGGAACAAGCGGAAGATAATGGATGTATGGATGGATGAATATTTTTTTATCTCATATTTATCATATCATAAAATGATGCATTATTTTCAGTAATGTTGTTTATAACTTCAATCCCCCTGCTTTTGATTTCTATATTAGCCGACTAGTTGGTGCTTATTTTACATTTGAGGGACAATGTAAAAATCGCCAACAGGGACTTTACCTGGAAGAGGTGAGTCCATCTTGGCAGGATGGTCCTGTGGAGTCTCGTCTCTCGTCAGACAAAACTATTTTAGTTCAGATGTAAAGAGCAAAAGAAGACTTTCTTCAGGGCTGAGAATATCTCACACCTGTCGGCTTGACCCAAAACACGCCTCTGTTGGCAGACGGACCGGACCGCAGCAACTGGTTCAGTAAAAGTAAAAATAAAATGTACATTTATGTTGTGCACAAGTAAATTTTAAATTTAAAAACAAATCCTTTAGGGCATCCTATGGGAAAAATATGAAATTTTTAAGTATTTATTGCCATAAAATAAAAATGTTTTTGTTTATAAAAAACTGAATTGTGGTGTTTTTTTTAATAAAGTCACTTCAGGAGCCAAAATACTTTTTTAATGATTCAATTTTATTTTATTTCATGTTGAGATATAAAAGATTGACTAGTTTATTGTGAATAAAATCATAAATAGTATTTTTAAACCATTATGTAATGTTGTCGATTTCCCTCTGAAGACTTTTATTGTAATAAAGTTAAAGGACTTTCAATAGAATCAATAAATGCTGTAGTTTTAATTAAAATTTTATTTTTTACAGCTGCACGATCCTTGTTTTATTCATTTATTTTTTTACTTTTATTTGCGGTCCTATCGGTAGATTTTCTGTAGATGCAATTAAAGTGTCTGTTTTTTCCTCTTTGTCCATAAATTAGCTGTAAAACTCATAAAATCTCTTTTTTAACAGTTTTTACTTTCTGCTGATTAGTTCATTCAATTCACCGCCACATATTTGTCTGTGTTAGACCAGCGGAAACACACACCTCTGCTTTAACCTGGCAAATCCCAGGGGTGTGCATGTGTGTGTGTGAGTGTGTGTGCGTCTGTGGTGTCCATCCGGCCTGTTAATTTGATTGCGTAACGAGTTTTAGAGGCTGCAGATTGTCTGGAATGGAATCCTGCCTCACTCAGTCCGTGATCGCTGCCATGGAAAGATTTACACGCACACACACCGGACACACAATCTCACATTCTGACACACACACTCTGACATTGACATTTGAGGCGTTTAGTTGATGCTTTTACCCGCTGTGAGTCAAGCTGAAAACAACAGTGGAAAAAGCTTTCGATCGACAGGATTTTTTAGCGGCATGAACACAAAGTATGAGGATAAACAACAACAACGGGGTTGGATTCATCACTCCAGTCCTGCTCATCTATTTTTACTACGGGGGTTAATAAGAGACATGAATGTGGTTTCTCTTGTTTCCTGCCCCTCACTTCATTGTCACATTAAAGTTCAACACAAAGTTAGAAACTTTATTCTCTAAAGCTGACTTCTATTTTAAACTTTAATCTAATAAATCACATTTCCTGTGTTTGATTTTTGCTAAAAGATTTTTTGGCTGATGGTCAGCCGGTAGATTAGTCCAAAAGGGAAATGATTCACTGACTAATCTTTATAAAATAAAACATTTATCTGTAAGGTTTTGTGGATTTTTACACTTTTTAAATGAAAATTTATTTAGAAATACTTTACCCATAGAAATACATTAAGATCAGTTTCTTAAAAACAGTTTAATTTAGGGATGCACGATATTATCGGCATGGTATCGGTATTGGCCGATATTAGCGATAAAGTTAAATATTGGACATTCCATCAGAATAACTCACTGATATAAAAGGCGCTGCTTTTTATATATATTTTATATTTTTATAGTGTTCCATCATTTTCAGCCCCCTTTTTTGCATCTGCATTTGGTAGCAGGCCAAATTGATAAAGACCATGAAGAATAATGTAGAATTTCAGTTCCACAGCAGAGAAAGCTGTGTAGTCTCTGTAAGTAGGTCCAGGAAAAATATATATATATCGGTATTGTTATCGGTTATCGGCCAAATAAGTTTTAGCATATCAGATATCGGCCAAAAATCCAATATCGTGCGTCCCTAATTTACTTCACTTTAAAATCAGCTTCAGCTGCTGACGCTGTTTTTGCCTTCTTTAGGCTACTGGTTTGCTACTTTTAGTTTTAGCTATGGTTTGCTAACTGTAGCTTTTAGTTATAGTGTTGCTACATTTAGCTTATGTTTTACTACTGTTACCTTTTATCAAGGATTTGGTTATTTTAATTTGTAGCCACAGTCACGCTGATTTCAGCTCTTAGCTGATGTTTTACTAACTGAATCTTTTAGCTATGATTTGGCTAATATAGGTTTTAGATATCATTTTACAAATTGTACGTTTTAGCTACTGTTTTGCTGCATTGAACTACTGTTTTTCCAATTTAACCTTTTAGCTAGGATTTGGTCATTTTAGTTTGTAGCTAGAGTAATGCTAATTGTAGCTCTTAGCACTTGTTTTATGAGCTGAAGCTTTTAGCTATGGTTTAGTTTATACAGGTTTTAGCTATCATTTTATAAATTTTTGGTTTTAGCTACTGTTTTGCTGCATTGAGCTACTGTTTACATTAGTTTTTAGCTATGATTTGGTCATTTTAGTTTATTTTAATTTGTAACTATAGTCATGCTAATTTTATCTCTTAGCTCTTGTTTTAACAACTGAAACTTTTAGCTATGGTTTTGTTTGGCTATTATAGAATTTAGCTACGGTTTTGCAAATATTAGCTTTTAGTTATGGTTTTACTAACTGAAACTTTTTAGCTACAGTTTAGTTACCGTAATTTTTAAATAAAAGTTTGCTCATTTTAGATTTTGGCTATGGTTTGTTTAATTTTGGTTTTATCTACAGTTTGACTCAGTAGTTTTTAGCTGCCATATTGTTAATTTAGTTTTTAGCTACAGGTTAGAAACTTTTAGCCTTCAGCAACAATTTTGCAGATGTTTTGCTTCTGTTGTAACTTTAACATTCCAGTGAACATCTGTTTATGTTTAAGAATCTCAAACAACTTGTTTAGGGTTTGGAATACATTTAGTCTTTTCCATAAACAACCATGCCTTAAAATCTGCCATTTGTTGTAAATATTTATTTTTTAATTATTGATAAATCGTAACTCCATTTGCCCAAACATAAAGTTAAAATCCAGTTTTCAGGAAAACAACAACATTTTCCTGAAAAGTTTTCACCAAATTTTCAAATTTTACACCTGAGTAGATATTTTTTCCTCATTAAATTTTGTGTTTAATCATGAAAAGTTTCTATTTTTGGAGGCAAATTTATGACTTTTAATATTGAGGTTGTTTTTTTCTAATATAAGAATGTAATTTAGAGAATTTCCTCTTTACTTCAGAGCTCATTTGATATATTTTATAATAGCAGTGGTACTTCGTCTTGCTCGTCCCTCTGCTTTGCGTCTGACAGAAGGTGACAACAGGTGGAGGTAATCCAAGAAATGTCAGCCGGGTTGTCGGCAGCATTGAGTACATTGTGTTTGTGAGAGACGAGGCTGGGACTGGTGGAGGACATCCTGTCCAACACATTGTGTCTCTGATGGACGGCTGCAGTGGGTTTTTACTGGATCAACTGGGAATTTTATGGATGTATTATCTGTCGGTGTTTGCGTCAGATCGTGGTTGTTGTCTTATTTGTCTGCATTGTGGACTTAAAAATAAATGTTATTTCCTGAATTAGAGCTGCAGTTATTACATAAACACTGAGTCAGCATCAAACTACTGTTTTCCTGGTTTTTGCTATTTATTTCTTAGTACTTTAAGCGTTCAAGTATCAAAACTTTTGACCTTGTCTGAAATATTTATGACGTTTTGTAGTTTTCATACTTCACAAAATATTTTTAAACAAAATCTCCCCATATAAATACATTAAGATCTCTAATTTCTTCAAAACGTTGTTCTTTGAAATCTAATTTAAATACTGATTCTGTTTTTATCTTCTCATGCTACATTTAGCTTTAGCTATGTTGTTTTTGCTCCTATTAGTGTTTAGCTATAGTTTAGCTAAATCTTGTTGCTTTGCTGATTATTTTAATTTAGCCATCTATGCTACTTTTACCCATAGTTTTATTAATTTTAGCTTTTTTTGCTCATTTTAACTACCTTTTTGCTGAAATTAGCTTTATCGTCTCGTTTGCTCTTTTAGTTGCTTTATTACAATATTTGGCATCTGTTGGTAGATTTGCCAGCTGTATTTATTTTGCAAATTTTTGCCACTATTTAAATAATTTTAGCATCTGTTTTGATTTATTTAGCTGTGGCTTTGCTAAGTTTATGTATTTCTTTAAGCATCTGTTGTGCTAGTTTTAGCTGTAATGTATGTTCATTTTAACACCTGGTTTGCTACTTTTAGCTGCTGTTTTGCAAAGTTTAGCCACAGATTTAAAAACAAAATCGGGTTTTAGTAGTTTTCGTTTTGATTTTATTAACTTTGGCTACTGTTTTGCTACTTTTAGGTACCGTTTTGATATTTATAGCTACTCTTTTGTTATTTGATCAGCTTTTTACACATTTTTGTGCTAGTTTTAGCTATCTTATATTTTAACTATTTTGTTAACTTTAGCCACAGTTTTGCTGGTTAACTATACTCAGGCTAATTATAGCTGTTGGATTTGTTTTGATCATTTTAGCTAACATTTTGTTAATTTTAGCATTTGTTTAGCTTCTTTTAGCTGCTGTTTTGCTGAGTTTAGATAGTGTTTTTCTAAGGTTAGCTACTGAAGTGCTAGTTTTGTTTAGCCAATTGTAGCAAACATTTTTTCGCTTTTATTATAATTTGCTACTTTTCTTTAGAGTTCTGCTCTTTTTAGCTGTTGTTTTGCATCTTTTAGCTTGTGCTTTGCTCCTTTTTAGCATTAAGCTCACTTTAGTTTTAAAATATTAATGATTAAATGTTAAAATATATTTTATATTTAAACCACATGCTGACTTTTTATCTGGTTAATTATTAGATAAATTTTCAGTTGAGGTGAAAACAAACATTTTCCATTTATGATATTTTCATTTAAAAACTGTTTTGAGTTAAAATTCTGAGTTTAATTGAACCACTAAAATAGAAAATTAATAATTCATGCTGTAAAGCTTTGTCTAGCTTTGTTTTTGTTAGCACAATTTCTCAAGTAATCTTTAAATGGTAACCTTTTGAAGTCAACCACATTCAAGATGGCTGCCAAAGAGTAAATGTTATTTATAATAAAATAAATTCAGACGTACAGCTGACAGATCGGTTGTTCGTGGGGGTTTCAGTGGGAGTTTTTCTTTGTGCAGTTCTGAACGGGGCTCTCCAGAACATCTGCTGCTGGAAGGTTTTAGCTGTGTGTCAGTGGAAACAGACAGAGGGGGGATCCCACTTCCTGTCCTGATTTGGACCGAGCCCCCCGCCTGTCCCCCTGGGTGTCCCCCTCCTCCTCCTCCCTGCTCCTGCAGCGATTCCCAGCCTCACCGGTGTATCTGTCTCAGTCCGAGCCATCCAGTCGGTTCAGGATGACCCGCTGTGAGATGAGGCGTGTGTGCTCCTTGGACGGCCTTGTCAGAGCTCTGAGGGGTCGGCTGAAGTCGCTCCGACGCCTCCTGCTCCGGTCCGACAGCAGTGGAGGTTGCTGGGACGGAACCAAGCTGGAGGACAGGAAGAAAACGAGGACGGTGTTGGAGTTCTGTGGAGCGGCTTTGGTCAGTTCTGATGTGAGTAAAAGCTGAGAAAGTTTTACAGAAGTACAGCTGAGTACTTATAAAAATCCAACATCTATCAGCTTCCTTCTCCAACAGGAAGTCAGGACGTCCTTTTAGAAAATACCAACATTTAGTGTAGAAACTGTAGAAGTGTAAAATTTATGAGAGTTAAACGAGTTTAAATCGCTGAAACGTTAGTCACATCGTTGGTGAAATCGTTGGGCAGCTGTGGCTGAGCGGTTAGAGCAGTTGTCCTCCAATGGGAGAGTTGGGGGTTCAATTCCACCAGCAGTCACATGTTGAAGAGTCCCTGGGCAAGACACTGAACCCCTCACTGCCTCTGATGTGTGTCCCATCAGTGTCTGAATGTGATCTACAGCACTGACTAGTCTCTACAGATTCAGATTAGCTTTGTAGAGGTTTAGAGTGATGTATGATTGTTGATGGTTAAATGAGGGCACAGATTGTGTTGTATAGCGTTTTTAGTATCTTGATAAGATAGAAAGGCGCTGTATAAGCACAGTCCATTTACCATTTAAAATCCTCCATCTTAACCTGTGATTGTAAAGCCTTTAAAGATATGAAACCTTTCTATGACCGGTTTAAACTCTTGAGTGATGGCTCTGCTGTGAAGTCTGATCTTTTTCACTGTATTATTATTTGCTAATTTCATCCTAGTCGTATAATGCAACACTACCAAAACTCAAAACATTTTTACAAACCAAGCTGCTCGCTTAGATGTATAAGTCTGTGAGAGGAAATTCAGAATTATTGGTTTTTATTAACCCTCGGAAAACCTTAGGAGGAAAATCCGCCATGCATTTATTTTTCTCTGTTTTTATTTATTATTTTATTTTGGTGCAGTTGATAAACATGATTTTTTTTTTTCATGACAAAGCCTAAAAGTCCTTCTACATTTTTTTTTTTTAATTGTCAGAATTTTTTTTTCAAATAGTCGTGAAACTGTATAACTTTGATACATTCTCGTGTTCTTGAAGGGAAAGTCGACCACATTAAAATACATCATAAATACAACTTTTAATCCCATATTTGTCCAAACATCCATGATCTTTACCTTCTTCTTCCTTTTCGGGTCGCGGGGGTCACTGGTACCCATGTACAGCCATCACTGTGCGAAAGGCAGGGGACACCCTGGACAGGTCTCCAGGTCAACACAGGGACACAAAGACAAACGAGACAAACAACCATTCTCTCTCTCTCTCACCTAGGGACAATTTAGAGTCACCAATCAGCCTGACATGCATGTTTTTGGTCTGTGGGAGGAAACCGGAATACCCGGGAAAAACCCACGCATGCACGGAGAGAACATGCAAACTCCACCCAGAAAGGCCCCCAGAACCGGGGTGACCTGCTCGCTGAGAGGCAGCAGCTCTACCAACTTCACCACCGTGCTGCCCCCACATTTATCAAATCATATAATGCATTCCTCTCTGTATTGTTTTTATTTCTATCCCTATACTTTAGATTTACATATTACCTTCTCAGTCACACATTGCTGCAGTCCCGCCTCTCATCTCGCCCAACAAAATAGTTTTAGATTGGATGTAAAGAACAAAAACTCGTTCACTCACAGTAAAAAGCTGTTCCACATTAATGCAGGCTGCAGAATCGGCTGACAGCCGTTGGTATAGCCGAAGGCTGGACGTCATTAGCGGGTACACCATTACTCGTATATCCGGGTCAGTACAAGCAAAAAACAATTTTAGAAAGTAGCATTTCTACTACGGTCGCAGTTTAAACAAGAAATAAGGAAAATAAAATCATAGTTAAAGACACATGAGAAAAATATTTTAAAACAAACTAATTACAGAGATAGGAGTAAGTTTGATCAAAATCAAGGTCTCGTTTTTGGCTACTGGATCTGAAGGGACCGGTGGTCTAGGGTCTTCTCAAATAAATTTCAGTTATCATTTTGGGTGTACTAATAACGGAAAATGCTGTTCTTTTTTTTTTTTTTTTTTTATTTTTTTCAAAAATTGCCTTTAAAAATATTTTTTGATAAAAATAAAAAATTTATATATATATTTATTTATTTTTCTTTTTGAACAAAAGACACTTAAGAGTTCAAATAAATGTAAAAAAAACCATTTAAATTGGATATTTTTATTTCAGGCTGAGATACCGTTAATTCTAAAACATTGTCTTGTTTTTTTTTTTTTTTGGGGGGGGGGGGGGTGGTGGTGGTGGATAATTAAGTGTATATTTAAGCAGTTAGATAAGGTGCTTGATTTTTCTCCCTAAGGAATACTAACTGTCATAAAGCCAAAGGGACTTCCAGGAGTTAAATAAAACGTGTTTCCTTGTCTTGTTGCTCCAGGGGCATCAGGTTACCCCCCTGTCAGGCTCTGACATGTCCTCAAACCAGCCTTAGGCACCTTTGTTATGAAACAGGGCTTCCTGATTCAGTTTACAGCACCTCAACCATCTATAACTCTAACAGTTTGAAAAAGACAAAAAGAAAACGTGTAACAGAATGGAAAAAAGACATGATTTGTTTAATGGTATAATAGACCTAAACAAATTTAACTTAACTCCCTCTGGATATTATTTAAAATATTATAAATTATGCAACATTACCTGTAAAGATCTGTAAGAAAATGCCCAAAATATTCTAATGTTGCTGACTTTTTTTTTTATTATGACACTTTTCCTGTTGACGGTTAGTAATTACCCCATTACTATTTGCCTGTTATGCTTTAGTTTCCATCACAATTTTAAAATTGCATCTCCTCCATGATTAAAAAAAGTTTAAAAAAAAAAAAGAAAATGTGCAGCTGGAATTGGAAATAATATTTGCTGACTTTTAGTAGCAGAACATTTGGCTAAAATTCACAAACAAATGTGACAAACGGTACACATTCATAACGTTTTGCTGAAACAGGTGGTAAAACCAACCCATTGAAATCTCTCCAGTGGCTCATGAGATAAGTTCAAGTTAACAGACATACACTTGTCTGTCTGAATTTTATGAACCTGAGCTGTGTGCCTCCTCCTGTGTTATGACTTTCACACACACGTACTTGTTTTCCTGCCATGTGAGAACGTCGGTTTTGGAGGCTCACAATGGGGACACTAGTTTATGAATGAATGCTAGCTAAAAGTCGAGTGGGAAAATATGACTTAAAAGCCTAAAGTAGGCAAATGTAAGGTAAAAACTAAAAGTAGGAAAATGTGCATTAAATGCTAAATATAAAAAAGACTAAGTAAAATTTTAATGTTGAAAAATGTTTGCTAAAAGCTGAAAGTAATAAAAATGCCAGCTCAAAGTCAAAAGCATCAAAACCCTAGCTAAAACACAAAAATAAGCAAAGGCTAACAAAATTTGCAAAATGCTATCTGAAAGCTAACACGGGTAATGGGCTAGCTGGAAAATAAAGTAGTAAAAGTCTAGCTGAAAATATCAAGGGTTAACTTGAAAGTAAAAATAATAAAAGGGTTTCTAAAATAATCCAAAGGTTAGCTAAAAGTTCAAAGTTTCAAAAGGCCAAGAGAAGAGAATTCAAAAGCTAGCTAAGATGGTTAAACATCTAGCTAAGGAAATCAAAAGACTAGCTAAAAGAATTAAAAACTTACCAGCAGTTGTTAAAAGCTAGCTAAAAGTTTCAAAAGGCTTGCGAAAAGGTAAATTTATATATCTTTTTCATCAAGAGGACAGGTGAAGGTCTGCAGAGGTTTGTCTCTTAAAGACAGGAGCTTCAGATGCTGCAGAAGCTGGATATTTTGTCTTTTGTCTTCTCTTTGTCCAGTTTCCTCAGATTGTTCATAAATGAAGATGTTATGCAGATAAAGGTTAAGGCTTCAGTTGAAAATGAGTTTTAAAAAGCAGCAAAGAAACCTTTTTTTTTTTTACACTTTTTTTGTAAGTGTTTTGATTTATTTGAGACACGCTATAAATAAACGAGGACAGAAAGTGTCCGGCATTATTTGCTGTTTAATTATTTAGTAGAGAGACAGGAAGCTCAGCCTCCCCTCCCCTCCATGAAGTGTGTCACCTTTTATTGTGAGAACGGACCAGACCGGAGCGAGGGACCGATATTGAAGAGATGGAGCGAGGTGAGAACCAGAGCTGCGAGGTGAGAATGACTCAAAGACGGAAGAGGTGAGACGAGGAGGGAGGAGAAGATTTCTTCCATCTTCATCTCATAGCCTTGCAGTCTGTCCTCCGGAGGATGTTGGCGCCACAGAACCTCAGCCGCAGTCGGGACTACAGGACCCAGAATGCACTGGGACACCTGGAAGGAAGCAGGTCGCCTACCTGGGATCTGCAGGTATGAAGAGGAGCAGAAAGGATGATGGAAGAGCAGCTTGTTGGGACGAAATCTGTTTATCGGTTTGGTTTGTCGCATCAGTAACCTTCAGGAAGAGTTTGTTGTTGTTTGTTTGTTTGTTATTTGGTGCCGGTGAGCTGCAACGCAGAGCAGGTGTCCGAGGCATCTCCATGGCGACCGTGTTGTGATGAGTACTCGGATCGACCCGTGACTTGCCAGGACGTGAAAACGCTCATGGATTTTTGTTTCTGAGATTCAGAACAAAATGAAAGAATGTCCAACTGAACCTGGTCTGATGATGTGATCCTTGGACCGGACCGGACCGGACCGGACCGGACCGATTCCAAACAGATTAAACTTCAGGGATCGGGCTGCTGGACTTTACAATGACTCAGCTTCCCCTATTTTTGTGGTGCTTGTTTTCCAGCTGAAACCGTTTATTTTCTTCTGATGTGGTTTTAGAACCAAAACCCTGAACAAAACTCTTGAACCCAAACTAGGGGTTTCCAAAACTCTCAGCTTGTCACTTCAAATATAGCAAACTTTGCCTATAATGTTAATAAATTTATGATTATTGTATGTATTTATGAACAAAATCAGCTGCTACAAATTTTTTTCCATTAAATTTGGAGTTGATCTGGGGACCCTCAGTTGATGCTTCATGACCCAAAATGGGGTCTCGACACCAACTTTGAGAACCTCTGCTCTAAATGATAAAAGTCAAAAGGTTTATTGACTTTACTGTTATTTAACCAAGAAAACTCCTGAAGCTTTGGGTTTGATTTTTTACCCAGGATACTACGTATAATTACCAGTAATACACACGATTCTAAAATTATTTGCAGTATATTAAAGTAGATATTATAGTAATTTATATGATGCTTAAATTGCTATAATACCAAGTTGGAAGTGAGGAATAGGAAAGAAGACCCAAACAAATGAAGTGAATTGGAGGAAGAAAATAATTAATTAAAGGAGAAAATAGAAAGAAAGAAAAAAAATGATGGAAGAAAGACGGGAGGAAACATTTAGGAAAAATGAGAAAATGGAAGAAAAACTATGAAAATCAGTTTAAATAGAAGAAAAACGTAGGAAAATGGGGAGGAAAGAGATCAAATACGACGCATCAAAACATTTTTACCTCCGTCTCAGAAAAATTGTTTTGGTTTGACCTGGTTTTTAGGAAATGTTTTTTTTATTAGTACGTTTAATAAAACAAAGTTTAAAAAAAATCATCATTCTGCAAACTTTGTTTAAAACTAAACGATGTAAAGCGGTAACGCTGAGTCTCAGCAGCCAGCTGCCACCTGTACCAGGTCAAAGTTTTATTAACCGTTACTAATGTATAAACCTGAAGCATTTTTTAAATTATCCTAAATCTGTTTGTGTTTCAGGATGACGTTCCCATCAAAGAGATCAACATCACACATCTGGTGAAGGAAGGCTCGGAGAAGGCCGATCCGCGGCAGTTCGAGCTACGCAAAGTCCTGGGACAAGGCTCCTTCGGCAAGGTGTGTGTGTTTGATTATCTGTCAGGGTGTGTGTTTCCACTGTAAACCCTGCAGTGTTTGAGAGGCAGTTGCCATGGAGACACCCTCAATTTCATCATCTTTATGAATGAAACGCTCTCCTCCTCACCGTGTCATTCGTGTGTGTTTGTGAACTTTGGGGTCAACTGAAACAAATGCAACAAACCGATGTGGAGCTTTGCCACATATTTTACTGCTCGTGTTGTACGTGGACTGTTGTCACTGTGCTGGGAGTGAGAGAAGAATGGAGTGCAAGATCAACAGTGCAGCTTCTGCAGTGTTGTGGACTCTGTGTCGGTCCGTTGTGGTGAAGAAGGAGCTGAGCTGCAAGGAGAAGCTCTCTTTTTCAAGCCTAAGGTCCTGAATTCTGTGTAGAGACTGAAAGATAAAGGTCCTGGATCCAGGCGGTCCAAATGAGTTTTCTCTGCAGGGTAGCTGAACTTCCTCAGAGATGGGGTGAGAAGTTCAGTTCTCCAGGAGAAACTCTGAGTAGAGCTGCTCCTCCACATCCAGGCGAGACAGCTGAGGTGGTTCAATCATCTGGTGAAGTCCCTGGATGTCTCCATAGGGAGGTTTTCAGGCATGGAAGGAGATCCTGGGGAAGACCCGGGACACACTGGAGAGACTGTGCCTCTCAGCTGGTCTGGGAACAGCTTGGAGTCCTCCTAGAAGAGCTGCAAGAGATGGCTGTGGAGAGACATGTCTGGACCTCCCTGATCAAACTGCTTCCCCCAAGACCTGAGTCCAGAACCAGATGATGGATGGATTGGTTTACGTTAGAAAAGTTGAGGAGTCTTGTTTGTGACTGTTGTGTGTCTTTTAGGTGTTTTTGGTGAGGAAGATCACAGGGCCAGATGCTGGTCAGCTGTACGCCATGAAGGTCCTGAAGAAAGCTACGCTGAAAGGTACACAAACCCCAATCTGCTTTATTTGATGTTTTCTGAACAAATCTCATTTAAAAAAAAAGCTAAAATGAACAGCATATTAAAGAGTCGTGAGCATCATAAGTCATGGTGCATCATGTTCTTTTCTGTCATGGAGCTTCATTCTTGTCCAAAACCACGTCCGTGGGCTGCCACACATCCTGCAGTTAACGGCTCCCACTGGAGGAATAAATCAGGATTATTTCACAGCATGATGCACCGTGTCCTTCTGCTTCAGTTGGGAAATCCCTGAGCCCTTTTTAAAGAAATACAATTAAAAATGGAAAAAAAACTCCTCCCTCATTCCATTCTAGGACATTGTAAAACTGATCTGTTGTTAAAATGATACAAATATAACCTCAAATGTACCGAAACGCACATCAGATTCCCCGATGTCATTATTTATTAAACACAGGGCTCTGGAGCACAACGCGACGGAGGAAAGACATTAGCAATGACCTCAGAGAAGCAGCTGTTGCTGCCCACCAATTTGTGAAGGGTCAAAGCTCATTTAGTCCATCGTTCTGCAGAGAGAAAGTTTATTCAAAAGTGGAAAACATTTCAGACAGCTGACGATCTTCACAGCAGATTCACCCTGAAGGTCAGACTATGCAGTGCTCGGAGCAATGAGCTCCATCTCAGACTTTACAGGCCTCAGTTAGCAGGTCAGAGGTCATGACTGGGCAGTTAGAAACTGTGTATGGATTGATTTTTCACGTGGACCCAGATGTTATGGCTGGGAATGACACAAGTTTTAAGCCCCACCCCCCACGTAAACAAATTTGACGTTGCTGTTAGTGAAATAATAACACTACACCTTGGATAACTTGCTTTCTAGTGTTGGCTCTTGTTGATTCACATAGTTTTTGCCTTGCTGCTGTATGTCTAAATATTTAGATATTACAAAGATCGTGTATGGAGGGAGTGGGCGGGGCTTAAAGGCGCTGAAGCTGGGTCCAAAAATACAACATGCCAGCTTTTATAAAACAGTTCCTGCTGTCTTCAGCTCCCCAAAACGAGACACAACAAGGACAGTTGCTTTAACGTATCTACGATACTGTCAGCACGGTGGTGGAGGCTGATGGTTTGGACTCCTGTCACTCACTGAGCAGAACATGAACTCCTCTGTAGATCAAAGGGTCCTGGAGTCAAATGTGAGTCCATCTGTCCAATTTGGCTCCAATAAGACTATGATTCCAAACACAGCAGCTAATCTACAACTGAACAGGTTCAAACTAAAAGAACCAAGGTTCTGCAAAGGCCCAATCCGAGTCCAGAACCCCAACCGGACTGAAACACTGTGGTCAGACCTTCAGAGAAAAGAATTGAAGCAACGCTGGAAAGAAGAGTGGACACAAATTACTCCATAACCATGTGCGAGACAAACCATTTAGAGTTTCTGCTGCTGATGGAGGTTCTGCAAGCTGCTGGATCAGAGTCTGGACCCAGTTTCCATTAAATACATAATTACTCAATGGACTGTATTGTGTTTTTGTTCCCTTGAGGTTTGATTTGGATCATTTTAGAACCAAAAGATCAAATTTATAAACCCTAAACCTGAAAGAGATGGACTTTATTGTGTTTATCGTTGATTTTTTATGTTTTAAAGGTTCTTTCAGATGTAAGTTCATTAAAGTTATCTTAAAATTCAGAGTCAGCTGAGGCTGTTGGCTCACATGAACAAGTTTTTTTTTTTTTTTCTCGGTCGTCATCTCCCAAAATGGAACTTCGCACCTTCAGGTGAGACAGAGAAAAGGAGCTAAAGAGGAAAAAATAAATCCCTGAAAGGAGCTTCAGCCCAACACCAACACAATCTGCTGGTGGAGAAAATGTGACCTGGTGTAACTCTTTGTGTAGTTTTCATTCTTCCTGTTTTGGTTTCGTTTATCCCTTCCTCCCCCGCTCCCTCCAAAATAAAAATAAAATAGTCCGGTTGTTGTTTTTTTAAATCAGTGATTAATGTGTTTCCCCCTCTCTCTGTGTGTTTTCAGTTCGTGACCGAGTCAGGACGAAGATGGAGCGGGACATCCTGGTTGAGGTCAACCATCCCTTCATTGTCAAGCTCCACTACGGTGAGTGGACCAGAACTCTCGGAGCCGATCAGAACCATGTGGTCTAGCAGGCCAAGGTGAAAATGTGCAGGAACCGCCCTGCTCTCCTCTCACTTCGTGTTTTTTACCTTCGGCAGCGTTTCAGACGGAGGGGAAGCTCTACCTGATCCTGGACTTTCTCAAAGGTGGAGATCTCTTCACCCGGCTCTCCAAAGAGGTAACTGCTGACGTGGATGTGGAGGACTTTTGACCCACTCTTCTTTCCATCGTTGCTTCAGTTCGTTGAGGTTTCTGCTCAGCTCTATGGAGGATTAGCTGCAGTGTTTGGGATCGTTGTCCTGTTGGACCCAGTTCGGACAGTTGACTCCAGAACCCTTTGTTCTACAGAGAAGTTCATGGTCCACTCAGTGACTTTACCAGGAGGGGCATGGGCAGTGGGCGTTGTGTTGAAAAAAGCCCCCAGACTGTTAAAAGCATCATTAAGAAACAACTGAATGTGTCGGTATGAAGTGAAAAAGATAAAAATAAGAAAAGATGGTTGAAATAATTCTTCTATTTCGCCCATTTGAATTAAAATTTAACTATATTGGACTCACCCCATCTCTAGCTGATACACAGTCTTTGGTTTTCTCCAAACATGAAGCAGTGCATTTTGGGTAAACATTAGGTCTGGTTCTGTCCCAGAAGTCTTGTGGTTGCTTCAGATGAAATGTTCTAAACCTGTCGTGCCGCTGTGTTGTTTTAGAGAGTGACGGTCATGACATTTCACCTTCGACCTGCTAACTGAGGCCTGTAGAATCTGCGATGGAGCTCTGAGCACTGTACGGTCTGACCTTCAGGGTGAATTTGTAGGCAGCTGTCAAATATTTTCCACTCGTGAATAATATTTCTGTAAAACAACAGACTCCAGATAGTTTGGAAGTGACCTTCAACCTTTACTAGATTGACTGTTAGCATTAGCTGCTTCTCTGAGGTCATTGCTGATGTCTTTCCATCTTGGCGTTGTGTAACACACACCTGTATGCTGCAGGTAGAGTTGGTTCTGATGAGGCTCAGTTAATCAGCAGCTCCTGACCCTGAACCTCTGAGATCCTGAACAAGCAGCAATTCTCTCTCTGATTTTTCGTTCAGTTTTTTTTCTAAATAAACGATAAAACTGAGACGACAAGTGTTGTTCTAAGAACTAATAATGATAAATTTAGTTTTATGTTTGTGTTTATTTATTTAAGAGAAGTGTACTACTTGTGTGGCTGGTCTGGACAGAAAAGTGTAATCTTTTTTTTTTTTATATGATCTCTCGTTCTATATTGTTAAAAGGTACAGACTTTAACCCGTGTCTAGACTTGTTTCTCAAACCATGAGCCTCGGCTGCTTCGGGTTAAAATAAAATATCTACAGGAGAGAGAGTTGTTTTCAAAGTATGAAAATTAGAATTTTGATCCTTTTTTTTCTGCTGCAGGTAATGTTCACAGAAGAAGATGTGAAGTTCTACCTGGCAGAACTCGCTCTGGCTCTGGACCACCTCCACGGCCTCGGCATCATTTACAGAGACCTGAAGCCTGAAAAGTAAAAACACACACACAGAAAGACACGCAGACTTTCGTGTTTTGATTCATTTACAGATCCGGTCTTCGTGGATCAACTTTAGCTCAGATTAAGAGAAACAAAAGAGAGAATTTCAAAGATGTGAAATTTGTTTAGGAGTTTTGAGTCACATTTAACCCCGAGTTGGGCTGAAGGTGAGTTCATCCAGTGATGAAGGACATCATGGGTGTTTGTTTGTGTCTGTTAGCAAAACTTCTCATCAACCAGAGGGCTGACTTTATTGAAACTCACAGAAAGTAATCGCTGGATGAATGCCAACCTGATTCAAGATGGTGGTCTTCGCCAACACAAAATTGGCTACAACTCAGTCAGTTTTAGATATTGAGCTGAAATTTGGTGTGGTAGTAGCTGAAGGTCATCCTCAAAATGAACTTTGAGCTCTGACAGGTTGCGTGAGATCTCACAATGCTGTGTGAAATAAAGTGTTGTTGTTTTATTTTTTTTAGATTTGACCCAAACTGCTATTGTTTGATACCAAATGATAAATTCCTTCAAGGAATGCTCGATTTTTAATTTCTACAAGCGTTTTGTTTCATTTGTTCCTCATAATGGAAGTCCAGGAGGTAAAGTACAAGAAAACTTTGTTTTGTTTTGCTTTTGAACGTGTTAAGTTGTCTTATTGTTTCACTGAATATGAATATTCAGACCAAAAAGGTGTGAAAAAGCAGCTTCAAGCTCCGTCTGAAAACTCAAAAAATGTTCAAAAGGTCTGAAGAACTGTTGGTGGAGACCCACTTTAAAAGATTACAAGAAAGTCTGTGGTGTTCGTACAGCGCTCGACCTACTAAAACAAGCTAAACTCGCAGCGTTTCCACTTCCTGTTTGTCCTGAAGTGATTTAAAACCATTTGGGACGTCATGAACCCGACTGATGGATACAGACGGAGTAAAATGCTGCGATTTGATCCGTCTTCTGTTGTTTCAGCATCCTGCTGGATGAGGACGGACACATCAAGCTGACCGGTGTGTAATCTTACACTCTTTTATTTATTCCTTTGTGTTTCTGTCACTTTGTGTTGTCACTCCATGTGTGTTCTCCTGCTGCTCTTTTCAGCTGCTGCCCACCGTCTTTGTCCTCACGTCTTCTCGTTGAATATTAAGATGTTCGGATTTGTTATGTTGTGTTGTCAGACTTCGGCCTCAGTAAGGAGTCCATAGACCACGAGAACAAAGCCTACTCCTTCTGTGGGACGGTGGAGTACATGGCTCCTGAGGTGGTGAACAGGCGGGGGCACACGCAGAGCGCCGACTGGTGGTCGTACGGCGTGCTCATGGTGAGCTGCCACCATTTTTGTTTTCATATATGTAATAAAGGTGGTATCTCACTGGGCTGTTGGTGACGAATGGCAAACAGCATTCGCAAGAGAGTTTCAAAAATGTCTTGTAACAACCGAGAGGGTTCTTGAAGCAGAGCCTCGTTCTTGTGCCACAGTAATTAAAAGAATGTTCAAAACGTTTATAAATCGACTCATTGTCCCTCTCAAAATAGTTGCAGAATCATCACGGGCATTTTGAAGCTTAAGCATTGAAGATGTTGAAAAGTTTGTGCAACAGATATTAGTTTGTTGTTTCAGGCGTCGTCTGTATCTAACCCTTCTCATTGTTAAAGCAAGTCTCAAAACTGTCTCAAACCTTTCCTAATTCTTTTAACTGGCGTCTCGAACTTGTCTCAAATCGTTTCCATTGTTGTTGGGGGTGTCTCTGACCCATCTCAAGAAAGTTAGAGCTGTATTTTGACACCTGCAGAAGCTCTGACTGAAATATCAGGGGCTACAGCCCCGAATGTCCAGGTCTACCTCAAACCTTCTCAGTTTAGTTTCCTTGTGTCAGAAAGTTCAGTAAAATTGAGACGATATTGGGAGTGTGTACTGACTAATGAAACCAGACTGTGACTGACTGGAGGCAAGAAAGACAATGAACTGAGATCAAATTGAAATATAATTGAAACACCTTGTGACTAAATTGCAACAAATAAAGTTACACATGATTTGCATGAATGTTGCACAAGTGTCACAGTTTAAGGTGTATCTCACCAAGCTGCAACGGGTGACGAGTTGGGGAATAGCATTAACAAGGAAGTTTACATTTAGGGAAAAACTGCCCAAAGGTGTGTCATTTAGAGCAAAACATAACCTACTTTATGTAAATAAAGTCTGTTTCTTTCTGGCTTGCTGTTTTGTAGCTTAAGAACTGAAGATGTTCAGAAGTTTCAGGCGTCTCCAGTTGGTCCCAAATCCTGATTTTAAAGCTGGTGTCTTAAATTTGTGTCAAATTCTTCTCCTAAACCTGCTTTAAATCCTTTCCAATTTTGTTGCTGGTGTCCTAGACCCATCTCAGTAAAGCTTCAACACGCCCCCCGATTCTCGAAACTTATTGTTGTTTACGACACAGTTTCCATGAATTTATTTGCGTCCAAAAAGAAGAAATAAAGTCGGACACATAGTCTGCAAGAGGGCAGGCATGTCAGGAAAGGTATATTTTTGGTTCCAGTGATTAGTGTCACACTTTGCTGCAACTGCTGATAAATGATCAAAAAGGACTTTAAATATGTAGAAAACACAAAAAGCTGATGACAATAGATAATTTAAACAGGCAAAGCTTCTTTTCCAGGGGTTAACTCGCTGAACCCAGAGTTATCTCGTGGGATAATTAGGCCTCCTGAGCACGTCGTCCTCAGAAATGAATGTGATTCCTCTCTGATTCAGTCAGATGTCGATGCAGTTTTAAGGAGATCCTCTGAACTTCATCCATTAGGACCTGCAGCTGCAGTGAGACCTAAATAATAAATAATGACGCGGTGGAATCTGTTTGTTTTTCTATACTTGAGGTTCGATTTTTCTGTCCATCCCTTGTACCTGACTCGACCAAGCATTAAAAGACCTTCAGAGACATGTAAAATCCTATTAAGACCACTTTAGAAGAAAATAAATGACTTTTTTCACTCTTTAAGGACTCTGACTGTGATGCTGTTTTGTTCTGTTTGTTCCCAGTTCGAGATGCTGACGGGAACGCTGCCTTTTCAAGGCAAAGACCGGAAAGAGACGATGACAATGATTCTCAAGTAAGAAACTTCATCCCGTTCGTGCAGCCGTATCCAATTTCCAGCTTACAGATTTTATTACAGCTCAAAGTGCAGAGAGGAGAAAGTACGAGGGACTGAGTCAGCCAAGAGGATTTATATTCCTGGAGACATCCAAGACCAGGACTGGGTGGGACCCAGCAGAGGACAGATAAGAGAACTAAACTCGGAGAGTTTGTAGATTTTTATAACGGCGCCGCAGGAAAAAGGAGGAAGTGGAGTAGAGACCGAGATGGTGTTGGAGTCTGATAAAAATTAAAAACACACCTCAGAGGAAATATTAACTCCTCCTGCTTCCTCTGTCTCTGTTTCACTCTCGCCGCTCGTCTGCAGGAAAACGCTGAGCCCGCTCTGCAGAGTGCTGACGCTGCTTCCTGTTGGACTGAGCTGCTTTATTGTCTTAGCTTTCAGACGCTTCATTTGGATATACAATACGGACATTCAGTACGTTGTTCCCTCTTTGATTCATCTGTACGGCTTGTTTCTCTGTGTGCAGAGCCAAGTTGGGAATGCCGCAGTTTCTCAGTGCTGAAGCCCAAAGTCTCCTCAGGAACCTTTTCAAACGCAACCCTGCCAACAGATTAGGTAAAAAACTCAGACATGAAACATGCTGGGAGGTTGAATGGGCTCGAGGCAACACAACTAACCAGCACCTAGAGATATACATTCATCACTGATGTCAAAAAGCACAAAACAATATCCTTTTGGATGCAAAATCTGTTATCTTTGACAAGAAACTGCAAAGAAAAGCACCCATAACCAACGACAACTAACATTTTACAGCAATCTATAATATGAAAAACTAGTATTTCTTGAAGAACTGCATGTCACCTACGACCTTGTACGCTAAAGTTTAAAAAAAAAAATCTCTATCAATCTGTTAGAACTCAGCCTATGTGTTGAGAATGACTCTCAGCTACTACCACATCAAATTTGAGCTCAATGTCCTTAAAACTGACTGATTTATAGCAAGCTTTGGTAAGGCCGATTAACAGTGGTGGCCATCTTGAATCAACCAAAAGTTAATCAGTTGTAGACGCTTATATATATATATATATATATATTATTTTTTTTTTCAATGAGTTTTATTAAAATCTGTCGACTGGTCGATGAGATATTTTAGGACAGTTACATGTTTGACAACTTTTCATGGCAGCTGGTGATAAAAAATTACAACAAACTGCAGTGAGGAGTCCAGATTTCATTCAGCTTGGAACCTAAAAGTGGAAAATCGATGCTTGTGATGTATTTTTTTTTTGCATTTTATACCATAATTTGTAGTTTCTCTAAACATAAAATCCAACTGTTTAAATCATTATATTTTGAAAAACACTCCTCTAAAGTTGTGTTGAACTGAACTGGTATCTTGATACACATTTCTTCTTGAGCAGAATAAAAACTTATTACAGTAATCCCTCGTTTATCGCGGGGGATCCACACCCTGAAGCCCTGCGATACGTGAAAAACCACCAAGTAGGAGTAGTAGTACAAGTAGTAAGCATTCTTGGCCACTCCCACTTCTCCTCTCTGCATGGAGAACAGCTGATCAGCTGCGGAGGAAGCTTATCCTACAGTGTGGTCTGCACAGAGGTGCTAAATAATTTCAAATAATTTATTTTAAATAAAAATCCCATGCCGATCATGCGGCTCATCCATCAATCAATCAATCGTGTGTCATGTCCAATCTTATTTTGAAAAGCCGCGATAGAGCGTCTGCGAAAAGCGAAGTAGCGAGGGACTATTGCACTGTCCAATTAAAGAGTTCATCTTTATTTAAATACTATTTCTATTGTTTGACATTTCATTTGATAAAAACTACTACATATTTATGATAAAATTAACCTTTCTTTCCTAACTTCACTAAAAATGACTCGTGTCCAAGCAACCAAAATGATACACCGAGCCTTTATTCTGAAAGGCTCCCCATGTGATGCAATACTTCCTGTATTGATTGTTTTGGAGGGAAAATTTGTTTTAGATTACAAACATACAAAAGCATTTACTGCCTCCTATTGGCAAACATAAATGTCCCCACAAAATAAATTCACTTAAAAGTAGGTACATGAACGAACGGTTCTAGTTCTTTGTATTTTCGATAATATATTATAAAATATATATAATAATATATAGGCTAAACAGAATTATGTCAGCAAGTTTAACCACAAACTTTCTTATGATGATATCTTGCAGGAAAGTTTATTTTGTAATGCAAACACATTGATGTTTATATAAACGGCCAAAGATACAAACTGCATCATTAATACTGAGAGATCTTGTTAACACAAGTAAAACTCTACACCTTTTCAAACAAAGGTATGTTTCTGCAAACATTTGTGTGCACATTTTGTTTTTTTGTTAGCAGAGCAACATTTACCCAAGTACAAAAGATCAGCTACATATGTGGTCTTGTTTGGGTCAAGCACATTTTGTGCCTTTTATAAATATTTTAACACTTATCCAGATGTTTCACTGCTTTAGAAGTTTAAAAATTCCTGCAAATAAACTTTCATCAGGCAAGTTGTGTAATATCTAAAATTTGGGCTCAGATGATATCCATTTGTTTGTAGGCGCCGGAGCAGATGGAGTAGAGGGGATCAAAAGGCATCAGTTCTTCAGCACCATCGACTGGAATGTCAGTTTCTCCTTTTTCTATTATCGTCACAGTACAGAAACAAACGCACACACAAAAAGATCCTAACACTTCTTTTATTAGAGCTCTGCGTTCTGTTTGTTCTCCCTGTAGAAACTCTTCCGCAGAGAGATTCGGCCTCCTTTCAAACCGGCTGCAGGACGATCTGACGATACGTTCTATTTTGATCCGGAGTTCACAGCTAAAACACCCAGAGGTGCACGTTTCAACTCGCCCGCTGAGAGGTGAACTACATTCTCTGTGAATTTCACAGAGCGGTAAGCGTTAACAGCTGTTACCGTGTGTGTGTTTCAGACTCACCAGGGGTCCCGCCAAGCGCCAACGCCCATCAGCTCTTCAGAGGATTCAGTTTTGTGGCCATAACAGAGGAGGAAGCACAGCCAGTACCCAATACTATTGTACAGGTGTGTGCACTGTGTCTCAGATCAGAACCAGAATTCATCTGACTGTCTGGTGCAAACCTCCGTGGACACATCTAAAAATCGTAGCACAGTATAGCTAAATTGTCCAGCAATATAAATAAGATATACAGTAGTTCCTCAGTTATCGCGGGGGTTACATTCTGGACACTCCCGCGATAGATGAAAATCCACAAAGTAGGGATGTTATATTTATTTTACTCTTGCAATGTTCTTAACAATGTTCTAAGCTCTTTAAACGCTCTAAAAGAGCACAACGAAAGAGAGCAGACAGACTGATGCTATGATTACTGAGCCAATCGGACTGGCCATTGGGAGCACTGGGACATTTCCTGGTGGCCTAGCCCGCTCAGTAATCGCTGAAGGGGACTAAAGGCTCGGTTTGGGTCGTGCTTGCTTATTTTAAATAAAAAATCCATACTATTCGTGCGGCTCACTCAGGTATGACAGACCCCAACCAGCACAGCTGTGACAGAGAGTCACATCTGAGCAGAGACGCACTCTGCTCAGATGTGACAGACAGCCTCAGAAAGAGAAAGGAGGGGCGGGGGTGGGGTCTGTCTTTCCCCCATCGCCAGTCGTGTATCATGTACAATCTTACAATGAAAACCCACGAAAGAGTGCTAAAAAATAATAAAAAATAAAATAAAAAAATACTCAGTTTTTATCATAACAAGAATTTAAACTCAAAGACGGTGGAACACGTGCAAGGTATTTTAGTTTCAGATTTATTCTCAGATTATTTAAGACTGTTTTGAAAGTTCATCTTGCCTAAACGTCCCCCTTGTTATTTTTTATCTGAGAAAATTAATAATTATTTAAATAAATCTTGTTGGCAAAAAAGTCAAAACAGAATTTGTTCAAAGAAAACGGAGAAAAAAATTCTGACATTTTTGGGAATACGTTAGAACAGATAAACTCAACGTATATGCAGATGATGTTTTGTTTTTGTCCAACTCTATACCACAATAAACAGTTATTTTAGGATTTAAATTTTAATTATTTATATTTTATTTAAAGAAACAGTAAGACTTGAATCCAGACTTCTCTTAATTTAGCACACTACAAATGGAAAGATATGACTAATTTTCCAGAATGGTTAAAAATGTCATAACCAAAAGTAGCCATACAAGCTAAGTAGCATGTAGCTAGCTACAGAGAAATCTGTTTGCAGTCCATAATGCTAATCGTAAACTGATCCTGAGTGTTTCTTTGTCTGTTAGCAAAATATCTTCTGAACACATGGACGGATTTTAAAGAAACTAATGTGTATTTTTGTGTTTTTTCTGCAGCAACTTCACAGAAGCACATCCCAGTTTTCAGACGCGTATGAGATTAAAGAGGACATCGGCGTCGGTTCTTACTCCATATGTAAACGCTGTATACACAAAGGAACCAGCATGGAGTACGCAGTCAAGGTAACAACAACAACAAACATCAACATTACAGTCAGACTGTAGGGCTGGAAAAGTCAGAAAAATTAATTTGAAGCATGTTTGACCAGAAAAAACAAACATTTTGTCCTTTAGGAACAGATTTTAGATTGTACTGAAAATGTGTTGAAAACATTTGATTAAGAAAAGCCTCTGTTACAGATCATTAACAAGGCGAAGAGAGACCCGACAGAGGAGGTGGAGATCCTGCTGAGATATGGACAGCATCCTAACATCATCACCCTGAAGGACGTGAGTCAAACTAAAGATTATTTATTATTTTACTTTTTCAATCGCTACAAAAATCACTTATATCGAGCTGCACGACTTGTCGATCCACCTTAATACCTTTTAGTTTTCATTTTGCACGTTTTCTTGCTTTAATGACACTGGATGATGGTCACATAAAGAATCTTAGAAATGTACAGTTTAGACAAAACGAGCAAAAAAAAACAGATGAAATAGACAAAAATGGGGTTCAGTTGAATCGAATGGTCAAACCCAGCCCTGTTTGGAGCTCTACAGCTCAAACAAACATCAAGTAAAAACATCATTCAAAGTTTAAACCGGTCACAGAAAGTTGGACTTGACATGACTGAACTGTTGTTTTGATATCTTTAACAGTTTTTACATAATCTCATTTTGTTTTGATGATTTTACTACTTGGAAAGATGACGTCACTAACTTTTCAGCTGTCTGTGCAGAACTTTTACAAACAAACTTCCTTGCACATGTTTAACACTTTTATACATTTTTTACTTCAAATTGTAAATATATTTGACTTATTTCACACAATCTCAGTGCTGCAGAGCTTTTTAGTATGGAAAACTAGAAGTGAAGGTTCTTTTTAATTTTATCATATATCTCCTACATAAAACTCTTAATTATTGTATGGATTCATCAGAGCCTTCAGCCGCTCACCATTCAATAATTATTTTCATATGACTTATAGTTTTTACGCAGCGACCATTTATCTAGTGTGTAATTTTTGGTTTTTGTTTCTACTGCATGTGTGCTGTCCCTGCCTCCAAAAAATGGCGGGAATCACCATGGCAACCAGTGACTCTGCAGATACTGGTTTTTATATATTTGGTTGTTTTTTATTTTCATGTTAGAGAGTCATCTGATATCAATATTTGTAAGTCATTAAAACAAAAAGCAAAACGGGAAGCTTTTCTAACCTGGTGTTTCAAAATAAAACTCATGCATACTCTTCAGATTAAGAATCTGTATCTGTGTGACTTATATTATTACAGAAGTAAATTCTACATTTTTATAGAACTTATTGGACAGTAATGTTGTACATAAATTAGTTTTTTTTTAAACAATCAGAACCTTTTCTGAATCCTTTAACTGTGATTTTTTATCATGTCAGTGTTTCCCCTACAATTATACAAGCCCCACCCCCTCTACCGAACCGCGCCTCCACCCGGCGCTTGCGTAATGCTAAGCTAGCAGCTCGCAATATAGGTACACTAGCTAAAGGCAGCCTCTTCCCTCATGCTGAACCCTCACGCTGACACCCCCCCACTGGAAAATTGTTGGTACAAACAGTGCACAGCTCATATGTATCTCTGTTAAAAAATAAGATAAAATAAAAAAGACACCCGCCCCCGTCAACAAAAATCACGGGCAAGATGAGCGCCCGCCATGGCAAGTTATTAAAAAATTGTCTTTTTTTTTATATAAATCATTTTTTTTATCCAATGTGACTCATTCTGGGTCATTTTGCCTCCTGATAATGTGGTGAATTTGTTTGTTGGGCTCAGAACAACAATCTGAGTTAAATAATCCCGGTTGTCCTGTGACTCAGCGCTGATTAAAGGCAAAAATATCTTTGGCTGACGGGTGAAGATGCTCGGTTCCAACAATAAAATCCAACAAAGTGTCTGTTTTTAAAACAGGGATATGAATGTATGAACCCTGTTTAAAGAACGAGTAACATCGCCTAAATGCGTGGTCTTCCAGGACGTTTTTGACGCGTGGTTTGCTTTAATTCGTGTCGTAGGTGTATGACGACGGCCGCTCGGTGTTCCTGGTGACGGAGCTGATGAAAGGAGGCGAGCTGCTGGACAAAATCCTCCGACAGAAGTTTTTCTCCGAGCGAGAAGCCAGCGCCGTCCTCTACACCATCACCAAGACCATGGAGTACCTGCACGTCAACGGGGTGCGTTACTCAGGCTTCAGAGAAGTGAACGGTTGTTTTGTGGAGCTGCAGATGAGTTATGGTCACGTTTTAAAACGTCAAAGACGTTTGATGGGAATTTATGGAGTTGGGGAAGTTGAAACTCTATGAAAAAGTTTGGTTCCCGGTTCAAAAGAATAAATTACAATAAATGGTGCGAGCAGTTATCTTCCAGTGGAGTAAGGCTCGGTTCTCCTGCGTTTGCAGGTGGTTCACCGGGACCTGAAGCCCAGTAACATCCTGTACGTGGACGAGAGCGGGAACGCCGAGTCCATCCGGATCTGCGACTTCGGTTTCGCCAAACAGCTGCGAGCGGAGAACGGCCTGCTCATGACGCCGTGTTACACCGCCAACTTCGTGGCTCCGGAGGTACGTCAGAGTGGGAGTAAAAAATAATTTGAGTATATCTTTATCTCCTGGATTAAAGCCCTAATCCAGTCCTCGACTTTTTATATTTTCCTGTCAAGCAACATTATTTTCCTGGAGTTTCTAAAGTTGTCTCGGTCACAATGTGTGAACGCTGAGCCAGCCTTCGTAGCGATCCTGTTTCCCTTTATTACAGTGTCCTTTCATTTTGTTTTACCCTTTATTTATCCAGGAAGTCTCATTGAGCCACGAGAACTCATTTTCAAGAGAGACCTGGTTTAGGGAGCAGATGGGGGTTAAGGGCCTTGCGAATGAGGGTAGGGGCAAGTGTGGGTGCTTCATCTACCCCACCCACAATATTTTTTTTATGTTGTCGGTGCCGGAACGTGAACCGGCGATCTTCAGATCACAGGCCCACCTCTCTAACCTCTGCGCCACCGCTCCCACTCCAGTGGTTCTTTAGCACTAAACTACTTCTGCTTAATTTGTGCTATTTAGCTTTTTTTTTTTTTTTTAAACGTTTGACTCTTTCAGGGCATTGTAACTATGGCTTGAGTTTTTGTTTTTATACTTGTAAACCTTTTAAAATATTTAATTTCATGTTCATAATTTTTTACCCCCCAAAAAAATTTATCTTTTTTTTATATATATATTTTTTGAAAAGCTAACTTAGCTTTTTTATATATTTTATTTCCATTATTATTAATTTTATTTTTTTTGCATTTACTATAGGTAGTGATTCGATATTTTTTAGCATTTACCTAGTGTGTCACTACTTTTATCTTTAAACTAGCTTGTTGCTACTTTTGCTATTTAACTAGCATGTTGCTACTTTCAGCATTCATCTAGCTTTTTGC
>NC_056517.1:33123014-33132615 GCF_014905685.2 Nematolebias whitei
TATTTAACTAGCATGTTGCTACTTTTAGCATTCAACTAGCTTTTTGCCACTTTTAGCATTTAACTCATTTTTCTACTTTTAGCATTCAACTAGCTTTTTGCTACTTTTAGCATTTAACAACCTTTTTGCTACTTTTAGCATTTAACTAGCATTTTGGTACTTTTAGCATTTAACTAGCTTTTTGCCACTTTGGGCATTTAACTAGCATTTTGCTGTTTTTACTTTTTAGCCAAGATTTTGCAACTTATAAATTACAACAAGCAATTATTTATTGTTAACTTTTAGCTTATTTTTAGCATTTAGCTACCATTTTAGTACTTGTACATTTTAGCTAGGGTTTAGCTACTTTTAGCAAAGATTTTGTTAATTTTAAATTTAACTAGTGTTTTGCTACTTTTGAGTTAACATTTAGCTATGCTTGTATTTTTAGCTAGCCTTTTGCATTTTGCCATTACGTTTGGGCCATTTTTAGCTTACATCTTGCCACTTTTACTTGTTGGTGTTTGTCTGTTCCTAGTTAGTATTTTGCTCATTTTAGTTCTCATTTGCAATTTTTATTTTCAAGCCAGTTGGTTCTTTCAGCTTAAAGGTAACATTTGCTGCTTTTAATTTGTAGCCACCGTTATGATGCTTTTAGCCAGCGTTTTTCTCCATTTACTACCTCTTAGCTGGAGTTCAGCTTCTTTTAGCTTTAAAATCTCAGCTTCTTCAGCTGATTTATTTGTCTTTCAGCGTCACCCTGGTTTATTTCTCCGGTTCTACAAACTTTCTGAAGGTGTTTCCGGTTCTACAAACTTTCTGAAGGTGTTTCTGAGTTTTTTGTCAGTTTTCTCCTCTTATTCTGCCGTGTGATGAAGATGAGCCGTTTAAACTCAGCTGAAGTTTTGAGTCACAGCCGAAATGTTTTCTTAGCATAAAGCAAAGCAGTTAATTTAGCTGACTCTTGTTTATCTGCAGGTTTTGAAGAAGCAGGGTTACGACGCAGCCTGTGACATCTGGAGTCTGGGGGTTCTGCTCTACACGATGCTGACGGGGTGAGTTTACCGGAACGTTCCGACATGTTTTTGTGCTGCTTAATATCATCCTTTAACCCTTTCATCTCTACTCTACGTGTGTTTAAACCCTTGTTTTTTCCTCTGCCACCTTTTGTTAGTTTCACTCCGTTTGCTAACGGCCCAGAGGACACTCCGGAGGAGATTCTGTCCCGGATCGGCAGCGGGAAGTTCTCCCTGACAGGAGGGTACTGGAACTCAGTTTCTGCTGAAGCAAAGGTGAAGAAAATAAAAGAAACGTGTTTTTAGCGTGAAACAGGGGAGAACTCCGGGTTTACTGAAGGTTTCCTTACCCATCAGGATCTGGTGTCGAAGATGCTGCATGTGGACCCCCACCGGAGACTGACTGCGGGTCAAGTCCTCAGACACCCCTGGGTGACCCGCCGAGACCAGCTGCCCAAATACACCCTGAACAGACAGGAAGCACCACATCTGGTCAAGGTGAACCTCCGGGCACCCATAGAATCTCATTTTTCTCCCTGTTTTGTTAAATAATCAGTTTTTGTGTCCTCCTCCTTCAGGGGGCGATGGCGGCCACGTACTCTGCGCTGAGCAGGAACGTGGCCACGGTTCTGGACCCGGTGGGCTGCTCCTCTCTGGCTCAGCGGAGGGGGCTGAAGAAAATCACCTCCACCGCTCTGTGACCTCCTCCTTCTCCTCCTGTCAACTCTGACCTCGATCCCACCACCGCCGGCCTCCTCCTTCCCCTCCAGTCCGATCCGGTCCGGTCCAGTGGGACAGACTACTGATAGAGCTGATAAGCCAAATAGGAGCACAAACACCCCCCTACCCCCTTCCCCTCCCTGGACTCTTCTGATCGGATCTCTTCTTTCTTACTGTCAGCTTTAGCCTCGCCGATCGACGGCTGGACCAGAACCGGAACCCGTCGACCCGTTTCTGCTTTGGACAATCAGCACTGCCTCTCAGAGCAGCAGCGCGTCAGGAAGATGAAAGTATTTATTCACCTCGCACAGGTAGTCATAGGATCAATCGGAGGTATGCGTTTTTAATTTTTGTCGCAGATTCAAACCTTCAGTCGCCTCTGAGACGACGCCGGCGGCAGAAATCAGGAGGCAGAGAAAAGTCTGGTCTTTAGCGGGAGAATCAGTACGTTTTGTTCTGACTTTTAAATATAAAATTTTAATTAAACATTCAGTTTATCCAAAAATCAACAGAAATTATTTTTAAGTAAAATCAGGTTTTAATATAAATCCTGAAATCTCAACAGTTTCTAGTTTTACTTGTCCAGAAATTTTGTTTTAAATTCGTTTGCTGCCGCCTGGCGGCCAAAACCAGAACTACAACTCATTAAAATCTTGTTTTTACACTTTTATTTTATGTAAAAGAATTCCACATCATTTTGTTCAAAGCAATCTTCTATTTAATATTTGGATTATTATGCATTTATTTCATGCTCTGACCAAAAAAAGAACTTGAAGAAAAAAACATTTATGCAAAAAAAAAAAAAGGGGAATAAATTTGCGCTTATAAAACTTTTAATAAAAAAATGCATGAAATCAAAAAGCTGTTTGCCAAGTCAAAGATTTTTTTTTATCTTTAACTATTTATAAAAATATTAACATTTTATTTTGAAACCCAAAACTCTGTTGATAATCTGAATCAGAAGCTGCTCAATCAGATCATCTTGTCTAAATTAGGAATAAATAAGCAAGAAACTACTAAAAATAATCATCAAATGTTTAATTTTAAAGTAAAAAAGATGCCTAATAGTATTTTTTGTATAAATCAGTTGTTTTAGCCACGAGTGCAAATAAAAAAAATACAGATTTTCACAAATCAAAATGTTTTTGTCATTTTGTGCCACAAACAACCTTGACTTTTTTCTAATTTTGAGTTAGTCAACTATTTTAGGTGCTTTATTAATAAAATAATTGTTTATTTTATTCATTTTGCTGCAGCTTTAATAAAAATGAGAAATATTCAGTCGACTAATTTAAAATGTTTTGTTTTTTACTCCTTTTCAGCTGTTTATTTGTTATTTACAGAAGAAAAAAACACTTTAAAAACCAAAACTTTGAACATTTTTATTTTAAGTTCTGTGGATTTGATTCGGGTTCAAGCTTCACTTTTAAATGTGCGAAATGTCCCTTTAAAGGTTCTGAGAGCAGTTTAAACTTAAAGACGGGTCTAAATCTTTTCCTAGAACAAACAGGAAACTGGAAATAAAAAAACGGCTTCCACAGATTTCAGCCTCTGATCCGTTCCGTCGGACCCGACCGCCGCAGCAGAACACGTCGGAAAACTCAGGTTTCTAAGAATCAAGTCGATGCATTTTTCACGGACACGAGGCGAACTGTGACACGAGGAGTCCTGCTCCAAACTTTACAGACTGTAAAGTTTTACAGATTGGTGTTTTTTTTTTTTACTGGTTTATCGTCTTAAAACGTAAAAACTTTATTTAGTTTTGAAATCAAACTCTTCCTCGTCGGATGTTTTGTTTCGGGCGTTAAAGACTGTGATCATTTTCTGTCAACAAACCTTTAAAAACAAACAACAACCAAAAAAAACATTCCAGCTGTGGTTCTGTGAAAAACGACCGTAACGTAAATTAATTTATGCAACAATGAAAATCCTTGAGCATCTTTGCCGTAACGATTTGACATCAAACTTCACTTTAAAAGTTTGAAATCAAGGTTTGTCTCCTTCACTGAAAATAATCTGCATGTTTTAGCTTCTGCTGCAGAGAAACTTACGTTTTTCTTTTCATGTGAGAAACTGACTCCTAACAGTTTTTATATTTATATACTTTGGTGAAACGGGCCTCCGTGTAGTTTTTAAAGACAGAAATTCTGCGTCTGAATGTCAACTCAAAGGGATACATGTCAGATTTTATGTTTTTTATATAATTTTTGATTATACCTGTAGATTTTGTTGACTTGTCTGTCGGTGTACAGCTCTGAAATAAAGAAAAACACGTTTTTCTGCGATTCTGAACAGCTTTGACTTTGTTCTTCCTCCTCTTCGTCGGAACCCGTCGGACATGTCCCTGCTGCTGCGCCGCCTCTCTGTTTTCTGCAGAGTTGGACTTTCTATTGAAAACCAATAAAATACAAGAATCAAATGAAGGCGCGTCGTTTCTGTCTGAAGGTTCTCGCTGGTGATACGTTTAAAGACAACTAGTGGGAGGGGAGGAAGATTAATTTGCACATCTTAGCGTTAATTTTCTGGAAGGGTTTTCCTGAACCAAACTTTTTCAGATTAAGGTTTCAATTCAATTCAAAAATACTTTATTAATCCCAGAGGGAAATTATTTGTCGCTGTAACTCGTTATCCTCATTTCATTAAGAGATGTTATAGATGCTGATGGCCCTAGACAGGAAGGATCTCTTGTAAAGATCCATCCCACAGTGGATCCTAAGAAACTGTCTGCAGATGCCGTCCGATCCGTCCACCCAGACTCAGCTGGCCTCTCGGTTGCCCCCGGGCTGAAGGACCACCCAAATGCTGGGCAGAACTCCTCCCAGAGCGATGGCCACTCCTCCCAGCAGTCTAACGAGCTCCTCGTCGCTGCGGACATCCAACTGTAGGTGCCGAGGGACGATCTTGTCCTTCCGCTGTCATGAGCTGTGTTTCCTGCTAGTTCCAGGATCTCACTGGTCAGGCATTCGAGCACAGCTGGCAGGTAGATGAGAATGCATCCACGGAACATCCTTTTCAACTCACTTGAGATTTTGGGCTGTGGTTGAGATATTATTTGAGCTTTTGAGATGTTAATCAGATGCTCCTGGTTGTAGAAAACTGCCTTGTTGCCATGGTTACGCATCATAACAAATGTCCAAAACTAAAAAAAGTTTCAGTAAAAATCCTTCCAGCTGCACAGCATCTGATACCAGAGGAAACAATCATCCAAAAAATGTGATTTACATCCAGAAAAAGAGGAATTAAAGTTTCCAAAAGCAAAATCTCAGAATGAAAGTAACAGAGCTGCTCCATCATGCAGCCACCTTGAGCGGCGCAATTCTAGAACATTTTGAACAATACACCTTTAATTTTCAATTATTTTGTTGAAAAACGTGCACTTGAACAATATCCTAGAAACAATACAGACATGTTTTAACTGGCCATGAGGTGGTGCTCTGAAATATAAATGAAATTTAGACAATTGTTAAAACTAAAAAAATCGGTTTCTCGTGCAAGTATCAGCCGATTTCCCAAAATTAAGGAAATCGGGGCCGATTTATCGGTGCACCCCCTATGTTTCCGTACAATGGCGAAATTAGTCTGCATTTAACCCATCCACCACCAGGTGGTGCAGTGGGCTGCTGCTGAAGGCGCCCAGGGGGCATTTTGGGGATAGGGTGTGCTGCCCAGAGACACCACGAGGTATGCGGTGACGGGGATTGAACCTAGGACTTTCAGGTCCCGAGCTGGCTGCCCTGCCTCTACACCCTGTCGGTCCCCAAGAAGTTGTAAGTGGTTGTTGTGTTTAAAATGAGTGTTTATGTAATTATTTTCAACAGTTTACATATCCAATATAAGTTTTATTCATTCAAGGCAGTCATATTTGTTCATAACTTTATTATTAGTAAGCCTGAGAGTTACCGGATCCTAGCGAATGGTTGCTAGAATGCACCCTGTCAAAATAAGAGTTCCTGGATCCTGCGGCTCAGATTAAGCACTGCCTGTGAACCAGCTCATGTCTGCTTTAATACTCTGAGGATTACATTTTTTTAGGATTAAGTTTATATTAAGACATAAATAAATGAATAAAATGTGTGTAAAATTATTGTTTAGCTTTACGTTTTTAATCACATTGTAAATGGTGACTTTTTGTGTGTTTAAATTATTTTGTGGTCGTCGGAGAACAAAATAAAAAAACAATGCCTCACTCCATATTTTTTGTGTCACAAAACAAGAGTATAAGCTCATTTTACATTTCAACAAAGAAGAAAAGAAAAAGGAACAGTTGGCATTTCAGGTGCTCCATACTCAACGAACCCTTCCTGTTTGTAACAGTAACCTTTTCTAATAAAGCTTTGACAGTTTGAACACATTGTTCCGCGCCTGCGCAGATCGGTGGACAAGTCCAGCATTGATTAGCTGCGTCGTCGCTCCTCTTCGCATTTACATTTAAGCCGTTTTCTGACTTTTTTTAGACATTTATCACCCAACAGTTCTACAGAGCGTGGTTAAAGCGACCGTGTTGTGAGAAAATATGCCCAAAAATAAAGGTAAGAGGTCAAAAAGAGCTGTTTTGATGGTAAACGTCTCGCTCCGCCGTGATGAAAACGTGACCCGGGCCGGCTAACCGTGGCTAGCAGCCGCTTGTTTCCCAGACTTCTTCACCTGTCGGGAGTAAAAACTGACAGGAAATAAAGAAAAAACGAGTTAATTCCGGTGTGAAGAAGCTGCTAACCCTTTACCTGCTGCTAACTGTTAGCTAACACGGGTAAACCGCACCCTGGGCGATATCTGCCCGTCAATTTCACAACTTTATTATCTCGTGTTTGACTTCATTAACACTTTAAAATGTTCATTTTAGTTTGTTAAAGGTTCAAATGAGCTCACACGTGTCACGATGTTAACTTGAATATTAACTAGTTCCGTTCAGTTCCCTACTGAGAGTAGATGACTTTAATATTTAAATATTTAGGCTCATTAGTTTAAGTTGCAGTTTAATTCCACCTGAACTTTAGATTTAAGGCACAGGACTGTCTTGATCCAGACCTCCTTTGCTTATAATTAAAACATATATTTGTGCATTTTAATGTGTTTAAAACAGATTAAATAACATTGCAGGCCTATTGGAAGTTAGGATTTAAAAGGAGTAAAATTTTAAAGGTGAATGAAGTTTTTCTTTCCAAACTTTAAAATCTGAGGGCCTGGTCTCGGTGTCGTCTCGGGACTAGATTTTTAAAGTTCTGATCCATTTTCTGTCTCGTGTTTTAAATAAGTTCCTGATAATTTTCCTGTTTAAAGTCCGTCGGCTGACACGTTTTGGTCTGTGTTTGCAGGTAAAGGAGGTAAAAACCGGCGACGTGGAAAGAACGAGAATGAGTCTGAGAAGAGAGAGCTGGTGTTCAAAGAGGACGGGCAGGGTGAGTCCTGGTTCTGGTTTCATTCAGCAGGTCTGGGTCACTAGAGTCTCATCACATAGAAAAAATGATGACGATCGGTCAAATATCCTGATGCATGCTCAATAATCCAGGTAGAAAAATCTAAAAAAAAAAAAAAGTTCAATCTGGTCCTCTGGACATTAAAAAAAAACAAAAAGTAAAAAAATCTAGATGCGTTTCGTCTCATCCGAAAGACAATCAGTCAACCTTGAAAAGAGACGTTTTCTAACCATGTTTTAAAAATAAAAACTAAAATCCTGATCAGCTGTTTATAAAATAAACGTGTAGGGACCGTGCTAACTTGGATGTTCTTTCATTTGCAATTAAACGGCGGCGGCAACGTTTTTAAAATTTTAATTTTATAAACGGCGGATTCTGTCGGACGGGCTCTCGTTCGTCTGCAGGTGAAAGAACGAGCGAGCCTTGAAGGACTTCATATCACCGCTGAAGTGTAAACCGAAGCCCTCGTGCTCGGAGCGATCATCAAATATGACTCTCAGCTACTGCCACGCTCGATTTCAGCTCTGACTCTGTAAAACTGGCGAGGACCAAATCACCTTTAAAATATATATTTATATATTTATTATTTGGCTTTAAAATTAGTGTAATATTGGAGCTTTAAAAACTGCTTTCTTATTCAAAGAAAGAACTAATAAATAATCCAATTAATGAGAAGAAACAAAATAACATAAGAAAAAGTTTAGTTTTAAAATTAAAACCTACTAAAGAATCTACATGTATCCATTACTGAGGCTTTAATTTTCTTCAAAGCAACATTAAACTTTGAATATGTAGAAAAATGGTTTTAAAAGCAGGATGAACGTCTTTGTTTGATTTATCAACCAAAATTCGACTTCCTGTTCAGACATTCTAAATAACTCCGGTTTTTATTTTCTCTTTATTTACGGCTGGTGATACGGAGCTCTGTTGGTGCCTAAACGCTCATTAATGTGTTGCAGAGTACGCTCAGGTCATCAAGATGTTGGGGAACGGCCGCCTGGAGGCCATGTGCTTCGACGGAACCAAGAGGCTCTGCCACATCAGAGGAAAACTCCGGAAAAAGGTAGAAACCCGTCCCGAACGGCACCTTTACGCAGAGTCTGCGCACTTTGGGTTCACGTGGCTCCGCCCACTGGATTGCGTGGAGGTCAGAGCAACACGAGTGACGCTTGTTTTTGTTCTGCAGGTCTGGATCAACACGTCGGACATCATTCTGGTCGGGTTGAGGGATTATCAGGTGTGTCTGACTGAGTCCACCTCCCGGGGGTCTGGGGTTTTCTCTGCTTTTAGGTGGGAAAAGGTTCTCTGACCCACCGCCGCCAAAAATATAAACAAACACCTGATTAATTGATAAAGGCCAGGCAAAAATGTTAGCACTGTTAGCATCGTCGCAGCACAGTGAGCTAGTTCAGACAGGAAGTGGCTCGTATCGCTCAGGGTAACTTCCTGTATGAAGCGTCGGGTGAGACTGGAGCTCAGAACCTTTAAAAATAATCAGATTTGAGACCTCTGAGGTGTTTTTTCATATTTATAGCCTTTATTTTTCTATGTTTTATGGCTGAATCTAAATATTTTTGTTTCTTGAGTGGAAGTACATGATCGTCCGCCTCCCGTTTACCAGCCAGGAGGAAAACGAAGCGTTCTGTTTGTTGCTGGAAGGACGGTTGCTGAGCAGAACTGGATTTATATGAATGAACTGGATTTATGACATTCAGCTTCTTTTTGTCTGATTTTTCTGCACCTGTGTCAGTTTCACGGCTTCCTGCACCAGCAGGAGTCCGGCTGTTGTACGAACTCTGCGCAAACTGTAAAGTGCTTTTCCTCAGCTTTCAGGAACTGTTGGAAGTTTTGTGATGGCACAAACTGTCGCAGCGTTACGGTGATCAAAAGTCGTCTGGTACAAAATCTAAAAGCGTCATCGCAACAAAAGATGAAACATTTAGTTGTTGACGTTCGGGCGTGTTTATTGATCGATTCAGCCGTCGAGAATCAATTATTGGGTTGGAAATCTTTGATTAAATATTGATTGTTTGTGTTGGTGGTAATTTAAACGTCTAAATGTTTACAGTAAAATAAATAATCTTTGTGCGTTGGCACGGCCGTGGTGTTTGTGAGGTAGATTGTGTTTTCTGTTTGTGTACTTGTTCTATTTTAGCTTCCTGCTGCCGAGGATATTTTGTGATACAAGTACAAAAGAAAAAACGTTAATGTGTTCTGAGCGTCATCGTAGACGTGCGACTGGTGCGCGTCGCTGAACGTCCTCGAAGGAAACGGCGCCGCCGTGAGAGCGCTCAGCCCGAGTCTACACAGTATAATGTGTACTTTTACTAAGGCCATGTACACGGTATACTGTGTACTTTTACTAAGATCATGTATACTGTGTACTTTTACTAAGGTCATGTATACTGTGTACTTTTACTAAGGTCATGTATACTGTGTACTTTTACTAAGGCCATGTATACTGTGTACTTT
>NC_056517.1:33132625-33145895 GCF_014905685.2 Nematolebias whitei
CATGTATACTGTGTACTTTTACTAAGGCCATGTATACTGTGTACTTTTACTAAGATCACGTACACGGTGTACTGTGTACTTTTACTAAGATCACGTACACGCAGGGGCGCAACTACATATTTTTGAGGTGGATGCGAACACATCATCGGCGCCCCCCCCCACCCGCTCCTTTTTACTTTCCGCCTCATACAGCTTAGTCATGCACTTAGAAAATACAGTAGTAATATTACAGATTTTTTTAATGTTACATATTATATCAGGTGATCATTTCAATCATAAACAAATAAGAAGTTTTATAAAGTACAAATATATAACAGTAGTGGTACTCAGTCAGTGCTCAACATTTTATGTAGCGGAAATATGACATCTTAACAGCCTGGAGTCCATGTCAGAGTTTTAACATTTATGACATTTAAACTGTTACATTCCGTGACTTTGCATTTGCCCATTTGTCAAGTATAACATCAAATGAAATAGACCGTGCCACACTGTTTTCAATAGAGATCACTGCTAACTGGGACAAGCGATCATTGCTCATATTTGAACGAAGGTATGTTTTGATGAGCTTCAGCTTGCTAAATGATCTCTCTGCAGATGCAACTGTCAGAGGCATGGTTAAAAATACTCTAAGGGCTACTGTCAAATTTGGAAATACCAAATCAAGGTCCTCTTGAATTAGGAAATTTATCTTTTCTAGAGCCTTGTAACCCTTCAGTAGACGGCTTGCTGGGTATATTTCTTGAATGATATCTCTTGAAACATCACAAGTGGTCAGGGCATATGTGGTCACTGATTCCTCCAGCTCAGCTTTTGTCATGTGCTCCATTTTAGTGATGAATTTAAATTTCTCAGACACAAGTTGAAAATTGGAAAACCTCTCAGACAGCTCTTGGAGGAGTGTGTCAACAATAACATTGAAAACCATGCACCTGAAGTGCCTTGTGGGTTCCTTTTCATGATGACCAGTGCATGAATTGTCATCTGGGAAATTCTTTTGCTTCCTAAGTCGTTTCTCTTTGAACTTAGGAGAAGCATCCATTTCGATGGCTATTTTGCTTGCAATGTCAAGTGACTTCCTTTTTCTGTTTTGCGCCCCGGATAGCTTTTTTTTCTGCCGCTCCATCTTGTTGTCAAGTGCACAACGAGCGGTAGTTCAAGATTAAAAAAAAAAAAAAAAAAACGCGCCGAGTGCGTTCTCTTAGGGGCGTGTTCACAGCCACCTGTGTGGGAAGGGAGAGCGATAGGAGGGGAGGTGAAGGAGCAGAGGGGAGGTGAAGGAGCAGAGGGGAGGTGAAGGAGCAGAGGGGAGGTGAAGCAGCAGAGGGGAGGTGAAGGAGCAGAGGGGAGGTGAAGGAGCAGAGGGGAGGTGAAGGAGCAGAGGGGAGGTGAAGGAGCAGAGGGGCGCCTAATCAGTGCTGTTCCCCTGTTATTGATCATTTAGAAAATGCCTACTAGAAAAACATTTTTTCTACAGAGGGTTTTGACGCCCCCTGCAGTGCAGCGCCCCTATGCGTTGCATACGCTGCATACCCGCTTTTTGCGCCACTGCGTACACGGTGTACTTTTACTAAGGTCACGTACACGGTGTACTTTTACTAAGGTCACGTACACGGTGTACTGTGTACTTTTACTAAGGTCACGTACACGGTGTACTGTGTACTTTTGCTAATGTCACATACACAGTATACCATGCACTTTTACTAAAAGGGCGTTCTTCCCTCCACGTGAAAATAAATTTCCAATCAAAATGTTTTTTTCTGCTTTAAGATCTGAACCTGATCCGGTCTTGACAGTTGTTGATTTAAAAAATTGTGCAGTGGTTCCCAGCCCTGGTCCCTGAGGAACGCCACCCTGCATGTTTTAGTTGTTCCTCTGCTCCAACCCACCTGGTTTGAATGAAAGTGTGATTAACAGGCTTCTGGTTAAGGACGTAATTAAATCACTGAATCAGGTGTTGGAGCAGAGGAACAACTAAAACATGCAGGATGGTGTTCCTCAAGGACCAGAGTTAGGAACCACTGAGAAGCTCTGTATAGTTTTAGTCTCTCTTTAATCTGGAACGGTCTTTTTCAGGACAACAAAGCCGACGTCATCCTGAAGTACAACGCCGACGAGGCTCGCAGTTTGAAGGCTTATGGGGAGCTCCCAGAACACGGTGAGTCGGGTCTCAATCTGATCCGGGAGCTCAACGAAACTCGCTTGTTTCTCTGGACTTCCTGGTAAACCGTACATCTTCAGTTTTTCAGGAAGAGACTCATGCAGTTACAGACTTTTAACAGCAGAGGGCGACTTTATTTCAAATATTAATTTCAACATTAGTTCTTTAAAATCTTATTTTTAATCAGCAGTTTTTATTGTTATGAAATCGGTTTGAGGCTAAAGAGCAGTGTTGTATCCAAATCTGTTCCCCACCAGATTCTGGAGACCTGAAATGATTTTAATCTCGCAGATAAGAATTGTCTTTTTCTTCAATCAAATCTGAGAATGTTGTTGTTTTTATTCAAACTGCACCAAAACAGGAACGGGTTTTATTGTTAACATTTTGTTATCCAGCTCCAGTAAAGTACAAATTTCTCCATTTCTTTTCCTCCTCGCAGCTAAAATCAACGAGACTGACACCTTCGGGCCCGGAGATGACGACGAGATCCAGTTTGACGACATCGGGGACGACGACGACGACATCGATGACGTGAGTTTCAGTCTTTAGCTTTTAGCCGCTGTGCCGTAAGGTTTTACTGCAAGCAAAGCTTTTCACGCTGGACCTGCTGCGGCGTAAAAGAAACCGTCCAGAACCTGGAGAAGTTCTCGCAGTCGGACGGCGTCGGCTTTATTTAGCCGTTTTGCTTTAGAACTAAAGGCGCACCATAGAATGTTTGTGCTCCAAGCTCCGCCCCTTTTCCAGGTGAGAACGAGCTCTTAGCGGTAGGGAAACTTAACTCGAGCTCCCGCTGAAACCTGCAGGTTCTGTCCTGTCTAGACAGAGCAGCGCCCCATAAAAATGTTTACGTCTGGATTAACGTTCGTCGTAGTTTTGCTTTATTTTGGCATTTTAATTTATTAAATGTCTACACAGCATGCTAACCGGCTTTGTGTCGAGTTAGTTCACGTTGCGGCGGCGCAGTTTGTCCCAGCAGAGCTGCCACAGCTTCTGTAGTAAGATAAATGATAATCTGTAAATGTTGTCAGCTGTGTTCAGTCATTTAAAATCGTTTTGTATAAATTTCCAGTGAGAAGCACAATGCTAATATTTTCAATGCTAAGTTAGCATTTATGCTAATTGTTGTTCAGCAGCTGATCAGAAATTTTTATTTTTTTTAGCGTTTCTCTATGAAACATGAAAATATGTGTTTATGTGAAATGGACTGTAGTTTTTTAGGTTTTGAGATAAATAAAACGACAGGCTCTGAATCTTAACTCGTGGAGCCTAAATAAAAAAAATATTAAATACTTTAAAATAGAAATGATTTTTAAATGACTCGAGTAAAATCCTTTAAAACTTTTTCGTTTGATTCTTTAGTTTTCATATACTTTAATCAGTTTTCTTTTTTGGTTAATCCCAAAAAGGGGCGGGGCCATCCAACGGAAGCTGCCATGCTGCTGAAGTGTTTATAATTTTGTGCGTCATACGTCCAGTTGGCTGCCAAATGTAGAATTTACCAAAATTAATGTTTTTGTTTTGCAGCAAACGATGCAATCTGGAGAATCGTCATGGAGTTGTTTCTTTAATCCGCTTGTTTTTATTTAAACCGTTCTCAGTGGATCTAGTTTGGGTTCTTCAGGAGGCACAAACTTGAGTTTAAATCAATCTTTTCTGTGTTTTCAGATTTAAAGAGCTGAGGCTGGAGGTGGGATTTTACTTCAAATGCTCAGATTGGGATGTCGTGGGCCGACTGCACACCAATCATAATTTTTATTAAAGCTCACCCTCTGGCAGTCCAATCCAGATTATTCTAGTTTGTTTACACCGCTTCGCATCCCATCGGTGGATTTTGTCCTTCTGAGCTCAGTACTGGATCATTGTTCTTATAAAGCTGCGTAAACAAAATCTTTAAAACTTTTTTTTTTACATTTTGCTTTACTATTTTTCCCATTCACATATTTCCATCATTTGTAAACACGACTGCAAAACATCTCACAGCGAATGCATCATTTTAAAATGTATTTATTAATTTCATACTCTAGAATTCAGAACCAGAACATCTGGATTCACCAATGTTTTTTTTTTTTGGTCCTCTGACTGAAGGTAAAACTCTGAAGCGCTTCTTGTTCCGACAGTGAATCACTTTAAACTCTGGGTAAAGAAGCTGATCATCGGGTGTGGTTCTGTGGTTCCAGAACAGTTTCCACCAGTAGAACCTCACACAGATTATTTCAGTTTGGGAACGTCTGTCTGTGCGACTTAATAAAAATGTACCATGAAGTTTGAAGGCTGCGGTTTCCAATAAAGATCTTAACTCCACTGGACCGGGCCGTCTGGGTTCTTTGTTCTGATCTGATGGAGAGAACCAACAAGTTTGTGTGTGTGGAACTGAAAAAACTAACTTTCTTCTAGATTAAGTTGTGGGATATGAAAATGAGTTCTCGTGGCTCAATGAGACTAACCTGGATAAATAAAGGCTAAATGAAAAAAAAAAAAAAAAATGAAAAAATTTCCAAATGTGATTAGTGCATAAGATAAATGAACTGGACCTTGGGACCGGTTCAGCAGGAAAGAAAACCAGAACTCCAAGTTCTTCATCTACTTTTAATCAAAGGGTTAATGATCGTTTTCACTACAGGGAAAATTCACATTTATCTAAAAGAACAGAAACTAAAAGAACGAAGGACGTGAATTTATTTCTGTGTTCCGGTCTGAACGCAGATCAAACTACTTCCTGTTAGCGGACGGTTCCGTCACCAGTTTGGACCTAAAATACAGAAAAACAAACGATTCAGAACTTAAGCTCTGGAAGAAAACATCTTATGTGTAAATAATTATTTCAGGATTTTGTCACAATTGTCATTTTCATTTGAACTTTGTGGCTAAAGTGAAACAGGAAGTGACATCAAAGGGGAACTTCCTGCTCTGTATTGAATTCATCTGATGGACTCAAAAACTAACGAAACATTCTTCTGTCTGTGGTGTTCCCTTTTTACATCACTTCCTGTTACTGCACAAGAATATTAACTAAATTCATTTTAGCAAAGCGACGTTATTTTTCCTAAACTGCATTCATACTTCTTGAAAAAGGAAAAAAAAAAAAAAAAAATGGATGGCACAGAAACTGAGAATAAACTTCAAATTGTCAGACATGATTTGTTCTTTCCAGCTAAAACAGATTTTGGGTCCAACAGAGTCGGGTTCTGTTCAAGTCTCACCGAGCTGCAACTGTTCACCTGAATTATGAGGAAAAGTATTTCAGACTGTAAATAAATAAAAATCACAGTATTCTTGGCCGTGCACACGATTTTGTTAACTTCGTGGTTCTGATGACCCAGAATTTACAGAAACTTATTGAAACGGGTCCAGAAGGTTCGTGACGATTTCAGACGTTTTTTAATATAAATTTTAGGCGACGAGACGTCCGACACCAGAAACTTGAACCTCCGTGAACATTCGAGACGTTCTGGAGCCTCATGAACTCAACTCATCAGAACCCGGTGAGATTCTCTTCAAGACTTTTAGGTCCAACAGACTAAGTTCCTAAACTAAGGAACTAAGTTCCTCAAACATAAAATTGGCTCTTTGCAAAGCTTGTCGACAACGATGATCAGAACCGCTTCCATGGTTCTGTTGGTTCTAATAGTTCTGATTCTATGACAAACAGATTTTGTGTTGAAAGTTGGACCTTTCAGGTTGTGCAGAAAAAAAATGTTAAGTTCTGGAAGGGTGTCCAGGTTACCTGCAGGGTTCGGTCTCTGGTTTCCGTACCGGTTCCACCAGGCCGGGCCTGTGTTGGGTCGGTGTGGAGCTCCTCTTGGTCGCTGAAGAAGAAGAAAACAGTTAAGTCTGTTTGATTCCAGCGTTTAGTCTCCACCCAAAGAATTTTTAAGTTGTGGCTCTCACGTTTCCTTCTCGTCTCCGGTTCTGCTCTCCGGTCCAAAATCTTTCAGGTTCTGCTGGAGGCATCAAGTCGGGCTCGCTGCAACAGATTTAGAACTTTAGACCAGCTGAGGAGCTTCAGAACTTTTGATTGAAAAAATCTGACAAAATGACCAGTTTTATGTGAGGCTGCAATAAAAAAATTTAAATAAAATACGAGCTCCTCTTTCTTCACATTTCATGTTTTCTTTCCCATCTGGAACATTTTGAATTAATAAAATGCCTTTTATTTTGAAGGTTTACATGTGAATTCTTACTGTAGTGGATTTGGCAAATGACTATTTTGCATCAAGAATTTTATTGTTTTAGTCTGTGACATGGTGCTACATAAATAAACTGAATTTAATTTTATGACTCCAATGTGAAATAAACTACCGGAGGGTCCGGTTGTTTTAAGACCAGTGGGGAATAAACTACCGGAGGGTCTGGTTGAGTCTCACCTGCGGGGGCGCTGCGGCATGCCACTCCCTGAAATCGTAACTTTGACTGCCTCCAGCTTCTCCTGGCGCCGCCTCTCCAAGTCGTGCCTCAGGTCTCCTGGGCCTCGGGACGGCTGTTTTTGATGGTCCCGATCAGTCAGATTAGAAAAACAATCCATCGTTTCCAACACGCTGGTGTATTTTATTCATTTCTCACCTGCATGGACTCCAGCCTGAAGAAGAGCGACTCCTCGTCGTCGTCCAGAAGAGAGTCGGAGTTTAAACTGAAGCCTCTGCAGGAGAACAGACTCTGGATTACAACCAGGTAGATTTTTACAAATAATCTGATTATCAGTGCACACAGCAAAGCTTTGATTAGTGGTCTGTCATGTGGCCAACCTGCTGGAACTGAACCTCTGGTTCAGGGTCAGCTCCTCTTCAGAGAACCCTTTCTGTGGAGCCGAGAAGCGCTGGTTCAGAGTGAGCCCGTTTCCTCTGAAGTACTGATCTGTAAACAGAACACGTTCAGAACCACAGACAGGTCCACCTGCAGGACTTCACTTTCTTCTAACCCCTTTAGGGGTGGCTCATCTGCCTCCATCTCCCAGCATGCTCCTGTGTCCCACAAACCCTCAGCAGAACCTCCTGTGTGGTTGTCCATTTGTTCAACGCGTCACTGAAGAAGTCTGAAGTGATCGAAAATGTTTAATAATGATGTGATGATGAAGATGAAGTGCAGAAGCGGGCCGTTCATGAACGAGGCTGACCCAGACTGAAAGATGAGATCTGTGTTCTTGTTTCTACCCAGAGGAGGAAGAGAACAGCCGAATCAAATCCCGAGGAGCCTAAAGAGTCCCAACCTCAACTACACAAGTCCAAATCATCTCATCCCACCTCGCTAAAGCCCAGTTTACACATCAAGTTCAAGAATCTTTATTATCCCCATGGGGCAATTTGTTTCAGTCAGTAGGAACAAAAAACATCTATACTAGACAAGACACTGAGACGTTAAAATAACAGCACAGCAGTCCCTCGCTACTTCACGGTTCGTTTTTCGCACTCGCTCCATCACGGTTTTTCAAAAATTTGGACATGACACACAACTGGCTGATTGATGCATGAGCCCCGTGATCAGAATTTTTATTTAAATAAATTATTTAGCATCTGATGCACTTATGTGCAGCTCACAGCTGCAGGAGAAGCTTCCTCATGCAGTGAGTCATATCTCCGCTCTACAGTGGAGAAGTGGGCGTGGCCAAGAGCGTTGGCAGAGCGCTGAGATCATGACATGCTGTGCTCTTTTAGAGCGTTTAGTTTACAAACATGGTTTAGAATATTGCAAGAGTGGGAAAGGTTTAAAACACCTTAATAATATTATATATTCCTACTTCGTGGGTTTTCACTTATCGCGCGGCTTCAGGGTTTGGATCCCTCACGATAAACAAGGGACTACTGCACAGAAATCATCGTTGTTCGTTGAGAAGCTCGATTGCTACAGGGATGAATTAGTTTTCTATTCCGTTTGTCCAACATCTGGGCAGCAAATACCTGCGTCCAGATAGAAGCGAACTCTCCATGAAGTGGGTGATCAGGATCTGCCAGAATCAGCCTGGCCTTGTGTAGATCGTGAGGTTCTGTAGGTGTTACGACCCGGCTCAGCCAGGAAAACGGGTGGTAACATTAAAACCAGGTGGAAAATGGTTTTGAATTAAAGTAATGATTTATTTGGTCAGTTTACCAAAATTAAACAAAAGAAAGGTACTTTCAAAGTACCAAAGATGCTTTACAATTATATTTTCCTAACAATGGCAAAACAAAATTAATATCAAACAATTGTGGTAAATATATTACAAATCTCTTGATAAACTAAAGTGCACAAACCGGATTCAATAATTAAAGTCATTGCATTTAGCCTTAAATCCATTTTGCATGGAATCAAAACAGATTTGAACTAGGAAGCCTTCCGTCTTCAGAAACTTACACCAACACTAACAAACAAGTCCAACAGCAGGAATTAAGAACAAAGACGTCCCAAATACAAAATAGCAAGCTGCGCTGTCTAAACAACAGCCGCGCTGAACGGCAGGAGAGCTGGGTTTAAATAGGCACGCCTCTTGTGGTTGGAGGAGCAGGAGGTGACGAAGCCAACCACGATGCAGATGAATGTCCGCTGGGGAGGAGTCAGGAGAGGCCAGCCAATCCCAGATGGGCCACAGCACAGCTGGGTCAGCAAATCAACCTGCAATTACATCGTCACTCAAACATCTGGCCCCAGGCTACGCCTGCAGTTTCGCTGCAAACCCTGAGAATCTTGTGGAAACGATGATTTGTGAAAACGTAACTTGGATCACTGTCACACTGATCACAATCACCGTTTAGACGAGACAACAAAAGATGAACTTGCTGTAGTGTCCATGCCAGGTCACCAGTTGGCGCTGTGATTGTGAATATTAACGACACGTCTTTTAGACCCTTCTTCACCTCGCAGGTCCGTTCGGTTTCTGTGAACTTTGAGCACGTGTTTCTTGTCAGAAGCTCCAGTAAGTTGAAAAGTGAAAGATTTCCTCACGTGCACAATAACTAGACCGCGTCCGTAGTGCAAATGCGCGAACACGTCCACCTTCATGAAACGATGCTTAAAAACGTAAAATACAAAAAAAATTCCACTGTGAGACCTGGACTTAAAAAAGTTCTGGTGTAAGAGAATCCGATCGTAATGTAGACCAACGTCCGAAAGCAACCTGATCTTGATTACATCTTCATGTTAACGGACAGAACTCTTCTGATGGACTCATTTGTTATTCTGCACATTTTGGTTTCTCGTGATGAAGATCTGAACATCTCGGCACGTCTCATCCTGTAAACCTCCCATTTCACTCCTGTAGCTCCATCTCATAAATCCCCCGACCCTCGTCTTAACTCTTCTGAACCTCCCTTTGGAGGTTTGACCTGAAACATCAGCTCCTCCACTCCTCACAGCTTTACCGTTTAAAGCACACTAAAAGTTCAAGTATTTCCAGTAGTTGAACAAACCAAAACAAACCCGACCGCAGCTTCAATCAGCCCGTTAGAACGTCACATCACGACAGGTTTCAGGTTTGATTTGTCCCGCCACAACCTGCCGACAGGTGTGTGTGTGTGTGCGTCGTTCACCTTTGACGTAGTGCACCAGGGCGATGATCTCCTGGGCGAAGGCCCCGGTGTGCATTTCGGTCTCCCGGTATGTCCCAGAGTGCTCCAGCATGGGCAGGAAGTCCAGACGCTTGCGACCAACATTGACCAGGTCGAAGGACAGCTGCCGGTCTGAAGAGTAGCAGAGCGAGCTACAGGGGAGGAAGATCAACGCCGTCAGCCTGCAGGAAACTCAATCACCTCCAGACAGTTGAAAACCGAGGAACAAAGAAGCAGCTTTCTTCTTCTGAGCGCTTCAATTTCTTTTACAGCCATGACGGTTTACGATCACATCTTAACTCTCATTAGTCAGTTCTGACCTTAACGCTCTGGAAAAACAATAAGGGCTTTCTACATGGCATCATTTTAAAAACAAAATAAAGCTCAAGCTGAATACGGAGTACTTTACAAAAAATACTGACTAAACAGAACGTGCAGCGTTCAGGTGTTCACCTGTTCCTACAATAAAACCTCCACATCGCTTCCTTTCGTTCTATAAAAAGCCAACAGTTACCTGGATCTTGCAGACATTAGTCCAGGAGTCGTCAGGACGGTTTGTTTATATTGTAAAGTTTGTCAGGTACCGACCGGTACGTGGAGCTGCAATCCAAACCGTTTTCTTCTGTAAATACTTATTGAGAAGTAAATTGGTTTAAATGTAGACAAGCTCCTCATCATAGCAGTTGTTCTCGTTAACGCACATTATGTACAAGTTTAACTCCTCTAAGCTTGTTTTATAAAAATGTCAGCACTGGGCGATTTCCTCTGGTGGAGTACAGCTTTCTGTCGTTTTTCTAACTTTACTTCAGTTTATGGGGAATGATTTAGGACTTCAGTTCCAAACTTTAGGTCTTTAGGTCTCTGACTTTCCTCTCATCTTCAGTCTTCCATCATGCGTAACGTAGCACAAAGCGACTGTAACAACTGTGAAACGCAGTCGTCCTGGAAATTAAACGAAGACTTCACCTCGATAAACTCCAGCCCTGAAACTCCTCTGTGGCTGATTGTTTTGATGCTTTCTGGCCTTTTGAGGCCAAGTTTGACTCAAAATCGTTACTAATTCCAATATTCTTTTGGCCCTTCCTTCTGATGTCAAGAAGTCCTAAAGGACAGTAAATCTGCTCAGTGTGGTTCATCTTCACAGAATAAAAAGGACTAAAAAAAAACGTACCATACCAAACCAGACTTACCTTTCACAAACTCCACAATAAATTTCTCAATAACTGTTCTAACTAAAAGGGTGTTGAAACCTGATTCCTACCAAGTGAGAATCTTTTAAAGGATTGTTACAAAGACTTTAGGAGGCTTTAAGGACAATTACATCCCTACGTTAACAGCCGGGCGAGTTAAAGGTTTGGGTGAAAGTTCACAATTCTTTTCAGGTTTGACACTAAATCTTAAACTGGATTTGGGATTATCAGCAGCTCCTTTTCCAGATGAACACATCTTGAAGAAGGTTGAAAAAGGTGATATCTTGGTAACATTTCGTTGCTTCAGCAAGTCCCTTATACTCCTCGTAGTGGACAGGACTGCTCTTGAAATATGAATCTGCTTCCTTGTGAAAATTTCTGACTAAGCATTGAATGTCAGCATCCGTGTCTTCAGTACGTCGAGTTAAATTCTCCTTTCAGGAATAACAGATATCGTTTACGTTGCAGATTTTTTTCTTCTGAAAGCCTCGGTCCATTTAGTTGGCAGCAACAAGGATTAAGGCACGTTTCTTCTCGAGTCACATCTGAATCAAGTGCTGTTTATTTTCATATCTCCTGCTGATGAAAGTGACTGTCCCCAGCATGTGGGTTCAGGATTATGGCTTCAATGTATTTAGGCCAGACTTGTGATATTTCCACGGCTTCGACAGATTCCATCTTTAAACACCGTGTGACAAAGACTTCATGTGCTGCGGCGCTTTCCTCCAGTACGACAGTATTGTCTATTGTTGTCGCTGTCGTCCATTGTTGTCATCACTCTTTGTTGAAATCGTCTCTCTTGTAAATGAGTCCTTGAGGCTCAGTGGGATTAACCTGTCTAAATAAAGGATGAACGAATGACTCTTCTCAAACATGTACTTTCTGCTATTAAAAAAAAACAAAAACGTTTTCTTCTATCCAGAACTTCCTCAACGTGGCAAAACGCAAGCCGCCTTATCAAGTCACGTCTGAACTTCAACATCTCTGTGTTTTAAAATGGTCGTGCTTTGGATCTTCTATTCACACGAGTCGAGTTTTAGCAAACACGCGGTTCAGGTACAGATTGTTGAGTAAATAACTCAAGGAAATATTTTTTCCAATACGCTTCAACCCAGACTGACGCAACAGTCTCCAGCTTCATGTGATAGCAGAATCAGGTTCGCAGCATCCGTTATCTTTACCCATCTTTCCATGCAGGGTCAAGGGGACATGTCTGTCTCCTGTGGACAGAACCAGAGACATACTGGACGGGTCTTCAGTCAACCACAGGGTTATATAGAAACAAATGAGATCCACAACCCTTCATGTAGACATCTAGGGTCAATTTAGAGCCACCTGCATGATTTTGGTTTTGAGGAAGAAACCAGTACTCGAGAAAAAAACCAACAAATCATGATTGGGGAGAACATGTAAACTCCAAACAGAAAGGTCAGTCAGTCTTCTTGCTGTTGGGCCATCACTCAGTTCTGACAAATCAAAATCTGTTTTCTTCTTGTGAAAAACCTAGTCTAGTTCCTCCTTCATCAGAGATCCAGTTCTTTATAATTCTCAGGATTATCTTCAGCGGATAACTTGCTCTTCAAATCATGAAACATCAAAGAGGTCGTTAAGCTTCCACCTCCGACTTCCCATCGTGTTGGCAAAGCACCATTAATCTCCACCACAATGCCTCGACTTCATAAACTGGTAAAAGGACACCTTAAGGTTAAGCTGCAACAGAAATGGATTTTGGTTTCTTCATCAGCTTCAGTGAGAGCAAAGTCTGAAGTAACCACCAGTTAAGGTGGTTTTGAGGTCCACCACGTTCCACGAAGACTGTTCTCTTCATTGAATCTGATTTTTCGTAGAAATAATTTACATATAGATCTTGCTCACATGAAGATGTTTTCATTTTCAGGCATCAATTCCAACAAAGTTTGAAGAATCTTTAAAGTACGGTGCATTACAGCTTCCTCCTGAAAACTTCAGGCTTTGTGCTCGAGTCTGGTCTGTTCAGATATCCAGCACACCTCTGGACTTTCAGACTGGAGTTTTAACAATGGCTGACCTCTGTATCCTTCAGCAGGATTGAGTAAGTACTTCTTGGATCCTTCAAAAAAAAAAAAAATCTCAATCCTTCTTGAAGCTTTTGTAGGTTGATGGACTGGTTTTAGACTCTGTCTTTCAAAGATCTTCTGCCATCTGACGTTCCATCTGCCTTTATAGGGGAAGACAAGTCAACGAAACCTTAAAAGAGTGAGGTTCACCATCTTGTGTTGAACTGAGTTTTTCCTTTCCGCTGTTGCCTTCATGCTTGCTCAAGATGTCTGCGATGGAGGTTACTCAAAGCAGTCTGCTCCTCAGATAATTAATGTTATTAACTTTATATATATATATATATATATATATATATATATATATATATATAT
>NC_056517.1:33145995-33157363 GCF_014905685.2 Nematolebias whitei
GTTACTCAAAGCAGTCTGCTCCTCAGATAATTAATGTTATTAACTTTATATATATATATATATATATATATATGTTTCTGTTCAGTGGCCTGAGATGACTTCTGTTGTGACTTGGGGCTATATAAAGTTGAGTTGAATTGACCCATCGAAGCAGATCACGATTCAGTCATCTCGAGGATATTCTTGCTGCATCTTGATTTTCGACCACAAACCATTCATTGTTTCATCAATGGGTTTTTTGACTTTTTGTTTTTTTAATGCAGCACAGTCAAGTTCTCCAACTTTGCTTCTATTTTAGTAAAAATATCGAGTTTGATCTGAATGAAGTTAGCTTTTGAAGTGATTCTTCTTTCTGTGAACGGGTGATGAAAGTTTGATCACACCAACCAGCTCATTTCTGTAAAATGTTCCCTAAAATCTGAGGCAGATTTCCTGAGGAACTTTTTTTAATCTTTGGGAGCAGTCAGATACTTTTCCGAAAGGCTTCCTGCAAATGTGACGACTTCTTTGGGTGGAACTTGAATGAAACAGCCTGACTGATTGATATCAGTCCATATTATTTTTTTTAGTTATCCAGAAGACAACATGCCTGGATCAATGTTAGTTGAATTCCTCAGCAACTGACATGAAATCCTCCTCTCATCTTCTCGTCGTCTTCGTTTAACTTCTTAAGAGTTTTGAAAAAGAAAATGTGAACTTTCACCCCTCACCCGACATAATCCCTAAAAAATACTCTACCTTGGTGGGTTTGCTGGTCGACTCATGTCCACTTTGATGGTGAGTGTTTCTTCCGATATAATTGTCATGTTTTTGTTTTTCTGATCTTTCCATCCACTCTGACCGGACATATTAGGGTCCAATTCATTCCTTCGTAGGTTTCGTTCCAAACTTTTGGACCTGCCATCTTCCCACTGTGAGCGTCTGTCTTCAGTTGTCCAGTTAGGCTCCTTATCAAAGAGATCTTGACTGGAACGTTGGTAGCCAATTCTCTGCTCATCGTGAGGAAGATGTTGGGATCTCGATCGATTCCTGGGAGGCTCAAAATTTTCCCCTGGTCCTTGGTTGTCCCTCCACTTCCCCCTGTTGCTCACAGGACCATCCTGATTATCGTATCTCATTATGTTTGGGCTCCTCCTCATTTCACGATAGTTCGGATCCCTCAAATTGTCTTGAAACTGGCGTTCTAAACGGTTGTCTGGCCTGCCGTCTGGGGTCCTGAAACGTTCCTGAGAAGAAGCCATCGAACGGGGACTTTTCTGTCGCTCAAAGTCAGGCTCATAACGTTTGCGATCCTCAAACTCATCAAACTGCGGTGCATTCCTGTCATCAATGATGCCGTGCTCATGTTCGAAAATTAGCAAGTCTCTTTTGGCAAGGTTTCCCCGAGCATGTCCTCTAAACCCACCTCTGGGTCTGTCCGCTGAGTAACCCCGATCCATAAAATCCTCCTCACCCCCGCACCTGTTGATAGCATAAGAGCAGGTGACACTATTCAGCAGAGGTAGATGGAATCATCTTAACATCTCATTGTGTTTACTCCTAAAAACAGCACTGGGGTTTTATAGGGAGTGATATTTTTAGACTAAATAATGTTAAACAAATAACCTGCAGATTTATCATTTTAAACAGATAATTAAAATGCATGCATTATTCAATATAACAAAATATTGGAGAAATATATGAATCCTAATTAAATTAGAGGAAAATTAGGCATGAAACCAAATAGTGAGGAATCTTCATCTACGGAAAACTCAAAGGTGAAAATCTTGAGTATTCTTCACTTCCTGAAAGTGATGGAAAGTATTTGATTTATGATTTACCCCGAACGATCAACGTCATCCACTTCCCCTCTTGGTCTTTTAAAAGCAGGTCCTCTCTCATGATGTGGATTCTCCCTTTGTCTACCTTTAAACGGAACCTGTGAGCTCCTCCTTCCTCTTTCCACGTCTCCAACTCTTTGGTCACCTGATCTCTCGATGGGGTTGAAGTCTTCAAACCTTCCTTGACCCCTACCCCGACCCCTGCCCCGCTCCTGCCTCCTCAAGCTCATCCCTGCTTCTCTTGGAATGGACGACAACTGCTCTCCCTGAGGAAACGCCTCCCTGTTTTCAAAGGTCTGAACATCTTCACGAAACCCTCTTCTGCGCCTGTCGTCAAACCCTCTATCATCCAGCGGGGGATACGGCATTTCACCCCTGTGTGGTGACGCACTCTGGCGGAAAAAAGATGGGTCTGGAAGTCGCGGTCGTCCAAAGTGAGGATCATCTGGAAAAAGTGGGGGGATTTTATGGCCTCCTGGGTACATGCCATCCCTGAAGGTGTCCCGGCGTTCTTCAGAACCTCTTCCGAAGCGGTGGTCCCGTGGAAGTTCATCCAGTTCTTTAACAACTTTACGAGGGTCAAAGTCAGGTTCCCCCCATGGAAATCCCCTAAAAAATACATAATGGGTACAGAAAACAAAATGTTACAAGCTGTAAAAAAAATAATTAAAAAGTACATTACTTCGTTAGAGCGAGGCTAAAACGTTCAAAAATAAAATACCTGTAATTTGGTGACCTCGACCTCAGTCTGGACATTCTGTTAACCTTTAAGGGGAAAACAGATTATGGTTAAATATTAAAACCAAAACACAACATGTTAGCCACCATTCAAACAAAACGGATAAATGCGAGTTTAATATTAACATAAAGTGAGCCAATATAAAAAGCTTTAGTAATTTTAAAATTAACAACTTTCATTATGTTTAGTAATATTTAACAAAATGAGTTTCGATAGATTATCCAAAAGACTCTCGTGAGCATTAGCTGCTAAATAGCTTCAGATGCTAACAGAAGCTAGTTAGCAGCTAGCATCACGCACTTACCTTTCGAACACGACGAACTATCGCGGCTAAAGCTGTCTAAAGCGTGGATAAAGACACAAAACTAGCGATACAACAACCTGTGAATTAAGAATACACCCCTCCGTATAACAATTATTAACAAAGACTAGCTTAAAGTGTAGAATATTCCGTTTAACCTCGCAAAAAAAATGGCCGTTACTATATTTGCTTTTTCTCCTGCGTTCGTCCCAGACAGGAAGTAACAGGAACCAGTTCAGCTTTTCCTGTGAAGGTCTTTCAAAAGAAAGCAAACTCAATGAGTCCTGACATTTATACATTAGTGGAAACACCGTTTGTATATTTATTTAGTAACCTGGCTAAACGTTAATAATATTGAGTGTTACAAGACATCATCACCAACAGTCTATGCTGCAAAACAGTTGTCAAGTCAACACATTTTGTTTTATTTTGAAATCGTAACAGGAAGTTATGACCTGCTCTAACTACACGCTAGTGAAGATTCGCAGTCATCCAGGCCATCTATCAGCCATTTATCATACTATATATGTCTATGATCCAGGCGATGATACATTTTTAAAAGGGTTAGAAAAAACAACAACTGGACTTCTATTCTGAAGCTGAAGACGTTTTATCCAGCTTTATAGAACTGCATGAGAGGCCTGGACTGGAGACCAGATTTCTGAAATTAAATATGGGGACATGTCCAGCTTGGAGACAAAAAAATCTTAAATGTTATGAAGATTAAATTAAGAAACGGGAACAGTTACGGTTTCATTTATTTTTACATATTTATTCATGTCACAATAAAATCAAATGTAACAGCAGAAATGTCACACTGATGTTAACGTTTCCTAAGAGTAATCAGACTAATAAAGTAGTAGTAATAGAGTACTAAAACTGGGGGGCTGCTAGGGGGCCAAGTCAAATTTATTTATAAAGCACATTTGAAACAGCAGCTGTTATCAAACTATCATTTTAAAGCGACAATACTATAGTTCAGAATTTCTTATCTGGCAACCTGACTGACATAGAAACTACTGCTTTTTCATGAAAGCCCACTCTTTTTTATTACCCTCAATAAACATTGAAAAAACACTAAAGTTTCCAGAGGTTCTCGTGTAAACAGGGCCTTCGATTCTGCTGCAGGTTAGACTAGACCCACTAAATATTAGACGTCTAATGGTCGTCCAGATTACGTCTATATTGGGTCCGTTGGTCGAAGACCAATTCTGGACGTTCCCCCGACGTGCAAACAAGGTCTACTTTTGGCCGTCTAACCATGACCGCATTTGTACGTCAATATAACGTCAGACTTGGAGGTCATATAGACATCATTTTTTTGCGCTCTCAGGACATTATTACCTGCAGTGTTCCCTCAATGAGGACTGAACTAGGCAAAAGGGCCTTCTCCTATTCCGCTCCTGTTTCCTGGAACATCTTACAAAAAGATCTGAAGCTCTCGACCTTGACCTCTCTAAGTGGCTTTAAGAATCTGTTGGACACCTGGCAGGGTCCAATGCTGACATGTTCCTGTTTTTAGTTTTCTACATTTGTCTTGGAATCTAACTGTTTTTTGTTTTGTTACCTTTTCCTTTTAGCCATTGTTGTGGATAGAATACCACGTCGTGTTCAAAACGGCGGAGGCGTCGCCCTTCGTATAAAAGATTTATTTGACACAACATGGGTTACAGATATTCAGAGACAAACAGTTACATTAATAAGATATATGCATATAAATGGAGCATTAAGAACAAACCGCCTCGTGCGTGCCTCTCTGAAAATGCTCAGTGCGCGTGCGTCATTCCCGGCCTTTTATCCCCGTCTGAGAAGGCTAGCTTCCTGATTGGTTCAGCTTCTGTCGCTATGGTTACGACGTAGCCCGCCCCCTCAAGGACGTTACGTCTATATTTCAGATAAGTTTTGGTTCGGCTTTTGTTTAGTTTAACTTGCTATTATACTTTAGGGATATAAAATGATTCGTGTCTAAATTGTTTATGCGTAATAATTAATAACTATTAATTATTACCTACCTCCTGGGTGTTACTTCAATATCTGTTGGAGGTCTGGTGATTCTGTTTTTAAGGCAGATTCATCTTAGTTTCTGTGTCTGCGTTTAAAACCGTTAACACTGTTTGTTAAACGTGATTATACCTTAGTGATAACACTGATTTGAAATAGTTGTTTATTTCTAGGAATAATTATATTATCGAACTTATGTTCGTGTTTTTATTTGGATCATGGTTATACTCTTAATTTGATTTATTAGTCAAACTATATTGTCTAAATTAAAGAGCTGTTCTAGCTTTATTTATGTTAATCAGTCTGCTCTCTGGCCTGATTTGATTGCTTGTAATTTATCAAATGTGAACTTGTAAAATTATCTTTAGCTACTATGAGATTATATTTAAAGGTCAACTAGTTAGAATTAGCAAACACTTTCTATAAACATAGTTCAACCTTGGAAGAAAGACACACACACACTTTATATGACATGACATTTGAGTGCTTGATAGGAATTATAAAAAGGTATAAAATATTAAATCCAACATTCCCTCTTTTGAACTCCCATATTCATGGGAGTTCACCCTCTTTATGGATTTATTTATCAATATGGATGTGACCCAAACTTACTGCACTCCCCAGGGGTCCTGGACCAGACCCCTGATCCAACACCTGTGAAAAGTACCACACACATAAACTTTTATAAAAATACAAAAAGCAGCAACACACCTCCTAGAGAAAGATAAATAAGTGAAACTATTTTAAACCACCTTTAAAATACCTCGTGGTATTTTAGAATGATCAAATGCCTAATTGAATGGAGTAAAATATTTGAATATTTAAGTTACTGAATATTTAAGTTTATAGTCAAGTTAAATGTATAGTTAAGTTTCCAATTGAATCCCCGACCCTTCTCTGGTTGTTTTTCAGAATGACTGAAAGGTAAGACAAAATACTCATATTAAACAGGAAAAGCCAACACCCTTAATTGAAACATTTCTATCTAGCAGGTCTTCGGTTCTTGAGCTCGCGGTGGGAGCCCTTGTTCGTCCACAAGGGTCCTTTGGTGCTCGGCGGGATTCGGCCCGCGGAGTCATCTTCATGTAAAGTCCTCAGAACCGTATCAGTTTGATTAAACATTCTAAATGACGTGTGTGTATTGGGACAAAACTAAAATCAGTTTGACGTGTCTTCTGTTCTTCACGGTCAGGGCTGGTAATCTTCCGTCCTTACCCGATCCACCCGACCGACTTCAGGCAGAGCGGAGACTTCTTCTCCGATGTTTGCTACTGCCTTTTCCCAACCAGAACAAAGGGGCAAAGAATGAGCTCCCACGAAGGTCCTGTCACCTCCTCCAGGTGTAGTGGGGAGCTGTCTTCAGATCATCCTCCATGTGGACCAGCGATCGATTCCTCTCCTCTGCAGGGATGCCCTGGTGGGGTCGTACAGGTGCCACTCTCCTTCTGGGGACCGATGACATATGATGTTCTGTCCACCACCTGGTGGGGTCTTGTCCTGTCCCTCTTTTCAGCAGGACTCAGTCTGATGTGAGTTTGTCTCCTCGGTCAGAGTTCCTCCCTCCTGATGAGAAAAGCTGGACACGAAAGCTCGCGAATTGTTAAACACCCTGCATGGCCTTTTGATTATTTTATCTGTGGGATCCATGACCTGGGCCTGGAAAACTGACTGTGGTTACTTCTGTAGTGAATAAAACCTATTTTCTGAATTATTGGACACCCTGATGGTTATTATTGCTATTGATAGGTGTATTATTAAACTGTAATGTTATCCTAAAACAGAATCAGTAAAACTAAAATAAAATGCTCTTCTTACATGCATCTGTTCACTTGAAGCTGAATTGTGTTACATACTGGACTTCTCCAGGTATACCTGTGTGCTCTCATCCCATCTGTCACCCTTACAAGCCTTCGTCGTCAACCGGTCTACCTACAATTAAAATTAAACATACACAATACAACAATAACAATAATAATCAACCACGCCGGCCCCTCTTCCTGGAGCCTGTGGAAGAAACTTCATTAAATCGCTTGCGCCAACAGCATCAATCAAAATACAATATAACTTAAAAGCTTAACCAACTGACATACAACACTGTGAGAGAAAAAAAATAATTAATCTTCCATCCAGGTACCTGTCTGTGCTAGAGAAGGGAAGAAATAGCAAGGAAGAAACAGAGAGAAAAGGGAAAAATAAAAGAGAAAGAGAACGAGGAAAAAATGGTTAAAATCCTTTGTTCATGAAACCTTTTCTTATTCGCCCAATTAAACTATAAGTCCAGTCCAGTCCAGTCAAGTCAGTTGTGTTTAAAATTATCAAACCACCCCATTTCCCTTTAACATTTGCTCAAATCCACCTCAGGCTAGGGGCGTCCCCCTTTCTGGAATCTGTACACATTACAACAAAGAGAAAAAGATACTTCTGTTAAACCGATATACATATATACAAGTGCAACGTGTTATGTAGGTTTCTGATTTATTCATTTCCCACTGTCAATTTGATTACCCTACATGATATGATCTTTTAATCGCCTCAGAAGAAGTTAATTTTGTATAATTTGTAATGATCTATGAACTGCTTCCTGCTCAGAGCTGCCTACACACCTCCCCCCTTTTTGAAACGGCATTGTTTCAAATCTGAAGCATTACCGTCTGCAATCCACTAACACTCAGATTGAGTATTAGTTACAGAACTAAAAATATGGTCTAGTTTTAAACTTCCCACTACTGTTATTCAACCCAGGTTTTGCAAACAATTAACCAACTACAACCCAAGCTCTCCTATAAATTAGCAAAAGTTAATCATTAAATAAATTTCTTCTCTTGTATCAAACCAGACCCACCAAAATTAGCCCCTTCAAGGCAAAGACAATCATCCAGTGTTATTTTAGAAAACATTAGTGAACTGCATCCAAATCAGGTCTCAGGTTTCTCCTGAATGAGACTTCCTGACCTGTATAAACGGAAAGTTAAAATCAATATTTTGTTCAGGGGTATGGAGCATTTGAGGTAATAAAACAATTTCCATCTCAGAGCAGTTGGAGCAGGCGAATCGTCTAGCACTCCCACCTCTGTACGTCTGTGTCCTGTTGTGTCACCTGTTTTAAAATGAGTCTATGTGAATGATTATTATCAAAGCCAGCTGCAGTTTTTGATCACGACCCCAAAGTGCCTAGATGACCATTACAGACCAAAATGTGGGGTTGACACCTCCGTCCGGCTGCAGTTGATGTTAGTGACCTTGGGCAGAGTGACCACCAGTTCTTCGTTCAGCCTTTATGTCCACAGATTCGTCTCCCGTCTGTTTGGAGACCAGCTCAGCTTTGTGCAGCAGTTCATATCTCAGCATACAGCAAGTCTTGACTGGATGTTCTTGCTGTGTACAAACTCCATCACCCCCTCTGGAGAGTTAGTTCAGTTTGCTCTTGGACTGTTAGATCTTTGAAAAGTCACATTACTTGGCTGAAAAGTTCTTTGTTGTTTTGTCAGATGTGCTCGACTGACAACTTATTTGAACCGTCCCCTTGGTCAGTTTCACAGACCCAACGTCAGCGCCCACCTGAACACATCTGTATCCGATCCGGCCCCCGGCACTCGAGAGTCCTGATCAAAACTCAGATGGATGCTGTATGCAGTTAAATGCTACCTTCCATGTTTTGTGGGTGTAATTAGACTCATCTTCCCACTCCAAAGTTCTGTCATCTCCAGCTGAAGAGAAGAAAAAAATAATCAAATTATTAAAACCAGATTCAACATTCATCTGTCATCCACATTAATCGTTAGTTAGCAAGTTTTATTCTGGGACCACAGCGTTTACCCCAACGGAGTCATTCTGGTGTTCTGGATTGTACAATAGATGTTTTAACCGCTCAATTACACAAGAGTGAAAGCTTTAATTAAACACTGCACAAGCCAATTCTTTACGCCTACTGCATAAAATATTCCCCTCCAAACAATGTCCTCCATCTTGCAGAGTATGTGTGTTGACACATCACCTGACAGTGAAGTCCACTCCCAGGGCCACATTATCGTCCAGACCTTGTAAATTTAGGCAGCATGTTAATATGTAATCACTTATTGTTATATAACCAATCTGCAAATCATCTCTTGTCATAACTATGCTTTTCCACTGTATCACAAACAAGATACTCTTAATACAAATCAATTAAGACTATGTATACCCTTCAAGACATCACAAAGTCCATTATCACTGCACAAAAACGTGTACATGCCCTTTGTTCACAAAGTACAACTTCTTAAACTCACCATGTACACCTCTCTGTTGTCCTTTTTCACTCCCAGGACCTGTGTGAAGTCTCAAACAATAAAGTTAAATTCATGGACCCACTAGAATTGTCGTCGTCCCATAAATAACCTAGTCCCTGCAGCTCTCAGAAGGAAACAGCTCCTAAATGCTAAACATTTCCAATACGTGATCAACTCATGTGGACTGATTTCTTAAACTGAAGTTTTTCAATTCGAGTACAATTAAGATTGATTTATTTAACCCAAGTATTTACAATTTGAGTTTAGTTATGGCTGTATAATTTAATCTAATTTTTTTATTTGAGTTTAGTTTCCTAACGTATTTAACTTTTTCAATTTGAGTCCGGCAAGGTATTGTTTGACCAGAATAAAATTCTATATTTTACAAGTGTCAAGGATTTTGTCCCGTACTCATTTTAATCTGTTGTTTCGCAGTTGAGTTTAAAACCTGAGTTTATTGTCAATTCCAAGAAGAAAGTTAATCTAATTTGTTCAGGACCACCAAGGCCACCCCTACAATATTTCTCTTCCACTCGTTCGCTTTGACATCTCAACCCTCTACTGTCTAAGCTGACTCCAAGATGATTCAACCTTCTCCAGCAGACTCACTCTGACTCCATCTCCTGGTTAAATACAGCTCGTACACGTGATGTCCCCTCTGTCCTTGAGATTCAAACCATTCTCTGTTTCAGAGTTCACTGCCTCCTTCCTATCATACAGAAAATTGTTTCGTTTAACCTTGTGTCTGCTCCCATCTCCGTTTCTGTCTGGCCTCCGACGGCTATCAGCAAATATTTGAAAGATCTTCAGCTATCCCTGTTCCCATATCAGATATCATTTAGCTGTGACACGCCAATCAGCTATATTTTTAAATTAATCCAACTTGTACAGCCTAAATCATTAAAAATCAAGCTCTACCCCCTTAATTTTGGTACATAAAGCTCATTTCCGCTTGTTTGTGCTAGTGGCCCCCTGATCTAAAACTAATTACCTCCTGTTCATTTTGACACTCCCTATAAGTCATGCAATTTGCCTCTGATATGATCCTATAGATTTTCCACAGGCTTCACCTGTACCACATTCATGAGTACCACACCTGATAACAACATTCACACACCCAGGCATTCAAATATGTTATTGTCCTTCACTCCTAACCTTAGCCTTAATAAAACAAACACAAGTCTGGTACGGAACAACCCAGCGGCCAGACCCGTCCTTGCCTCACAGCAGCGCCCCCTTCCGGTCAGGATACGGAAACCCCGATCACACAAGACACCTCTGACGCAGAAACGAAGACAAAACAAAACACGCGTAAACCTTCACCTCGTGTGTGGAACAAAGAAACGCTCCCTTCCCCCTCACGAGTGCTTCACCACACACACAGGCTCCAAACAGACTTTCTCCGACACACAGAAAAAAGAGAAAAGCAACCCTGAGCTTCCGCCCACACACAGCTCACTCCCCCCTCTCTCTTTTTTGTTACGTCTCTCCCAACGCGTCCCCCCTGAAGCGTTCACACGACATACAAAACACGGCTCAAACAAAGTTATTACAACGTCCTAAAACTAATGCGATCCCCGATCACATGAAATTTGGTAAACACTATGCTATTTCACTCATTTTCTCTCAAAGCTAAAGTAAGAAATGGGGTCCAGTTCAGGCCGCAGTCAACACTAGCCAGAGGAGGCCCGACCCTCAGCCCCTACAGACGTTTGTGAAACGCTGTAGACCTAAGTCCCGTCAGACTAAAGTTTTGGATGGCAAATCCCGCTGAATTATGAGAGAAAGCGTTGTCACCCACGTGACTTCCGGTAGGCCTTCAGCCGTCCACCGGCACAAGTCCACAAAACTTGTGAAAACTACCCAAAAATGACTAAGTAAGCGTTCAGCGCTAAAACCGTCTGAATATCCTAACCCACCTCGTCAGAATTAACACGAATCACTGGAAGTTAGCTTAAATAAAACCATCTTTATTTTCCGGAGATGGTCGCATGCACACGAACAGAGGAAGTTGAATTTAGTCTTAATTTAGTTTACCGCCGAAAAGCCAGAAACTCCGGACCTTAAGGTCCAAACAGTTAACCAGCTTACCTGAAAGTAATGGGCCCAGTTCCTCTCTCTGTGTGCACCGCAAGCCACCTCGATCCAATTCAGTGTAGGCCGCATCACCTCGCCGCACGTCGGGTGTCACCATTTTGTTGTGGATAGAATACCACGTCGTGTTCAAAACGGCGGAGGCGTC
>NC_056517.1:33157463-33160368 GCF_014905685.2 Nematolebias whitei
CTCCTCGTCGCCTACGCCGCCAGAGTCGGCCTCCTCGTCGCCTACGCTGCCAGAGTCGGCCTCCTCGTCGCCTACGCCGCCAGAGTCGGCCTCCAAGGTTTCTACGCCGCCAGAGTCGGCCTCCTCGTCGCCTACTCCGCCAGAGTCGGCCTCCTCGTCGCCTACGCCGCCAGAGTCGGCCTCCAAGGTTTCTACGCCGCCAGCTGCGGCCTCCAAGGTTTCTACGCCGCCAGCTGCGGCCTCCCGGCTGCCCCCCTGAACGATGGTCCCGTGATGGACGGCCTCCCGGCCGCCCCCCTGAACAATGACTTTAGGGACGGTCTCTTGACCATTTAGATCTCGTGTTTTTGCCTTAGTTTGTGTCAGTTCCTTGTGTCCTTGTGTTTCCTCTGGCCCTCCACCCTTGCAGTGCCGCCCTCCACCCGCCCAAGTCCTTCGGGAGGGGGGTTTTCTGGGGGACGCCTGGAGGCGTCCTTGAGGGGGGGGTACTGTAAGGATGGTACCATTTGCTGTTTCTGTTTGTGTCTGTTTCCCTAGTGTTTCCTCGTCAGTTTAATTGTTGCCACCTTTGTCTCGTCACACCTGTTGTAATCTGCCGAGTTGAGTCCTGTCTGCACAACTGGGTTCGTTCCTGTCCAGCTGATCCTGACAGGAGGAGCTGGCCCATGTGGCTCGGGAGAGGGAAGTTTGGACCTCCCTACTTAAGCTGGTACCCCCGTGACCCAACCCCCAATAAGCGGAAGAAAATGGATGGATGGATGGATATATATACACATATATATGTGTGTGTATATATATACATATATATATATATATATATATATATTCTTCCTGCTGAAGTTAAACTGATCCTGAATCAGTCTGTGTCGATCACAGACTAATTTAATTTCAGAGATGTTGCTTTAAAGCAGAAACCTTGACAGGTCCACGACTCTGATAAATCCAACAGTGTGACCCTGAACGTTTCAGAACAGTTTGTCCAACCCCCTCACCCCCACCACCACCAACACACACACACAAACAAACACATGGTCTCAGTGGATTTAGAAACAAAAAAAGACAAAAGCGGAGATTTAATACTGAGTTCTACAGGATCCAGCTGGTTCTTGTCTGTTTGCTCTCATTCATTTGTGGTTTTATCCATTGTATGAGCACTGTGTGCGTGTGCGTGTGTGTGTGTGTGTGAGAGAGAGAGAGAGAGAGAGAGAAATAGACCTGAAAAACTGATCCATGTCACACTAAAACAGCTTGTCCACAGGTGGATTCATTCGCTGCAGGAACTAGTCCCAGACTGTTATCTGCTGTTTGATAAAAGCAGGTCTGAGGTCAGCTGCTTCTTCATCAGTGTGAGAACAAGACGAGGGAAGAACCTTGATTTTATAGAATTCATACATTAAGAGGAGTACAGACCTAACATTCTTTGAAGGAATGCATGTCGCCCACAACTTTATATGCAGAACTTGAAGACTTCAGCCGATCTGTTAGAGCTCAGAGTTTGTGTTGGGGGTGACTCTCAGCTACCACAGCACCAAACTTTGGCTCAATGTTTGTAAATCTGACTGAAGTAAAACCACTTTTGTGTTTGCTAATTTCATTTAGCTGTGACATCCATCTTGAACTGGATTGCAGTTTGATCATCACCTGGCTGTAGTTCTGTGTGATAATCAAAAGTGAGCAGGATTTTTCTCTCACTGAAAACTTTAATTTTCATCAAAACTGTTCTGAATAAGTTTCATACAGCAAACCTGAAAACGTTCTGGGAAAGAAACTCATGAAGTTAACTGTTGTTCATATGTGTCAGGAGCTTTTCTGAAGAAATTCTGACGTATTGTTGTTTCAAAGAAAAATCTGCTGTCACGCATTTTTCTCTCGTGTGCAACGAGTCCTAATTATGAGTCAGAACAAGATCCAAGAAAGAGACCGAACCAACCAGTTCTTGCACAAACACCAGGTTTGTGTGTGTGTGTGTGTGCACGCGCGTGCGTGCGTGCTTGCCTTATGCTTCTCACTCACAGAAACTTATTTACATTTCAATTTACAAGTTAAATTAACCATCATATATCTTTGGCCTAAATCATAAACCCTATTTACTTCAAATATAATAAACCCTCACCTCATCTGACCTACAGATGGTGGAATGTGACTAAATAAATAAATAAATACACAATAATTTAATTGTATATTCAATGATTTAATTATGTATTTAATAACTAAATGATACATTTAATTGTTATGTGATTATTAATATTTATTTATTTATTTATTTTGTCGCATTCCACCTTCCAGACTGACCCACTGCTCTTCAGGAAGGATTTCAGATCACCTGCTGATTATTTAAAACAAGATGAGACTCAGATCCACCGATCACAGTGATGGATGGATGGATGTGTGGATGGATGGATGTGTGGATGGATGGATGGATGGATGGATGGACGGACGGACGTATGGACGGACGGACGGACGGACGGATGGATGGATGAACAGACAGCTGGATGGATGGATGTGTGGATGGATGGACGGACGGATGGATGGATGGATGGATGGATGGATGGATGGATGGATGGATGGATGGATGGATTGACGGACTGATGAATGGACAGATGGATGGTGGATGGATGGACCAATGGATGGATGGCTGGACAAATGGATGGATGGATGGACAGATGGACGGATGTATGGATGTATGTATGGATGGATGGATGGATGGATGGATGGATGGATGGATGGATGGATGGATGGACGGATGAACAGACAGCTGGATGGATGGATGGATGGATGGATGGATGGATGGATGGATGGATGGATGGATGGATTGACGGACTGATGAATGGACAGACGGACAGTGGATGGCTGGACCAATGGATGGATGGACGGACGGACGTATGGACGGACGGACGGACGGACG
>NC_056517.1:33160468-33164081 GCF_014905685.2 Nematolebias whitei
GGGTGCAATGGTTGTACCAACCAAAGAGAAAAAGGAAAATGTCTCATTTCAAGTCAGCAGATTTTACCTTGTTTATTTTAATTTGAATGTGACCCGACCATGATTGAAGCCAATAATGTAGATATTTGAAATTAAAATGATCCTATAAATCAATGTAATTGCTGTTAATTATTGAGATTGCTATTAGATATTAGCTTCTGTGAAAGACATTGTTATACAGAGTGTAGCATTGAGCTGAATCATGCTACAATTTAGCGCAATTTACTATTAGCACAATCTGGTATTTCCAGCTTTGTGATATATTTTTTAATTTTTATATACACTACCTTTGGCATTTTATTGTTGTACACGATGATTGATTGTTTTGGACGGATGGCCCTGTTTGAAACACAGCAATTAAGGCTACTTATTGGACTAGAGGTGCACTGATTAGCCCCGATTTCCTTAATTTTGGGAGGTCGGCCGATAACTTACATGAAAAATCTTTTTTTGTTTGTTTGTTTGTTTTAACAATTGTCTAAACTTCATTTATATTTCAGATCACTACCTCACGGCCAGTTGAAACAAGTTTGTATTGTTTCTAGGATATTGTTCAAGGGTATATTTTTCAATAAAATAAGATTGAAAATTGAAGGTGCATTGTGACCTTATAACACCTGACAGTGTCACTTATAAAACAAAATCGGAATTGGCCAAAATCGGAATCGGCAGGTCAGACTTGTTAGAAATTGGTGATCAGCCAGAAAACTCTAATCGATGCACCCCTATATGGGGCAGATCTGGTTGGCAGGCTGCAGACTGACAAAGTCTTCCTGATTCCCATTTAAAGAAACTGGTCCAGATGACATGATTTAACCATTTTTGTTACTTGGTCATTGGTTAATTATGCTCAGGCATGGCAAATAGCTAGGATATTGTTTTTAAAAGGCCAAAATCAGCTGAATAAATTGGTTGGTCTGTTTATCGGTCTGCTTTTGTGAAAATTGTAATTAAAATCAATTTAATAAATTGTGTCTTTTTATTTCCATAACTAGGTATAGATTTTTTGGAATGACAAAAAAACCCAACTCAGCACTACTCTTACAACAAATGAGGTTGTAATACCTCTCTTGATATAAAAAGTGCATTAAGTACACTTCTATCTATACGCATTTACTTATTCAGAGCCCAACTATTTCCGCTCACACACACATGCTGACACACACAAGACTGCTAAACAAACACACAGAGCTCATGCAGTGTGTGCTACTTTGCTAGTGTGTCAGCGGTGAGTGCTGCCTAAATAAGGCAAGGCATCAGTTGGCTTATCAGCACCGGCCAGGAATATATATATATACTCGTCCCAACACTGATATAGACCCCCGCCATCTCAGTCACACGATCGTCCCTCCTAAATGTGTGTGTGTGCACGTGTTATGAAGAGAAAGAAGATTCACAAAGAATGGGAGAACTAAAAAAGTGTGTGTCCAGGTCTGTTTGGTCTTTACCTGCTGTGTGGGATGAGCCACTCACTTCCTGCCTTTTTTTTTTTATCAGCAAGTGAGCAAAAATAAAATAAAAATCCCAACCCTCCGCACATCAAGATGATTGCCATCTTTTTCAGATTTCACAAGGTCACGTTTAAGAAACATCCATCTGATTCAGGACTGCCTCACATCGAGTTACGTGATAAAATAACATAAAACAAGTAGTTTGAAAAGTAACGGTCCAAATGTGCTTCACATATACTGTTACATTACTGACCGGAGCCACTGCCAGCTCCTACATATGAAAGAGCTAAAAATAAAGCTGCTGATGCAACGGCACATGCATCACGGGTTAGTTGATCAGTTTTTAAATGACCCGCAGTGCAGTCAAATTGCACACTGTAATGCAATCTGCTGTACTTCTGTATTTCACAACATTACTATTTTATGAAGTCATAGTTTGCAGAATGACATGTTCAAGAAGCACTTAGAGAAGTGATTTAAGTATTCCCCAATTACCTTAAATTACACGGCTGCGTAATTAGCTTGGTATGTTCTTGTTCATGAATTAGCAGATTTGAGAATGTTGATTTAAAAATAAAAATAGAAAGTTCTTGGAGAAACTTTGACAGAGACTGCCATGTGGTGGCCATTTTATTTATTTTTTATTTGATGGTACTATGTGCTGGAGTTCGTTCTCAGCTACCGCTATACCAAATTTCAGCTGAAAATGACAAAAACGTAATGAGTTATTTTTGTTTTCCTTTAAAGCTATGGTAGCCATCTTGGATGTTTGATTTGGATTCAGTATGCAATGGGGAACATTCTCAGCTATAACCTCAACAAATTTCAGCTTTATATGTAAAAATAGTTGTGTTAAAGCCATTTAAATGTAGCTTTGGTGGCCATCTTGAATTTTTTTTTTATCATTATTATTCATTATTTATTGGACATTGCTCTCAGCTACCACCACACCAAATTTCAGCTGATTATCTCTAAAAATGGCTGATTTACAGTATTTTTCCTTTATTGCTCGGGTGGCCATCTTGGATATTTGATTTGCAACCAGTCTTTGAAAAATGACTAATAAAAATGGCGTCTTTGTCTGCAAAGTATGTCGCCATAGTAATTTGAAATGCCAATAAAAGTAATAGCAGATATCACGGCACTGAGCCGGTCATTTTTGATATAACATTTGTGGGGGTACACATTGCGGTTCAGGTCGCACTAAAGTTGATGGAAGAGTAAGATATAAAGTTAAGAAACCTTTGTCAGGTGGATAATAATAGGTGCTGCCTTTCTAGGCAGTCCCCAATTTAAAAAAAAAATCAAGTTGATGTGATAGTCATCACTTATTTGTAAGATCTGTGTAAAATGTAAAAAAAATTACCCTGAGGTAAAATGGAGAGTTGATGCAGAGTCTGAGATATACATGTTTTAAAGTGCAAACTAATAAATAAAGGGCTTTTTTTAGCACAAGAGTTTTAAAATGATAGTTCAGATAGTCTGAAACTTGGTTCTGTGAATTTTTTTAATGAACAAATAACATCTTACAGGTGAAAAAAGCTCATTTAATGGTCTCAAATTGGAAAAATAGAAATTCATTTTGATCACATTGATGAGCTAACAGCTAAAGTGAAGCTGTTTGATTCAGATTATTTTTAATTTAGAGGGCTTTTAGTTTTGCAAGAATGCACTAACGATGGTGCATTCATGAGGTTCAGAGGTGGGTTCTCTGGATCAGTCGTTGTATACAATCAGGGTATCATATGAGAAAGACATTTTCAAGTGGAATGTTCTCTGTACTTTCTCCAAATAACCAAACAGAAAACCTCCAGTACTTTTCCAATAGTTGCTCTTTCACCTCCTGCCTTAAATTCATCATGCAATCTTTTTCTTAGAGCTTTTGGTATTACAAGAATTGATCCATCCCTTGCTCTAGGGTCCTTGCAAAATGTTCGAGTCTTGTATAGAATGAGACCAATCCTTAACTTTGCCAAAGAGTCAAATTCCTGAAATTCATGTCACATTCGTTTCACACGGTTTGTTCTACGTTTAAACCTGAAAACAATGTAAGCATTTCTAACAAGGTTGAATCAGTCTAAAAATGTTAAATCTGGTCCTCTGGACATTCAAAAAAACAAAAC
>NC_056517.1:33164181-33169728 GCF_014905685.2 Nematolebias whitei
TATATATATATATATATATATATATATATATATATATATATATATAACTTCTCTAACCTCTGTGCCACCACCACTTTTGGTTGAAAAATATAAAACACTCCATCCATCCATCCATCCATCCATTATCTTTACTCGTTTATTCCATTTTGGGTCACGGGGGTCGCTGGTGCCCATGTCCAGCAATCACTGTGCGAGGGGCGGGGTACACCCTGGACGGGTCGCAAGTCCATCACAGGGCCACATAGAAACAAACGAGACAAACAACCATTCACTCCTAGGGACAATTTAGAGTTACCAATTAGCCTAACATGCATGTTTTTGGTCTGTGGGAGGAAACCGGAGTACCCGGAGAAAACCCACGCATGCACGGAGAGAACATGCAAACTCCACCCAGAAGGCCCCTGGACCGGGGTTTGAACCAAGGACCTGCTCGCTGAGAGGCAGCAGCTCTACCAGTTGCGCCACCGTGCTGCCCTTATAAAACACTCATAAACCTATATTATTGTGAACTCTAGAAATAAAATACAATGTATTTGGCTGTATTAATATGCAAGTGTGAAGAATGAAACGCGTGAACAAACAAAACAAAAGTAAACAATAACAATAATAATGATCATAATAACAGCTTTCACAACTTTCTAGGTTACTCACTGAAATAGTTATAAATGTTCTAATATAAATAAAACATAAAATGACATTAGATGACAATTTTACATGACACTAATAAATTACCAAGTTCATACATAATTGCAACAAGAACAATGTAATAACAATAATAGTAATAATAATAATTATTATTTTTATTATTACAGCTATCACAATTTTCCAGACAGTTGTATTGATCTTATTCTTCTTATTACTATTATGGGGCGGATGTGGCTGAGTGGTTAGTGCAGTCGTCCTCCAATGCAAGAGTTGGGGGTTTGATTCCACCAGCAGCCACATGCTGAAGTGTCCCTGGGCAAGACACTGAACCCCTCATTGCCTCCGATGTGTGTCCCATTGGTGCATGAATGTGATAAAGCACTGATTAGTCTTTGTAGAGATATAGTACAGTGCTGTATGAACAGGTAAATGAGGGCACAGATTGTAGTGTAAAGAGCTTTGAGTATTTTGATCAGATAGAAAAGCGCTATATAAGTAAAATCCATTTATCATTTATTATTAATTTTAATGAAAAATAAAATGCATTTACAAAAGAGCCTGGTACTGCAAATCAGCATTTGTCGTTCAGGTCTCTCTTGTAAATGAGTCCTTGAGGCTCAATGGGATTAACCTGTATAAATAAAGGCCGACTGTTCCATGACGACACACACACACACACATATGCAAAAACCTTTCAACCTGCACCTTAGACAACCAAACCACCTTTCATTCAAATGATGCTAGTAGCTCTTATCTAGTGAAACTCTCTGAACCAGGATGAGACATTGAAATAAACAATGTGCAATAATGAGGCCTACCGAGAATCAGAGTGTGTGAGGATTTTATATATTTTTACATAAAAGTGTTTTCTTTTTTGGTAAGAGTTAACAAACCCTTTGTAAATGTGTTGTTACGACATCTATGATGAACACACAAAAAACTATCACCACTTCCTCACTCAGCTACTTTTTACAAAGAAATTCAACAAATGCCCGATAGGACAACAACAACGAAGAGGCAGTAACCATGGTAACCAGCAGAGATACTTGAGCAAGCTGTCCAACCAGGCATGTGGTCTGTATTAATGAATTTGCAAATGAACAAAACGCTTATCACAGCCCGCTGTTTAGATGATTTCTGACACATGCACACACTCTTGATGTACAATATGAATACTTATGAAATAGACAAGTTCAGATGCATTTTAAAAAAAGATCTGGTTGAAAATAAAGATATGACAAACACACACTGTGGCCTGTCTCCTTTAACTGTGTGAGCAAAGGTCACTCTGCTTGGCAACCGCTCCAGCTTAGGAAATTGTTTTAATTACAGTCTGTGCCTTCTCCAATCTGCCACCATTTACCCGACTGACCACACACACAAGTAAACACATGCGTGCACACACACACACCCAGAAGCCATCGATTTCCTTCAAGCATTGACATTAAGTTACGTCGGCTAACTGAAAAATTGAGCCGCAAGCTTCACACGATCTATTATTTTCTGTCATTATCCTCACGATGATGAAGCGGTATCACTACAACAGCATCCACACGCTGCGAGAGGAGATACTGTGCAGAAATGCAACGCTCTGGATCGGCAACAGAAGTGATAATTCCATAATCCAATCCGTGAACATCTGGAGTGAAAGCAGCCTAGCTAGCCAATCAGAGCGGCTGAACAGATTTAGTGGGGAACATTAGTATCCAGAGGCTAAAGAGACACAAGGCAGTGGTGACTTGCTGATTTGTGTCTGTACAAATTTGGTTAAATCTTTAACCCTTTACATGCTTTTATTGTTTAATGGTGTAATTGTAGGGGAAACTTAATTGTGTATCTGTATCCGGATTGAACGTATGAGGGGTCAAGCTGAGACACGATAAATCACTATTGAGTGAATGTTTATGAAGCATTCACACTATTGCGATCCATTTGTCTTCTGTACGTTTTTCAGCATCTTTCTCGTCCCACTATTTTTGTGCCATTTCAACAAATCATAAATCAAAACATCCAGCTTGTTCAGGAGAAGGGTGCCGTGACTTTTGGTATTGGTGCAACTTTAGCTTTTTGAAATATTTAGCCTTTTCTGCCACTTTTGTCTCATAGAAAATGAACTGAGCTCATTTTACATCCTTCACATCTTTAGATCTGTTTACAACCTTTTACTGCTCCTTTCACTTTTTGTTCTGGTTCAGCTTCTTTTAGCTTCCTTGTGCAAATTTAAACTTTTTTTTTCAGCTACTTTCAGCTAATATCAGCTGTTTTACAGCTGGTTAGCTAAAACCTAAAAATACAAAAAGGCAAGCTAAAAGGTGAAAGTAACAAAAGGTTAGCTAAAAGCTACAAAAGGCTAGCTCATAGCTAAAATTTGTAAAAGGTTAGCTAAAACCTAAAAGCTACAAAAGGCTAGCTCATAGCTAAAAGTAGTAGCCTATAAGATTAGCTAAAACATAAAAGTACAAAAAGGCAAACTTAAAGCTAAAAGTAACAAAAGGTTAGCTAAAAGCTTCAAAAGGCTAGCTTATAGCTAAAATTAATTTAGCTAAAACCTAAAAGCTGCAAAAGTTAAAAGTAAGGGGGAGTGGTGGCGCAGAGGTTAGAGAAGATGGGCCTGTGATTGGAAAGTTGCAGGTTCAACTCCCAGTACCGTCAACATCAAAAAATGTGGGTGGAAAAGGTGAAACACCCACACCTGCCTCCACCCTCATCCGCCCCCTGAGCAAGGCCCTTAACCCCCACCATCTGCTCCCTAAACAGGTCTCTCTTGAAAATGAGTTCTTGTGACTCAATGAGACTACCTGTATAAATAAAGAGTCAATGAAAATGAAAAAAAATAATGAAAGAAAACAAAATTGGAGCAAGTATGCTGAAACAGATTTTAAAAAAGAACAATGTTTCTGAAGGAACCAAATACATCTCAATGTATTTTGATAAATTATAAATAAAGTTAAATATTTTCAAAAGTATAAAAGTTGCAAACACTATAATTAATAACCACTAAATGAGCTGAACTTTTTGATAGGTGAATGGTGAAATTAGCCCAAAGTAAGCAGAAGAAGTACAATTTGTACAATTAAACAGAAAAATAAAAACACAGGAAAACAATTGGATGTTGAATCAGTCTTTACACAATGAAGGAACACTTGTTGAGCAAATTAAGGAAGGAGGAAATGTGTTTTTTAAATAATTTAAATCTTTAACCAAAGCACATGAAACTGCCTCGGTAGAGCAGCCACAGTCTCCACATGACTCTTTCCGTCCTGCCTGCCCTCCTGCTCGGCTGACTCATCCCAGCATTTTTTTTTTTTCTTCAGAAGCTGAACGAATATGTGCCATTCTCCGAGAGATTACACGCCACAGATACACAGTTCTGGCATGTAGGTGAAACCCGATCCAATCGCCAACGCCACTGACACAGAGCGCCACTCACTCAGTCATTTCCCACAAACCTAAACTCATCCCACAACAAAACGTTAAATGTTATATCTCTAAAAACAAATGCATTCTGTCCTGGTTTACACTGTGCACACTCTGCTTGTAAATATGTATCTGCACAGTGTTTTGGAAATGGTACAAACTCGTTTTCCTGGAGGCTGTGTACTGATTTCTGCCAAAAAAAAAAAAAAAAAAAAAATACTTCCTCGCCTTCTTCCTGTCTCCCACCAGCTAGGGCAAATATATTCAAGCAGAAAATAAAGATAACAAAGCTTAAAAATATACTGGATTTCTATTAAACAATAAATATCTTACTGGTTGTAGATAGCTCTTTGAACAAGCTGGGTTTAGAGAAAATAGCGTTTAATTCTGATCAAACTGTTGAGTTAACATCTCAACAAGGCAAAGAATCAAGTAGAATGCTGTCATCTTAAAAATATATCCCAAGAGAAGTACTATTGTTTAAACTACACCATTAGTTACATAATCCTTTAAGAGCAAACAGAAGCAGCAGCAGCTAGCTATAGCACTTCCTGCCTGTGGGCACTGACAATGTAATGCAAAACTAGTGCTGATGTAAAGGTTTAAAAAAAAAATAGCATTCCCATGAAATGCAGTGAAATGTTGAGGGGTTTAAAATGACAACAATCCACTTTTATTTTCCGCTTCTGTAACAAAAAAAAATATAAAAAAATCAACTTATATTATCCTGATGCATGCTCAATAATCCAGGTAGATAAATCTAACAAGGTTAAGTCAGGTCCTCTGGATGGATTCTTCTTGTTGAAACATTTCGTCTTTGGAGCTGCAATAAACTCAGTCTTATACAGTAAATAGCACCTTCTCATAGTGCATCAACCAGTTTGCTGGTGACACGTGCAAAAGGAGAACCATCAGCCTAACGACTGATCTTTATTACCCTGCTGGCCACTTACTATTCACAGGGGGCTGAATGATACTAGCAATAACAGCATTGTAAGAGAGTGACGAGGCCCCCGCCCCTGTTTAACGATAGACTGGTTCTTTTCACTAAGAATAAAGGAGGCCATCTTTGTGAAAGGAACTCGTCCATCGTTAAACAGGGCGGAGGCCTCCGTGTCCAACTGTCACCCTCTTACAATGCTGTTATTGTTAGTATCAATCAGTCCTAGTGAACAGTAAGCGACCATGAGGGCACTAACGATAGGTCTTTAGGCTGATGGTCCTCCTTCTGCATGTGAACAGCTAGTTTTGGCTGTCACCAGCAAACTGGTTGCTCCACTATGAGAAGGTGCTATTTATAAGACCGAGTTTGTTGCAGCTCTTCCGACTGATTAAGTCTTTTGGATAAAAGACGAAACGTTTCAACAAGAAGAATCCGTCCAGAGAAGCTGATTCAACCTTCTATCCTGATGCATGCTCAATAATCCAGGTAGAAAAATCTAAAAATGTTAAATCTGGTCCTCTGGACATTCAAAAAAACAAAAC
>NC_056517.1:33169828-33179276 GCF_014905685.2 Nematolebias whitei
AACAAAAAAAACGAAGTCCAGATGACATGATTCAACCTTTTTTGTTGAGGCCATACTGATTGGCAACACTCACCAGGTTCAAACATCAACTATAACGACTATTTCCTTTTCTGGACAAGACATCCCCCTCTCCACCTCTGTTACAAATCTTGGAGTAAAAATGGACTCTCATCTTACATTTGAAAATCACATCAAGCATCTGTTTAAAACATGTTTCTTCCATCTCCGAAATATCTCCAAACTTTGCCCATCTCTCACTTTTGCTGATGTAGAGTCCATGCCTTTGTCTCCTCCAGGCTCGACTACTGCAACTCCCTGCTTACTGGAATCCCCGGCAAAAACCTTCAGAAGCTTCAATATATTCAAAACAGTGCAGCCAGGATTTTATTGAGAGCTCGTGAATTTGAACATATTACACCCATTCTCCATAATCTCCACTGGCTTCCTGTCACCTACAGAATTCAATACAAAATTGCTCTCATTACCCATCAGTGTTTAAACGGAACTTCACCTGATTATCTGAAGGACCTTCTTGCTCCATATTCATCCACCCGGTCCCTACGATCACAGAACAGTCATCTCCTTCTCCTTCCACGAACTAAATTAAGGACCATGGGAGATCGGGCATTCTGTGTGGCTGCCCCCCGCCTCTGGAACTCCCTCCCTGAATATCTGAGGGCTCCACAATCATTGATTGATTTTAAAAAAGGCTTAAAGAGTTTTCTTTTTAAGCAAGCCTATTCTGCCTCCACATGATTGTATCACTGATTTTAGTTGATTTTATCATTGATTTTAGTTGCACTCTGTAGTACTTTGAGATTTTTGTTAATGAAAAGTGCGTTGCAAATTAAATTCATTATTATTATTATTATTATTATTATCCCCATATATTATACACCCACACAGAATATACAGTCATAATCATATGTACAATCCTATTTACAATGGTAGGTAATAATTTTACAAATGTAGAAGGTTTTTACTCTAAGCAGCTTCTTCCATTGTTTAGCTTTAATAGACGTGTAAAAGTAAGACTTGTTTTGATTGGCTGTTTTAGAGACCCACACTATCACATCCCACCCATGGACCCTGAGAAACTGGAGAACTTCAGGACACTGAAGGAAATCACTGGTAGGTCTCAGCAAACTGGTTTTCACTCTGATTTCTGATATTTTTAACATAGGAGCTCATTAGTTTGACACTAAATTAAGTTTTATAGTTTTGGCATGTGAATGTTGGCCTAACGACTCAGATTTTTATAGTTGGTGTCTTTGTCTGGCAGGTTACCTGATGATCACCGCCTGGCCCCAAAACATGACGTCTCTGTCGGTGTTTGAAAACTTGGAAACGATCAGAGGAAGATCAAAAGCTGGAGAGTGAGTTTCCTCTTTCTAAATATAAGATCACAGTTATCAGAGAGAAATTCTGACTTTCATTTTCTACAGAACCTGCAGTTTGATGACTTGATTTAGGTTTTCATTCTTTGTTAAAAAAAAATTGGGTTTAACTGAGGTCAGAACATGTTCATTTTATTTTCAGTACCATGACTCGTCTCTTTAAAAGACTGTGAAATAATTTAGCATTTACATTTTCTGCCCTGTAGAGGCTGATTGTTGAATTAAAACATTGAAGCAGAAGTAAAATTGCTGGGGCATTATAAATGTCCTGTTTTGCTCTCAGTCAGTACAGTCTGGTGGTGGTGAAGACGGAGCACCTGCGCTGGCTTGGCCTGCGCTCTCTGAAGGAGGTGAGTGCTGGGCATGTGTTGCTGAAGCTCAACGCAGACCTGTGCTACACAGAGACTGTGAACTGGTCTCAACTCTTCCAATCCAAAGACCAGATCAGCAAATCTACTGACAACACCTGCAGTGAGTCCTGAATCCAGTTCCTTCTGAAGCTGAGTTGAACGACCATCAGAGAATAAAACCTGTTTTTGTCTGCCTCACACAGAGCAGCAGAATCAGACCTGTGACCCAGAGTGTTCAGAGGACGGCTGTTGGGGCCCTGGGCCCACGATGTGTGTGTCCTGTCGACATTTTGACAGCAGGGGGCGCTGTGTGGCGCAATGCAACCTGTTGCAGGGGTGAGCAGCATAACTTATTTTATTCAGCACAAAAATGTTCACATTGTTTGTTTGCTTATAGTGTGAATGTGTCACAATTGACTGGTGCTGGTGAACCCAATGGTGAAGGCAGGCAGACAAGGATTCAAGATAATATAAAATAAGGAATTTATTTTGCAAAACAAAAGAGCTGACAGGGCAACTAACTTACATAAACCAGGAGATGAACATGAGAAGCAGACTAGGCATCACAAGGAACAGGACAGGACATCACCAGTGAACAGATAATAACACCAGGACCAGGACGAACACAGAGACACAGACTTATATACAGGAAACACCAATTAGACCAAGTGATGACACTTGTGAGTAATCACAGATGCCAGAGAAAGAGACAGAGGATGCAAGACATGAACATGACACAAGATGGGGCTAGATACTAAAGAAACACAACACTTATAAAGAGAAACAGGATCAGGGGAACACAGACATAAACACGACACCAGGGACAAAACCACAACTCCTACAGAATACCGATTTGCTAGTTATAGTTTAGCACTTCTTTCTGCATATAGCTTATTCAAAATACTTTTGGCAATATCATCTGTTCGGGTATCAAAACAAAGTACAAAGTACAAACTACAAAGTTCTTTATTTGTCATTTGTGCACAGACCAACAATCCAGGCACATTGGAATTATTGTGCAGAGCCCTTTCAGTCATAGTCAAAACACTTAACAAAACAACACTAAATAAATAAATAAAATAAAAAATAAGAATGAAGTGGTTTATATCTACACTGTAAGTAGGTAATATCTACACCTTCCCTTGTCACATGACAAGTGAAGTTAGGCAGTGTTGGGTTATTATTGCACCAGATTCAGTGGTTTTGTTTTGCCATCAGTCTGACTGTGGCAGGGAAAAAACAATTAAAAACCTTGTACTATGGGTGATGATACTATCCATTCTACTGTGTCTCAGGTTATATGAGCATTTTTTGTGTCTGAGTAAACTGGATGGAGTGAGTCCTTGATGTTTTTCAACAGCGCTGTACCAACATCGAGTCCATGGAAGGAAGTTTTGTCCCTGTGATCCTCTCTACAGTCTTTATGACTCTTTGAGTGCCTTCCTTTCTGCTTGTGTGGTGTTCCCATACCAGACGGTGATGACTGCAGTTAGGATGCTCTCTATCACTCCTCTGTAGTCCTGGGTGAGAGGGCGCTGGTTCAAACCTGCTTTCCTGAGCAGTCTAATGAAATACAGTAAAGCCTTTGCTGGGCTTTTTTTCACTGTGGCTGATGTGGTGTTGAGAGACCAGCTCAGGTCTGATGTAACTTGCAGTCCCAGGAGTCTGTGGCTGTCACTCCTCCCTACCTCAGTCCTTTTAATGATGAGAGGATGTAATGGAGGAGGGTTCTTGCAGTCCAGTATGCTTTCTTTGGTCTTGTCTGTATTGAGGATGAGGTCATTCTTCTCTACATAGTTTATAATTTTGTCTACCAGAGTCCAGTACCCTGACTCGTTCCCCTCCTGGATGAGCCCCAATATAGTGGTGTTGTCAGCGTATTTAATAATGATGGTGCTGTGTTAGGTGGAGACACTGTAAGTGTACACAGTAGAGTTTAGGGTGGAGGCAACAGCCCTACAGGGATCCTGTGCTGACTCTGAGTTCAGCAGACACCCTTCCTCTCATTCTCACCACCTGTGGTCTATCTGTCAGGAAGTCCAGGACCAGTTACAGGTGGGAGTCGGGACGCCGAGGTCTACCAGCTTCTCTATCAGTTTGGTCGGGTGGATGGCATTGAATGCCGAACTGTAGTCCATGAAGAGCATTCTGACATATGTTCTGCTGCTTTCCAGTTTCTAGGTGTTGTAGAATGTGGTGTAGGGCTATTGCTACCTCATCATCCACTGATCAATTAGGGTGGTAGGCAAACTGGAGGGGGTCAACAGTATCTGGGACCATGCAGTTGATGTGCTTAAAAACTAATTTTTCTAGGTACTTCATAGCAACAGATGTTAGTGCCACTGGCCTGTAGTCGTTAAGAGTAGATGTTAGAGTAGAATGTGTTATGGCTGACTGGAATGGTGGGCTCTCAGGGATCCGTGGTTGTCATAGTTCTCCTGTAGTTTGTGACCGATTGAATTCCCGGCCACATGCTTGTGCAGGTTTTGGTTGAGATGGTAGCTTTAAATTTTTGTGAGTGAGCCCTTTTTGCTGCTATTATGGACTTTTGCAGCTGGTAAAAAAAACATCCAGCTCATTTAGAAGATGTATCATGTGGTTTTTGTATTTGTTACTTTTATACTTGTGAAAATATTAAAATTTATTTAAAAAATTTGGTTCCTTGGAAAATGAAAGAGATTTTCATATTTAGCTCATTTTAGCTTTTATGGTTTTGTTGAGCTAATTTTAGATTTTGGCTTATGAGTTCATTTTAATTTGTACTTACCGCTTTAAGTTGATTTTCTTCTTTTAGCTTTTACCATTTAGCTATTTTAGCTATCCATTATCTACCTTTTTTTAATATATCTTCCATTTTAGCTTCATCCATCCATTTTCTTTACCCGTTTATTCCATTTTGGGTCACGGGGGTCGCTGGTGCCCATGTCCAGCAATCACTGTGCGAGGGGCGGGGTACACCCTGGATGGGTCGCAAGTCCATCACAGGGCCACATAGAGACAAACGAGACAAACAACCATTCACTCTCTCACTCACACCTAAGGACAATTTAGAGTTACCAATCAGCCTAACATGCATGTTTTTGGTCTGTGGGAGGAAACCGGAGTACCCGGAGAAAACCCACGCATGCACGGAGAGAACATGCAAACTCCACCCAGAAAGGCCCCTGGACCGGGGTTTGAACCAGGGACCTGCTCGCTGAGAGGCAGCAGCTCTACCAGTTGCGCCACCGTGCTGCCCCATTTTAGCTTTTAACAAAAATTTTCCCAGCTGGCTGTGATAGCTCGGTGGTCACTACAGTGGTCTCGTAATCCTGAGGCTGCAGGTTTGAGCCCAGGTTTTGTCAGGAAAAGCATCCTGCATTTAAAAGATTGCCAAATCTTTGGTTCAAGTTTGCTCTTTAGAGTGACCCCTGAAGAAGGGATCAGTTGAAAGAAAACTAACAGTAACTGTTGTCTTGCAAGCTGTGGCTTTTTGGCAACGGTTTTACTGATTTTACTTTCTGTTCTGCTCGTTTTAACTTTGACATTTCAATTTCAACTTCTTTAACATATTTTATAGTAAAAATGTTAATCTAGCAGCATATACATTTATACTTAGTCAGAAATTGTGACAAAGTTGTTTTCGTTGTGTGTTGGTTTAACTCCGTTTTTTTTTTTTTTTTTTGTTAATTTGTTACATGTATGTTAGCTAGTAGGCATCGTGGCACAAAAATTGTAATTGTTTTTTCTCGATTTCTTCCTTTAGTGAACCCAGAGAGGTCGAGGTTGATGGCCGCTGTGTCGAGTGCCACTCGGAGTGTTTGACAAAGACTGGGACCCCAACCTGTTTTGGTCCGGTGAGTCTAGCTGCTGCCTGCTGTCCAAGAAAACTTGGAATCCTTTTAAAAATATTTGTAGTTTTTTCGCTAAAATTATTATAATTTACAAAACAGTTTCTAAAATGTTCATTACTTCTTACTAAAAGGAGCCTATTTAGTAGTACGCATGTAGTCAGACTCTGCTGAGTCATTGGTTGCCATGGTGATTCCCGCCCTGGAAGCAGAAGGGGGAGGGGTCTGTCTCAATGCATGAGACAGAATAAAACACTAAGCTAACAATAAACCTTAAACAAACTATTGTATAACAACTATAAGACAGATCGTAAACGTTCTTGATGGTGAGCGTCAGAAGGTTCTGATGGTCACATGTTCATTTTGATTCATCTACAATTGTTTATTTAGGAGATATAGCTATTTTAAAAGAACTATTGATTTTACAACTTGATAAAAATAACTGAATACCATTGTTGTTTATAGGTGCATTTTAAACATTTTTTAATACATTTTGTCCGCCATTCGATGTACTGCTACCAAAAGTCAAAACACAAAATTTGAGCGGCACTTTTTTTTTCTTTTTTTTTTGTTATACGGATTTCACTAAAACTACATGAGTAGCAAACTCAAACATGTGATAGGAACTGAAGAACAATAGGTGAACAATAATAGATATAATAACAATAATAATATAAATATAATAATAATAATAGACCTTAGTACTTAATCCATTGGTACCTTTTAAATACTTCGACCTAACTCTATTATACTGAATTATACTTTTTTTTTCCATTTACCCTTTATTTATCCAGGTAGTCTCATTGAGCCACGAGAACTCATTTTCAAGAGAGACCTGTTTAGGGAGCAGATGAGGGATTAGGGGCTTTGCTCATGGGCCCAGAGTGGGGCGAATGAGGGTGTGAAGGGTGAAGGGTGTGGGGAGCAATATTATAGGCAGAAACATGGTTGTGCTATGGGGTCTCCAGTTTCTCCTATTGTTGCCAACCTGTACATGGAGGAGGTAGAAAAGAGAGCCTTGACGTCCTTTTCAGGGACACCACCAAGTCATTGGTTCAGGTATGTTGACGACACCTGGGTTAAAATCAAATCTCAGGAAGTCCAACATTTTACTGATCACATCAACTCTGTGGATAAATACATCAAGTTCACACGAGAAGATGTAAAAAATGGCAGGTTGGCTTTCTTGGACTGTGAGGTCTCAGTCTCTGATAGAGGACATTTGCAAACTGAGGTGTACCGCAAACCCACCCACACAGACCAGTATTTGCAGTTTGACTCCCATCACCCTTTGGAGCACAAGTTAGGAGTCATCAGGACTCTGTATCACAGAGCAGACAGCGTCCCCACTAGCTCAGGAGCCAGGCAGAAGGAGAAATCCCACACAAGACAGGCTCTAGAGCAATGTGGATATCCTAACTGGGCCTTCCTGAAAGCAGAGAAGAAACCCAAACAGGACTCCAGTCAGCCAACAGGTGAAAAGGAGGAACCCAGACCCAGACCAGTGGTCATTCCATATGTTGAGGGAGTATCAGAGAAACTGAGACGTTTATTTTCTAAACATAACGTCCCAGTGGCTTTTAAACCCCAAAATACATTACGGCAAAGACTGGTTCATCCCAAAGATCCAGTCCCCCGGCACAAACAGAGCAATGTTGTGTATGCTGTTCAGTGTCAGGAGGGTGATCAGTCTTACATCAGGGAAACTAAACAGCCACTGGCCAAAAGGATGGCCCAGCACAGAAGATCAACATCATCAGGCCAGGACTCTGCGGTCTACACTCATCTCCAGGCCAGCGGACACTCTTTCAGGGATGAAGATGTTCACATCCTGGACAGAGAGGAACGATGATTTGAGAGAGGAGTAAAGGAGGCCATCTTTGTGAAAAGAAATCGTCCATCATTAAACAGGGGTGGAGGCCTCCGGGTTCAACTGTCCCCCTCTTACAATGCTGTGATTGCTAGTATCACTCAGCCCTCTGTGAATAGTAAACAGCCATCAGTGTGCTAATGATCCATTGTTAGGCTGATGGTCCTTCTTGAGCATGTGATCAGCTGGTTTTGGTTGTCAGCAGCAAAACTGGTTGATCCACTCTGAGAAGGTGCTATTTAAGAGACTGAGCTGAATACAGCTCCTCAGACTGAGGAAGTCTTTCGGATGAGAGACGAAACGTTTGTTTTTGTTTTTTGAATGTCCAGAGGACCAGACTTAACTTTTTAGCAGTAATGTTACTGCCCTCTAGTGGTCTTTAGAGAAAAACTTATCCCTTTTGAAATTCTCTACTAATATACTGTAAATAATTATTTTGATCTTGTTTTTATCATATTACAATAAAGCATCCCTTTCATTAAAGTGTTTTATTTTATTTCTATCCCTCTACTTTAAGATTTGTATATAGTAGGTGACGCTCCTCTGAACTTACCTGGAGGAGGTGTGTCTATCCCAGGTGTGCGTTCCTGTGGAGTCACATCTCTCATCTCATCACAAACATTTGGTACAACAGAAACAGTTCCACGTGCATGCTGGCTGAAGAATCGTCTGCTCTGGGGCTCAAATCCTGTTTGCTCGACTGAAAACACGGAACTGTTGGTAGACGGACCGGACCGGTGGGCTGTCAACTGGTTCAGTAAAAGAAAAACAACACATGCTGGTGTTGAACATGAGTGAGGCTTTGGGAACATTTTTTTTTTATATTAAGATATCGTCATCTTTTCTACTGCTTATCTGTATTTGGGTTGCAGAGGCAGAGTCCAGGAGAGAAACCCAGACCTCTCCGCAGAAACACTTTCCAGCAGGTTCTGGACCAGACCAGAGAAGATCCATACAGTCCCTCCAGTGAGGAGGTAAAATGTAATAAACAGTGGAAATTCTGCCTCATTATTGGCAGAAGTACTAGTAGATATATTTAATTCACAGTTTGATACAGTGCCATGCGAAAGTATTCAGCCCCCTTGAACTTTTCAACCTTTTGCCACATTTCAGGCTTCAAACATAAAGATATAAAATTAAAAATTTTTGTGAAGAATCAACAACAAGTGGGACACAATCGTGAAGTGGAATGAAATTTATTGGATGTGTCAAACTTTTTTAACAAATAAAAAACTGAAAAGTGGGGCGTGCAGTATTATTCGGCCCCCTTGTGTTAATACTTTGTAGTGCCGCCTGTTGCTGCAATTCCAGCTGCAAGTCTCTTGGGGTTTGTCTCTGTCAGTTTTACACACGGAGACACTGAAATTCTGCCCATTCTTCCTGCAAAACAGCTCGAGCTCAGTGAGGTTGGATGGAGAGCGTTTGTGAACAGCAGTCTTCAGCTCTTTCAGATTCTCAATTGGATTCAGGTCTGGACTTTGACTTGGCCATCCCAACACCTGTTTGTTTATTTGTGAACCATTCCATTGTAGATTTGGCTTTATGTTTTGGATCATTGTCTTGTTGGAAGATAAATCTCCGTCCCAGTCTCAGGTCTCTTGCAGACTCAAACAGGTTTTCTACCAGAATGGTCCTGTATTTGGCCCCATCCATCTTCCCATCAATTCTGACCATCTTCCATGTCCCTGCTGACGAAAAGCAGGCCCAAACCATGATGCTGCCACCACCATGTTTGACAGTGGGGATTGTGTGTTCTGGGTGATGAGCTGTGTTGCTTTTACACCAAACATATCGTTTTGCATTGTGGCCAAACAGTTCGATTTTGGTTTCATCTGACCACGTTTGGTGTCTCCCAGGTGCTTGTGGCAAACTTTAAACACTTTTCATGGATATCTTTGAGAAATGTCTTTCTTCTTGCCACTCTTCCATAAAGGCCAGATTTGTGCAGTGTACAACTGATTGTTGTCCTATGGACAGACTCTCCCACCTCAGCTGTAGATC
>NC_056517.1:33179376-33185914 GCF_014905685.2 Nematolebias whitei
CCTCAGTTTGCAAATGTCCTCTATCAGAGACTGAGACCTCACAGTCCGAGAAAGCCAACTTGCCATTTTTTACATCTTCTTATATGAACTTGATGTATTTATCCACAGAGTTGATGTGGTCAGTGAAATGTTGGACTTCCTGAGATTTAATTTTAACCCAGGTGTCGTCAACATACCTGAACCAATGACTTGGTGGTGTCCCTGAAAAGGACGTCAAGGCTCTCTTTTCTACCTCCTCCATGTACAGGTTGGCAACAATAGGAGAAACTGGAGACCCCATAGCACACCCATGTTTCTGCCTATAATATTGCTCCCCATATGTGAAGTAGGTTGACTGCAGGCACAGTTTCAAGAGTTGACACAGTTGTTCTGTGGAAAGTGTGGTCCTGCTGCTCAGAGTGGTGTCTGATTTTAATATTAAACTGACCACCTCTACTGCATCATCAACAGGAATGCACGTAAAGAGTGATGTGACATCAAAAGAGACCATTGTTTCATCAGTCTCCATGATGACATCCCTCGCCTTGTCCACAAAGTCCATGGTGTTCTGTATGTGGTGTTCTGAGCTGCCAACTAAAGGGATGAGTACAGACGCCAGATATTTGTAAACATTGTAAGTGACCGAGTTAATCATGTTAACAATTGGTCTTAAAGGTACACCTTGCTTGTGGTTTTTAGGTAAACCATACAGACAAAAAATCAAAATCACGCAGAAATGTAATCACAACATCAGTACTTACAGCATGAGAAAATGCCACCTCTGGCCATTTACTGTAATAGTCCACTACTGTTATAACAAATCATGAAGAAGCAGCAGTTTCAAAGGGACCCACGATGTCCAGGGCCACTTTCGCCCACGGTTTGTCAATGGGTTGGAGAGGAGCAGGAGCAGTTTGAGCAGATTTGTCATTCATTTGGCAGGTAATACATGAAGAAATAACAGACTGAACCATTTTGTCCATCATAGGCCACCAGTAGAGTTCACGAAGCCTTTGTTTTGTGCGAACAACACCCTGATGTGTGTCATGTGCTAGATGAATGACAGTAGCACACAGCGCAACAGGAACAATATAGCGATGCTCACCCCTCATGACCAAATCTTGAGATACAGAAAGTTCATTCCTCATGGAGAAGTATGGTATTAAGAGAGGGTCCACATCCTTCTTGCACTTTGGCCAGCCCTTCTCCATCTGTCCTCGAAGGAGTGTGAGTTCATGGCACTGAGAAGAGGCAGAAGTAAACTCAGTTACAGACAGAGCTGACACAATGGATGCAACCATATCAGGTTCATCCACTGAAGTAGATTCCACAGGGAGTGACAGCCGTGACAAATAGTCTGCAGCCTGGTTTTGTGATCCGGGCCTGTATTCCAAATCATAGGTGAAGCACAGTAAACGTGCGGACCTCCGTGCGACTCTCATCCCAGCACGACCAATGCCTTTGGTGGCAAGCAACGTGGTCAGTGCTTGATGATCAGTTCTTAAAGTGAAGTGTCGGCCCCAGAGATAAGGCCTCCATTTTTCTACAGCCCATACACAAGCAAGAGCCTCCTTTTCCACTGTAGAGTATTTTCATTCTGTAGGGGTCAGAGTTTGAGATGCAAATTCCACAATTCGTTCAGTATTATTTGGGAGCATTTGGGTCAACACACCACCCAATCCATACGCTGAAGCATCTGTGGTAACAATGGTTGGGAGGGAGGGGTCAAAAAGAGCCAGGATAGGACTATTCAATAGAAGCTCTTTTAATTCCTTAAAGCTTTGGTCTGCTTCTTCAATCCATAAGAAACTAGAGTCAGCGGTTTCTCTTAGTAGGGCCCTCATTGGTTCCACTACTGTAGCAAAATTGGGAAGGAATTTACTGTACCAAGAGATTAAACCCAGGAAGGAGCATAGAGATGGCAGATCATGTGGTGGTGGGGCCTCACAAATAGCTGCACTATGATCTGAATCAGGAAGGATACCATCCTTGGAGATTATATGACCTAGAAATCTAAGACTGGACTGTCTGAAAGTCCATTTTTGCATGTTGAGTGTCAGACCTGCATCTTTAAGACGCTGGGGCACCAAACGCAGGCGTCAATCGTGTTCCTGTAGAGAAGATCCTGCAACAATCACATCATCCAAATAATTGTGTACACCAGGTAGGCCTTTAAGTACAGATTCCATCATTTTTTGGAATGCATATGGGGCAGAGGCAAACCCGCAGGGAACTCGGCAGTAGCGGAAAAGTCCTTTGTGTGTGATAAAAGCTGTAAGGTCCCAACTGTCGTCATATAGTAAAAGTTGTTGATATGCAGATGCCAGGTCTATAGTGGAAAACACAGAAGCACCCCTGAGTTCACTGAAAAGCTCATCCATGTGGGGCAAGGGGCGACTGTTGGCAACAATAGCTTTATTAGGTTCTCTTAAGTCAACACATGGTCTTGGTCTGCCTTCTTTTCTTGTTGTGATCACAATAGGAGAAATCCAGGGAGAAGCATCAATGTGCTCAATAATGCCCTCCTTCAGGAGCAGCTCCAGTTCCTCTGACACAGCTTCTCTTATTGCAAATGGAAGACATCGGAGTTTTTGCTGAACTGGGACTGTCTCATCACGTATTTTAACTTTGTGCACAAACCCAGCAACACAGCCAATAGAAGCAGAGTCTGTCTTTGTTAACCACACTGGTGCAGCAGGAGAAACATGTTCAGGAGGTGGAACATGGACTGAATCATGGTTTAGTGTCCATTTCAAGCTTTTTATTAAGTCCATTCCCAGTAATGCAGATCCACCTTGCACCACATACAAAGAAGCAGGAGCAGTTTAGTTGTTAAGAATAACCATAGCTTCCAAATATCCTATTACAGGAATGTCCTCTTTCAAGTAAGTGACTAGTTTCACATGAGGCGCAGTTAGATGACTTTCAGGAAAATGTCTGTTGTACAGAGTTTCTGGTATGATAGAAACTGATGGTCCTGTATCAATCAGTAGTTCACAGTCAGTAGACTCCCCTGAAGCAGCTTTAATAAGAACTTTGCAAAGCAGTCTATCAGTAGTATTAACTTCTTTTTTGTTCAACATGAGCACAACCACTTCAGGCATTACTTCTCTAACTTGTTTAGCTGAGCGGCAAACTTTAGAAAAATGTCCAGTCTTACCGCAGCTGTTGCATTTTGCTGTGACTGCAGGGCAGTGTCGTGCATTTGCCAGGTGCTTTGTCGATCCACAGCGATAATAGGCTCTCGTTGTGTGTGGTGCAGTGCTCGTGTGGCTATTTTTAGAAGCAGTAGCCCGCTGGTTTCTATCCTTCCGCTTATGAAATCCACGCTGGGCAACCGTGTGAACGGCAGCAGCTCCACTGAGGAGTTTGGACGACTGTAGAGCATGTTCCACTTGACACGCCAGTGTAATAGCAGTGTCCAGTGTATGTGACGATTCCAATAAAAGTCTGTCTCTCACCTCCGGCGCATAAGCTCTCTCGATAAGCTGGTCCCGTAGCATCTCGTTTTCCATATTTCCATAAGCACATGTGACTGCCAACTCACGTAAAGCAGCCATGTGTTGTGGCACGGTCTCATTAGCTCTCTGCGTTCTTTGTCGAAAATGGTGTCTTGCTACAACCACATTCACCTTTGGTGCAAATTGTAGCTCCAACGCCATCATCGCCTCATCATATGAAGTGCCAGTGTTGGGCAAGGTGTAAAACAAACGTTGTCCCTCGAATCCAAGTGCACGAATCAGCAGAGCACGGCGTCTAGCTTCAGGCCAAGCATTTCCAGTAGCATGAATCGCTGTTAAGTAGTTCTCAAACATCATCTGCCATGTGGAAAATGGAACAGTAGGTTCTCCACTGCAGGGCAGGAACGGTTCAGGCATGGGTACAGACATCATCGTCGCCAATTGTTATGTTTGCATTTGCAGTCTAGGCATCAAGTAGAACCTCAGTCCACAATTCTTGTTAAGAGCATTCTTTATTCTTCACTTGTTCAGCAGTACAGCAGCTTATCCAGCAACAGCAGGTGTTCATCATCAACCTCGTTCTTCTTCTTCTTCTTCTCCTTTTCTACCCTCAGTCTTAGTCACATACACCACCTAGTGGTGAACACAACAGACGACAAAGAAAGCGAAACCACACAGCTGTGAGAAACGTGGGAAAGATTTTATTTACAAAGTTATCCAGAGAGATCAAGAGTTTATCGTTGATGCTATACAGAAATATTCAGGTTCATGTTATATGTAGCCTTTAAATGACCTCATGTTGGCAAAATAGTTTAATTTGAGCCAGAATGACGAGCTAACGGCTACTTTTTGAAGTAAAGTCTATTGCTGTCATCTTAAAACTCCACTTCAAATGTTTCATGGTGCTTCATACAAATATTATTTAATAAACTTTAACAGTCCCATCAGTTTTACATCAAACAATTATTCAGGTAGAAATGTCATGATACACCTACAGGAAGAGACCGAGGCTACACAGGAAGTGCTACAGCTAGCTGCAGCTCTTTTTAAACGATCATGATTCTGTTTGAATAACTGAAACGGGACGACTTAGACTTGTTTTCACTCCGACCAGCCGTTAGCTCGTCGATCCTACCAGACATAAACTTTTTCTCCAAACAGGTCATTCAAACTGGTGTTCATGCGTCTGCCATTTTTATTTGGACCATTTAATTTTACAGCGTATGATCAGACAATCTCTCTTCAAAAATTTGTGAATTGTTCGTTTTTAAACATGCAAATGTTGCTTAAACTCTGCTATTAAATGAAAATGAAGCCAGTTTTAATGTCACATTTTTAAAGTCTAAAAATGTTAAAATATTCAGTGCAGTGCAACAAAGTAAAAGGTGATTTTAAAGAAAATTTTAATCTTTAACAACTAATTAAAATAACTTGTTTTGTGCTGATTCAAGTGTAAATGTTGAGTTATTTCCATGTTATTTGGATAAACTGCTAGGATTTTGCTCTAAATTTGATTCAGATCTTAATGTGGACGGCTCAACATCACCATGAAAAGAAACCGCGAGTTTATTTGGACATTTAGACGGCGAGCAGCTCAGATCAGGACCCGTTTGGACCCAGTCTTCACTGATCAGATCCTCGTCTTGGGTTTATTTTAAACTGATCCTCGCTCTGAAACCATCGGCTTTCCAGCTGAAGTAAGAGTTTTCATCAGAGCAAAGACCGCCTGTACAAGTATTTGTATAAATATACAAAGTTAATAAATATTTTACAACAGTCAGAAAGAACAAAAACAACAACAATCAGCAGACAAAGGACTTTTCCACAAATGGACACAGCGGTTAAAAACAAACAGCAGCAGGACGTCGGCATTCGGCTCATTCTTGTCAAGTAAACAAAATGAAAAAACATCAACACTTTTTTTACATTTAATATACAAACTGCTACACAAACAAAAAAAATCGTTTTTTCAAGTCAAATAGGGTTTTACTCATGAGACAGACCGGGTTGCACTGAAATGAAGGTTTTGAAGATTTTGTTGAAGGTTTTTGTTGACGTCACCGAAACGTCTTCGGCTTGACTCTGGGGGTTTGGTGTTTCACCCTAAATGTTTAGTTTTATAGAGTTAAGACCTTCTACAAGTCACAGGACAACAAGAAAAGTTTTTCTTTTTAAAGGTAACAGTTTATAATTGTATTTTTAGCTGCAGTACCAAATTTTGACCAGAGGGGGCGCTGTGGTCTAGTTGGTAAAGCTGCTGAGGGCCGCCCCTTAAACGTGCCCAAAGAACCGCACATTATTTTTTAAAACGTTATTAAATAAACCTAAAATATCCTGATTGTTTCCTTCTACGTTCTAGAAAAATTGTATTTTATTACCAGGAAGCAGTATAAAAAAAAAAAAAGCAATTGCTTGTTTTGATTTTTGTCCAAATCTATTAGATTTATTTGAAATATAAGCAGTTTTTCATTTTATGATAAAAAAAATGAATGAGAAATACCCAAAAAAAGATTAATTTTCTTTTTAAAATTAGAATATTAAAACAAACAGAAACCTATTAATGATCTGTTCTATCATTTTTGACCGCAGGAGTCTAAAGTGCAACAAAGACCCAATAAAAGCATTTAAAACTTGTTAGCATTGAAGGAAATCTGGCTTTAAGTTCTGTTTATTTAGGGCCAGACAGAGGCTGTGAGTAACAAATATGGAGTGAATACATCATTTTAATAGCATAATGTTGACAAATAAACAAAAAGAATCTCTTAAAGTCTGTAAAATAACCCATCATCTAATTGTGCAATCATAAACCGACTTCAGATCATCTACATTTTTATTTTATTGGTTTTTGTAAAATATGAACCTTTTACTCTATGTTTGTATTTTTAATGGACCTTTGTTGCTCTTGATGACTTCTTGTGTCAAGAAAAGAGGAAAAAGTGCCAATAATTTGTTTCTGTTTAACCGATATTTTAGTTTTAATATCCTAAATGCGAAAATATCAATTTTTATATATATTTTTCATTCATTTTTAAGCATAAAAAATACAAAAAACTACATACATACGTATGTATATATATATATATATATATATATATATA
>NC_056517.1:33186014-33195799 GCF_014905685.2 Nematolebias whitei
CATATATATATTTGTTTGTTTTGTTGTTATTTGGTACTGGATCCAGTTGCTCAGACATGCACAGACCTCGCTCTCTGACAGGCGATAAAATGAGTTTAAACATGGCTCAGTTCATAAAGTCCAGATGTTGGAAGCTCAGAGAAAGAAGCATTCCAACAGAAATAAAGCTGCTCATCGTCTTCCTCCTGTCTGGGTCCTGCTGCAGGGTCCAAACACTCAAGTTCAGCCGTTTAAAAGAAATCTGTTCTTTTTTTTATAGAAACACCTTCTGTGGGTTCCTTTTAGCTGAAATTACTTCCTTGAGTGGGTTAAAAAAACGGGTTTGGAACACTTCCTTCAGGATTCTGTTCCAGAGTTTCCTGAGAAAACAGTTTCACTCCGACTCGTCGGACTCTGCTGCCCCCTAGCGGACAGGAGCGTGCAGCGCAGCACTCAGACCCAGGTACTCCAGGTTCTCTGCCGCCGGGAGGAACTCGCCGTCCCCGTTCGTAGCCTCCGCTTGAAACAGGAAGATGGTCTTATAGTCCGGGTTGTCGTCGACAACCTCATAGTTTAGGAGCGAGCTCCGGGCGGTGTTTAGGTACTCGGGTCCGGAGAACTTTGGCTCCCCCTGCAGGGAGGAGAGAGACGTCTTACACCAGTCCTGGTCCAGGTCCTCGTAGCGAGGATTCAAACCCTCCGATAGCTTGCTGCTGCGCCGGGTTTCACTCAGAGTCTGGTTCAGGTACTCTGGAAGCCAGAAAACAGAATAAATATCAGATGAACGAGCTAAATATTTATTTTTTTTGTCAAATAACATGAAGAAAAATAAACTATTGTCAATTTCCCTCCCAATGAACGCTAAAAGGAAGTAAACCGAGAGATTATGGGAGCATTTCAAACAATTCTGACAAATGAAAAATAATTCAAAATATTTTCAGGATTGGTCAGAAGCAGTCGTGTTACTTGACAACGTCCAAAACAAAATTTAATGAATAAAAGCGCAGACAAAAATATACGCAGAGCTGATTTGTCCACAGGAGACCTCCGGTCATTTCACTGCTCTGTGGATCAGTTTGTGTGTTTTTGAGTGACTTGTTGGTGTTTTCTTGCAGTAAACGTGGTGTTTAGATCAACGTACCGTGGTTACTGACGTCTTCTCTGTCCGGCGGACCGTGAGTGGGATCGGTGATGTATCGGAGGGCGATGCTGTTCTCTCTGAATGGGAGGCCGTTCTGACAGAAAACAACAGTTGAACACAATATTTCATCTTAGATAGAACAAATACAAATACATATTTATAAATCAATCTATTACGGTCCTGTATGACAGACACAGAGCTGTTGAACACACATCTGTGCAAGAAAAAAAACCTCTCAAAGGCCAACAGTTGGTGCTCTTCTGCCCCCTTGTGGCCAACTGTAGCATAGCAGGTTATTCTTTTAAAGACCTTCAGTTATTCCCAATTATTTATCAAGAAAAACTTATTGTTCCAGGCTGAGAACAAAGTGTTTGTTGTTGTTGTTGTTGTTTACCATGGCTCTGCAGGGATGATTGCCATGGTTACTCTGTTCGTTGTACGGCAGCAGGTACTCGTCGGCGTCAATTAGATCCTCGGTGTAGTCCGAGCTCAGCAGGCGGGAGTAGAACCTGCTGTCTGACGGACTCGGCAGGTCCCCCTGAGGAACACATCACATACGATCCCATTTGTTCTTTTACCGTACCAAAGAGAACGACGACTACGAGGGCACGTTCCATAAAACTGGAGGAGAGTTGTGCTGGAGTTTATTAATAATAAAAAATAACATATTAAAGATGAATGTATTTATCACCACAGAGGTTAAATATTACTTTACAAAGAATTAATAAAACCTTCAGTTTTCACAAAAGAGCAGCTTCATCAAGAACCAAATCTGTCAATTGATTCTTGTGGGTGTCTATCGGTAATTAGTTAATATTAAATATTACTCAGCCTTGCCAGTTTTAAATTCCTGGGACTTTTATTAGAAATTAGTAATTGACTCAACATGTGGATCTGGATCAGCGATGTTCAGAGAGTACTCACCAGCCACTAAAGATGTGAATTTTTTTACTTAAAAAAAAAACAAAACAATAAAAAGAAGAAAAGTTTTATTTCTATTATTTTGTTTTTAATTTTTAAACTTTCAACAATGTAACAACTATTTTACCGACTACGATTCGTTCATTCGCTGTATTTTGCAAAGTTTTATGATTTTACGCCAGAAGTTTAGTTTTTAGTAAAAAGCGGTAAAGGTTTGTACCTTGTACCATGAAATTAGAGTAAAGTTACTGAATGTACGGTATTTAATTCAATCTAATGCACATTAAAAAAAAAAAAAAAGATTATTGACTATTTTTCAGACTATAAGGTGCATTAAGCAAAACAAAACAGATAAGTCAAACTTTATTCAACTCATTCACAATAACCACATAAAATCAGTTCGAGGTCAGTAAGCACAACCAGAATTAATACATAAGGCGCACCGGATTAAAAGGCTCACTGTCGATTTTTGAGAAAATTAAAGGATTTTAAGTGCACCTTATAGTCCGATAAATACGGTAATCTGTTTTCCTTTTAAACTTAAAAATGATTTTTTTTAAATTCACTATTAAAATTTGAAAATGGCGCCTGTTTGCATCAACTTCTTAAGCCTACGGGTCAAAATTATACCATTATCAAACTGCAATCCTGGGTCGCACAGAATCCCTCCAAGGGCCACAAATGGCCCGCGGGCCACACTTTGAACACCCTGATCTAGCTCAGCCACGACTGAAACCAACCAGAAGAAATTTAAAGCAGTTTACATCAAAGCAAACCAAGAAGATGGAGCACTTTCAAGATTAAAAAGGCTCAAACAAATGATATTTATTCTGTATCCCAGTCTTCAGATGGATTTTGTTTTCCAAACCAACAATGCTGGTTTGATTTACTGTCTTTGATTCATGGAAAAAAAAAACGTAGCATCCTATATATTTATTGTATATATACATATTGTTTTTTACTGTTGAACCAAATCTTCAAATCAAAATACGAATAAAAGATATCCAGACTTGACCGATCACAAAGTTGGAAAATAAAGATGCAGCCCGTAATTTAGTTGTAAGTTAAACTTCTTCTGTTTACGTATTATGAGGTCCATATTTTTGCAAGCGTTGGTAAAAAAAATCAGTGCCCTGATTTCTAAAAATAAACTTTTTGGGTCAACCTCTAATTGGTATAATAAGTAAAAAATTAAATGAGTTCCTGATGGTGGCGTACCTGTGTGACCAGGTATCTGGACGGGTCGCGGGCCATTTGAGAGAACTCTGCCACCAGCTCTCTGAACCGGGGCCGGCAGGATGGCTTGATCATCCAACCTGCAAGAGAAAAAAGATTTAACAGAAAATATGATCACGCCGAGAGAAGCGTTCTCACTTTAATGTGAAGAGGTTCAGAGAAAACCTGTTTATAACTGAGCAGTGATGAAACAAACTGGTTTAAGGTCTGGTACCAGTCCTGCTTACATTTCACCATGATCATATAGACCTCGATGGTGCAGTTAGGAGGCTGAGGAAGCCGCTCCCCATTCTCCAGCATCGAGGCGATCTCGGTGGCTGGGATGCCGTCGTACGGTTTGGAGCCAAACGTCATCAGCTCCCAGACCGTCACACCTGCAGAACACCAGCCGTTAACGAGTGGACTCGCGTGTGAGCTAACCAGACAGAAGCGGGAAATTCAAAAACGTCTCACCGTAGCTCCAGACGTCGCTCTGATGGGTGAAGGTGAACCGAAGGATGGACTCCAAAGCCATCCACTTGATGGGAACCTGCAGAGAGAAGGGTCCAGAACAATCAGTTCAGGTCATCAGGTGTGTTTTCTGGGTTGGGCTGGGTATAAATCAACATTTCTTCAACACTCGCCTTCCCTCCGTCAGCTTGATATTCCTTCTCGTCAGCCGTCAGAAGCTTGGCGAGGCCGAAGTCGGCAATTTTGACGTGATTTGGATTTTTCAACAGGACGTTCCTCGCCGCCAGGTCTCGGTGGACCAGGTGATTCTCCTCCAGGTAGTTCATCCCCTGCAGGCAGACAGGTTTTATTGAGTACAGCAGTCTCTCTTTTATAACGTGGGAATCCGTACAACTGCAAAATAGCAATAGTAGTACAAGTTGTAAGTAGTAGTTTATTTTAGTATCTATATATAAATATATATTAAAGCGTTTAAAACCCTTCCCACACTCTTGTAATATTCTAAATAATGTTTCTAAACTCTAAACGCTCTAAAAGAGTGTCATGATTTCAGCACTCTGTCTCCGGCTGCCCTCTTGGCCACGCCCACTTCTCCGCTCTGCACGGAGATCAGCTGATCAGCTGCAGGAGGAAGCTTCACAGCTCTGGGCTGCACAAAGATGCAGCAGGTGATAAATAATTAAAAATAATTTATTTTAAATAAAAATTCCATGCCTATCATCCATCAGTCAGCCAATTGTGTGTCATGTCCAATAAAAAAAAACGTGGTAGACTGAGTCCGCGAAAAACAATCCGTGAAGTTAGAAAGGACTACTGTATTTTAAAACTTGAATGCTTTGGTCCACAGAGGAGTTCTGTGGGTGCCAACCAAGCCCAAACTTCTCTTCCTGTTTAACAATACTCAGTTGAATGGATTAGGTTTTTGTTAAGGTTAGATTTAAATAATTTTAGAACCTGGTAAAAACCAGATCATCTTAAATAAAACCCTAGAACTGAAAGACAGAGTTCACTGTAGGTTTTGTTGTATAATGTCATCTTTTCTGCTATGCTCTGACATGAAATATTTCTCTGTGTATGGTAAAAACTGCAAAATCATGATGTACGTCATATAAGTTCATGATCTGCGTAACTCCTTGTACAAAGAGGACCAGACTACTGTTATCTTGCCAGAACAGATCACAGTCAGCTGGGGGCAGTGGGTGAAAAAACAAGACCATGCCAGACCACACCCAGGAACATCAGCTGCCCCAGAGAACAACACCATGATAAGGAAATCCCAATGTAACTGATAAGGCTGTATTTAAATGAAGCAACTACATTTGTAACTCAGACGTGTGAGACGTGTTTGATGGATGTAAGGTGCATGTAAGTTGTCTCCCTTCCAGCGCTGTGAAGGTAAAATAAATCTTTGTCTGAATTCAGAACCACTTCTCAGGCTGTGTTTTTGACTCTGTCTTCCTTCCACTGAACGATCTCAGGTTGAGGCAGTTTTGAGCCAAGTGTTTGAAAGTTGGTTCTCATAGTTTTAAAAGACCTCAACAGTTTCACACTCACGCCTTCATTTTCACATTCCCAGCATTTAAAAGTCCAAATAAGTCTTGAAACAGATTAAAAAGATTAAACACGATCCATTCACCAGTGGTCACGTTAATGAGCCTCGGCAAGCTTAAAGAGCTGCGGGCGCCTCGGGTGCAGAGGCCTTCCGGCTCACCTTGGCGATCTGAACACACCAGTTGAGGAGCCACTGAGCACAAATACGATCCTTGTGGTGTCGGACGTAGTCCAGCAAACAGCCGTACGGCATCAGCTGAGTGACCAGCTGCACCGAGGATGTCAGGCAGATCCCCAGCAGGCGGCACACGTGAGGATGGTTCACGCTCGCCATCACATACGCCTCCTGCAGGGACACAACGGTCAGAGACAAACCAAAGGGCTCTCAAATCAGACGAAAAGAAGAGTAAATACTCACGTCCAGGACTTCTTGGTTGGCTTTGGGGGATGTGGCCTCTTTGAGAACTTTGATGGCGACAGCGATCCTTACATTCTCCTTTTCAGGGTACCAAAACCCCTGAAGAACACACACAAGGTTATTTTCTTGAGTTCCATCCCTGGAGTCGTAAGTTTAAGTTTAAAATCAATAGATTAATATCAACATTAGCACGACAGTACTTTATAGACGGTCCCAAAGGCACCAGAACCGAGCTCCCTGTCCTTCTTTAGCTCCGTCTCCTTCAGGATCCACAGATGTGCTTGGTTGGGAGCCTGACCGCTCGGGGTCAATGGCTCCAGCTGCAAAACGACCAATCAGAGCAAACAGATTTATTTTCATATCAGCTCCTCAGTTAGGAGGGTTTTTACCTGCATCTCCAGTTTTTAATAAATTTAAGTCAAAACCAAAGTCTTGTCACAACAATAAGGTCCCACCTCCTTCTCCTGCATGAGCCGGCGTAAAGTCCTCTTCTTCCTGATTCGCTGTCGCCGTAGCAACACGAGGATGAGCAACAACACGATGACTGCGACCAGGAGTCCGCTAACAATGCCCACCGCCAACGTGGAGTGAGTTGTTTTACTGTCAGGACACAAAGAGCATGAGAGATGTGCCGTTTTCCTGAAATAAACCGTATGCCTTCTCATACTGTCGAGCGGCAGCCACCTATTGTTATCCACCTTAAAAGAGTTTCTTAACTTTATTTATTATACCTTAATCTTCTGTCAACTTTATTGCAGCCAGAACTTAAAAGTGCACCCACAAAAATCATATACTGAAATGACCAGCTTGGTCACGTGAGGTGTGCAGTTACTTTTATTGGTCATCGAGTTACCATGGCAACGCAATAGGCCAACAAACAAGCCTGAAAAAAAACCTCGTAGGAATGAATGAAAAGTGCTCAATGGGTGTAAAAACTGAACGCTCTTTGAAATATCTCATGAACCACTGAACAGGAATTAATTAACCTCTAAAAAAAATAATAATTCTTGGACAGTCCTCTTTGAATATCCAATATTTTTATCACTCCCAGATTCAAAATGGCTGTCCAAGCAAACATGAAAAAGCACCAAATTTCTGTAAATAAGCCATTTTAGCACATACTGTGTGATAAAAGGTGTGATAGGATCCCCAAGACAAATGATTACTGCTATAGGAACCTTCAGTTCCATGTTTAATTTTACTAAACAAAGACAAATTGCTGAAAATGTTTGTTAGCAAAATATTTCATGAACCACCATTTTCAGACATACTGAGCTGAGATTTGTTGCGGTGGTAGCCAAGAGCAATCCCTATGACGTTCATATCAATCACAACTTCAACCTAATGTCTAATGCTTATTTGAGAAAGAGCTATATTCAGTCAATTTTAGACATATAAAGCTGACAATTGGTATAACAGTAGCCAACAACAATCTTCAATAAATTCAGAATGCTAATCAAAAAATTTGAGATGGCCGCCACTGCTAATTAAAAATGGCTGTAACTCAGATATTTTTTATAGCCTTTGAGCTAAAATTAGATGTACTGGTAGCTAAGAGCGAGTCCTAATGAATTCTGAATGCAAATCAAAAATTCAAGATGGCCACCTAAGCTAAAAAGGAAAGATAGTAAGCTGAAATTTAATGTGGTGGTAGCTAAGAGGAATGACTAGAGCTAGTCTGGAAACAAAATTTGCTGCCTTTTTGAGTGATATTAAGCTAAAAATTGGAATAATAACAGCTTTCAGTAATTCTTACAACATAGGATTGATGCTTAAAAAGGACAGCACAGTTCAGATTAATATTTTCCCATGAACTGCTGCTGAAAATGTCGATACACTGAAGTATTTGCTGTCATTGCAAATAAATAAATGGTTATAAATCATAATTTTCAGACATTTTGAGCTCATTTACTGAATTCTAATTTTTCATCAAGCCTAAACAAGGAATGAAAAGAAGTATAGACAAGAAAACAACAAAGTGGCTGTCCCCATCGAGGCTTGTCTATGAAATATTCTAGTTAGTATTTTCGTTGTCAGAGGAGGAATTATTGCTGTAACTTGTTTTACCTTTGGCATCCAAACAATCCAGGACCAGAACATCTGCAGACAAAAAAACAAAATAAAATAAACATTCTGTACTCTTTGTAACGTCATAGAAATCTCCATGTGAAGGATTCTGTAAGAAAATTCACCCTTGGATGCAGTTCTGGTGGCACAGCTGGCACTGGCCTGACCAATCTGCGTATTTCCAGATCAGCATGTTTTCATCTCCCAGGACGCCATGAGGGCAGTGGGCCACGCACCAGTGGCCATCTTTGAAATGGGCACACGTGGAACAATTCCCTGGACCCTGCACACAGGAGGGGATCATATTCAGAAGCCAGAAGTCATGCAATGTTTAGTCCCATTTCAACCCAATTTTTGTTTTGAATTGTGTAAATTTAATCAAATTCAGTTTGATTTAGATTCAAATTTAACTGCATTCTGTTCAGTAGTCTGAACAGGGCCAGATTAACACTTCGCTGTACCCTGGGCAACAATCTTCAAGGGCCCCATCATCACGACCCCAGAATCACCATAATCTGGCAAAATACAGAATAAATTACCATAATATACAGTAAATATATTTAAAATTCTAACTATCAAGTGTATTTTTATGTATAAAACTCCAAATGCTCATTGACACAAATCATGAAGACTGAATTAAGTTGAACACACTTTGAACACCACATGACACCATATGTGTACTTGTTTAGTAACATGTTGGCCACTGGTGTCAGAAGCATTTATAATGTGTGTATGTGGGGTGGGGGGACATACTGATGGGGGTGTCTGGGGGTCCAGTAACTATTTCAGAGCTAATGGCACAACAAGAAGTGGCCTGACTAACAGCTGATTCAATGAATTAAAAATATTATATATTCATATATTATATATTTGATGCCCAAATTAAAATTAAATCACTGTAACTTAGTTGACTTCAAATGCAATAAGATTATCAATGAATGTTTGAGACAAAGGATTTACTGATTATAACAAAGATTCCTTCAAGAAACCTCCTAATATAAATCATAAAACCATAATGACTTCTGCTCAGTCTAAATTTATCAAATGGCCTAAATCTCCTAAAGTGAAGGAGAATAATTTTAAAATTAATAAATAAGATACATCCTGTAGCCATGTTTCTGCAAAGAAGATTTACATTTGAGGTTGATTTGTGTCCATTTTGTAAATCAGAAGATGAATCCCTCAAGCAATTTTTTTTCATGTCATTACAAAGTTTTCGGTCAGACATCAGCAAATGGATTAATCTCAAACTTAACATTCCTTCTTTTCATGCTGATGACATTTTACTTTATGTGGATAACTTAAGCTCAGCTTTCTCTGATGTCATAAATATAGTCGTACTTATAGCAAAGTACCACATTCACTGTAGTAAGAGAAGAGATAATACGCCTTCCTTCCTGTTTGATGAACGATTTTAAGTCGTACTATTCTTCATTAAGTAGATTAAAAATCTGCAAAACTGCTAAAATCATCTCACAACAGATACAAACTTATTGTTTTAATTAAAACAATGTTTCTCACAAAAAAAAAAAACCTGATGAGCTTGTCAGCAGGTTAGAGAGGTGGGCCTATGATCGGAAGATCGCCGGTTCACGCCCCAGCCCCGACAACATAAAAAAAAACAAAATTGTGGGTGGGGTAGGTGAAGCACCCACACTTCACACCCTCTAAAAAAGTTAAATCTGGTCCTCTGGACATTCAAAAAAAACAAAACAAAGCAAATCAACAAAAAAAATGTAGAAACGTTTCGTCCCTCATCCGAGAGACTTCCTCAGTCTGAGCTGCTGTATTCAGCTCAGTCTCTTAAATAGCACCTTCTCAGAGTGGATCAACCAGTTTTGCTGCTGACAACCAAAACCAGCTGATCACATGCTCAAGAAGGACCATCAGCCTAACAATGGATCATTAGCACACTGATGGCTGTTTACTATTCACAGAGGGCTGAGTGATACTAGCAATCACAGCATTGTAAGAGGGGGACAGTTGAACCCGGAGGCCTCCACCCCTGTTTAATGATGGACG
>NC_056517.1:33195899-33198267 GCF_014905685.2 Nematolebias whitei
AGATCGGAACCGGCCCAGAACCGGACCTACTCCAGGGTTTTACTTTAGTTCACAATAAACCTTTTAACCCTCTCAGTGGTTGTTGTTGTTGTTTGCGATCCGGCCTCTGGTTCATGACAGAAGGAACGCAAATGACCCCTTACAGTTTCATACTCAAGTTTTAAATCAAAATTATCTTAGAAATTAAAGATTTTTCAGCCATTTTGGTGAAACCTTGAAAAAAAAATCATGTGCAATTTCAGATATGTTGTGAATGACTCAGCTACTACCACACTGATCTTTTTACTAAACATCTGTAAAATTGACAGAGTTGCAGACTTTTGGGTGGTTTCTAAGGTCAGTTGGCTGTGGCAGCCATCTTGAAATTGATTGGCTCCAAAATGTAATCAGTTGTAGATATTGATTATTTCCAGAAAGCTTTTTAAATTCTGCCAAGTGATTCAGGAGATATTTTGCTAACAGACATAATATACCCTAAATAGTTAAAAGTATCATTTTAAACAAAGATCTTACACAATCCATTGATGCTCAGAATAAGTGATGGGATTAGTCCCAGCTACTAACACGCCAAATCACAAGTAAATTTCTATCAAATGATGCAGTTAAAATTATTTTTTGTATTTTTGAAATTCCCGCACTGAGATATTTTGCTAACAGACGGACATGTGTTAAAGCGTTATTGCTCGTCTTTGCCTTTCAGTGGCGGGTGGAATAGAACCAACTAACCTCTTTCCACAGTCGCACTCGTCTGGCCGTGTCCTCTTCAAATGACCTTTGACTTCTCTGAGGTTTTTGATTTTGCCTTGAAGTTGTTCGATCTAAGAAGAAAACGCAAATCAGTCAGCGCTACAAAAAAACATTTAGGACAAAGTTTAAACAAACATCAACTCACCTCTTGGTCCACGTAGCTCTTATGGTCTTTCCAGGCTCTGGATGACTCGTAGATTTCCCGCTCACAGTGAACGCTGTCATTCGTCAGGATGTAACATCTAAAATAAAAATATATAAATGAATAAATAAAATCATATTTCAAATACTTGGTATATATACTTGATATATTGGTACGGCTGATAAAGGTGTTGGGGGACATATTGGTATTGGTGATAAGTGGCCCATTATGCACCAATGAATATAATCCATCTATCCATCCATTATATTTAATCCATGCTTCCTTTATGGGTCGCAGGTGTCACTGGTGTCCATGTCCAGCTTTCACTGTGCGAGAGGCGGGGGACACCCTGGACATGTCGCAAATCCATCACAGTCCATAGAAACACTTCTACTTTTCACCCATAAAAAGTTGGAAATGAGCCTCGTCCTTACTTGCCAATGGTGCAATAGCACAATGTATCCAGCAGAGGGTGCATGCACACTACTATCAAGTCCTGGCCGTGCTACATACTTGACTCAGCACAGCCGAGAGGAGACACAAGAAGCAGGGAGCAACTAAATAGCATATTTTGCTGAACAGAGCCAGGTAAGTTTATTGTAACTGATCTGTAAAAATAAATACATTCTCTTCAATCCTTCAACCCACTTCTCATTAGCTACGTGTCTCTCAAGTTAGCAAGCTAACATTTAGATAACCTAGCATAGGCTATCGCCTTGTAAAACTTTATCCAGAACAATAAATTAACGTAGAGATAAAATGTCAGTGTTAGTAACATTATCTTTGTCGTCCTCTATGAAATTGTTTGAAATCTTTACTTCTCTACAAAGAAAAAATGCCTCTGCGGTCAATACTATGGTAATTAGGCCTTTATGGGGCGCCATTTGTAAAGTTGCAGTCAAAAATTAACATCAATATTTTGGTTTATTTAGCGTTTAATAAAGAAAAAATGTTTTGTTTTTTTTTCAAAGTATTATTTTCACCATGTTATTCATACATTTATAAAAGTCATAGTTCCCAACTAAATATTTAATTTACAAGATAAATATTTACTTAGCAAACTAAATATTTAGGTGCAAATTAATAATATACTTAGTAAATATTTAATTTATAAGCTAAACATTTAATTCCTAAACTAAATATTTAATTTGCTAACTAAATATTTAGCTTGGACCTTAATATTTAGTTAGCAAGTATTTAGCTAACAAGTTAAATATTTAACTTGTAAGTTAAAATACTTAGGTCTGAGGTAAATATTTAGTTAGCAAATTAAATATTTATTTTGGAAATTAAATGTGTAGCTTGTAAAATGTATATTTAGGTCCATGCTTAATATTCATTCAACCTTTATTTAGACAGGTTAATCCCATTGAGCCTCGAGGACTCATTTACAAGAGCAACTGATTAGTTAGCATATTAATAATAATAATAATAATAATAATAATAATAATAATAATAATAATAATAATAATAATAATA
>NC_056517.1:33198277-33199067 GCF_014905685.2 Nematolebias whitei
TAATAATAATAATAATAATAATAATAATAATAATAATAATAATAATACAATAATAAAAAATAATAATAAAAATACAATAATACAAGAACCCTGCAGATGTTGGATGCTGTCTATCATGGTGCACTAAGATTCATAACTGGCTGTGATTATCGTACCCACCACTGCACCCTGTATTCATTGGTTAACTGGACATCATTAACTTCACGCAGACTCTCTCACTGGTACATTTTCATCTTTAAATCACTTCTTGCGTCTGCTGCCTTCATACATCTCCTCCTACATGTCTCTGCGTGAGTGCAGCTACGGAGTGCGCTCTCAGGACATTATTACCTGCAGTGTTCCCTCAGTGAGGACTGAACTAGGCAAAAGGGCCTTCTCCTACTCCGCTCCTGTTTCCTGGAATATCTTACAAAAAGATTTGAAGCTCTCGACCTTGACCTCTCTAAGTGGCTTTAAGAATCTGTTGGACTCCTGGCAGGGACCAATGCAGACATGTTCCTGTTTTTAGTTTTATACATTTGTCTCGGAATCTAGCAGTTTTTTTGGTTTTGTTACCTTTTTCCTTTTAGCCATCCTATTTGTTAAAAAAAAAAAAAAAAAAAACTGTAGTATGAGTTTTTATAACTGCTTATTGTTGTTGCTGTTGTCCATTGTTGTCATCTTTCTTTGTTGAAATCAGGTCTCTCTTGTAAATGAGTCCTCGAGGCTCAATGGGATTTACCTGTATAAATAAAGGTTGATTGAATAATAATAATAATAATAATAATAATAATAATAATAATAATAATAA
>NC_056517.1:33199077-33204524 GCF_014905685.2 Nematolebias whitei
AATAATAATAATAATAATAATAATAATAATAATAATAATAATAATAATAATAATGTCATCACAATGTCAGCACTGTATGTTTCCATACAATGGCGAAATTAGTCTCTGCATTTAACCCATCCACCACCAGGTGGTGCAGTGGGCAGCTATTGAAAGTGCCCGGGGGGTAAATATTTAGTTTAGAAATTAAATATTTAGCTTAGCAATTATAAACTAAATATTTAGGTGTAAATTAAATATTTAATTCATACCAAAATATTTAGTTTACCAACTAAATATTTAACTTGCTAGTTAAGTATTTAATTTGTAAACTAAATATTTATCTTGTAAATTAAATATTTAGTTGAAAACTATGACATTTACAAATGTATGAATAACATGGTGAAAATATGACTTTTAAAAGCTAAATAAACCACAATATTTATGCTAATTTTTGACTGTGCAACTTTACAAACGGCACCCCATAGACCTTCACCATATGTGGCTGTTTAAGCAATGAACAGGGAAAGATGTTTCTTTGTTTAATTTATATTTTTCTAACGCACTTGACATCTTAATGGTGAATAGTGGAGGACAGAAAATGTGAACGCATTTTAGGACGACAGTTTTTATGACCAGTGCACCACTTGTAAGCCTGTGTGGCTCTATAGCATGGATTTGATTTGCTTAGCTTCATGGTTGCCAACAGCAGCGCTAAATAAAAAAGCCCTGCACCATTTGCTGTTTATTTGGATTTTTGCAGGTGGACAAAGCTAAAATATTTTCAGCCAACATATCAGTTATCGGCATTTGCCTTCCCCTCCCAATATCGGTATTGACGATAGCCAAAATTTCCATATCAGTCGGGCTCTACTACAGACAAAAATAAAGTTTGCTATATTGAGTGGTCTCCTGAGATTCTTCCAAACAGAAAGATTTTCTTACTTGTGGGTGACCTTCAGGGAGTTGGGGTATCCCACCGTGTTGGTGTCATCTGCCAGCATTTCCTCAGAGCCGTCGTTAGAACCAAAGCTGAAGTCGGAATCCTCGGGTTTGTAGTGGCGTTTGGAGATGACGCGGCGGCGGATGGCTGACTGGTCGTCTGCTTGCAGGTCGATGTCGTATATCTGGCCCTCGAACTCCACGGACAGCGATCTGGCAGGCCGCGTGTGGACGAAACGAGGGCGGAAACCTGTAAGGACACAAAAAACACCAACTGAGCAGCATCGACTAAAAACAAAAACTGGAACGAATTTTATGTTTATGTGACAAGCAGCTATTAATTTTTTTACCCACAACCAAAAGAACTGGGCAATTGTGTAATTGCGTGTGTGTTTGTTTGTGCTTGTCTGTTAGTAAAATATCTCAATCTATTGGACAGATTTGAGCAAAACTCTCAAAAAAGTAATGATCACATGTTCATTGAAAACCGTTTTCCGTTTGGAGTCAACCAGATTCAAGATGGCCACCATAACTAACCAACTTCTGCAAACACACAAATGGCTACAATTCAGTCAGTTTCACAGATATTGGGCTGAAAGTTGGTGTGGTAGCAGCTGAGAGTCATTTATAACAAATACTCAGTGCACTTTGTCTAAAGCGTTGACGTCCAAGGTGGCAAACCTCCACATAGTAACATCAATAAAATTAGTACATAATGCTCAGTGACACTTTGCCAAAGCAGCAATAGAGGGAGCCACTTAACCTAAAAATACAGTTTTGACCTAAACGCACTCCATTAACAAACAGCTTGACCTGATGAGTGTGTGCTTTATACACACATCTGACTGCTTTCATGCCATAAATAATCAATTAAGTGACAAAAAAAAAAAAAGACAAGTCGCAGGTTTAATACACTTTTTTCTTCAAGCAGAACTGAAACGGACATTAGAAACAGCATTACACAAGGGAAAAATCAGAAACAGTGAGATTTCTTACACTAATAAACACATAAAAAACCAGTTCTGGATAATTTTGATGCCATGTTTATGTCATTTACAGCACTATATAAAAAATACAGTTACAGTAAACTCACGCTGGCCCGATGAGGACAACTGCCGGTGGGAGCGTCGATCGGCTTTAGACGGTTTGTACAGCGAGTCCTCGCAGTCGCACTCCTTCTCTCTGTTGTCGTAGCTGCTGCGGGGCTTCAGACTGTGAGTCCTCTTCCTGGAGCCATCCTTGGATCCACTTTTACACTTCTGTAACCTCCACTTCCCTGAGATCTCCTCCACACAGCGCCATTTCTGCACGACAAAGCCAAAGCAGAACGGATCATAGCACAGACAAAGCTGAAATGGGGAGAGATTTGCCCTGTTGTCTAAACATCCTTCCTAACGCACATTCCTCCTGGAAAAAGAACGTTTTCAGACTAATTGCTGTGACTGAATACACATATCTGCAGGGCATAGTGGAAAGAGATCAGCACCAAGTGTGGGAACAAGCGTCCAAACAAAGAGGCGTACGGCAGATCCGGTTTCTTACAATCTTACAGGACCAGTAGACCATTTACCAGCGTCAGACAAGAGGTAAAAGAGGCATGGATTGTACCTACAGGATGAAAATAAATCATCCATTCTTTGTCTTTCTTGATCCACACACAGAGTGTTGTAACCCATTAGGACAGAAGAAACACACCTAAGAAAGAGAGCTTAAAAAAAGTACCTTTGACTGAAACCCTTAGGTGGCTTCCAACAAATGTTACTCGAGAACCATGTGGGTTTGCATTCCAGATCAACTCTTGCTGTTTTTAGTTTGTCAGAATGATAATGCAACATGAGGCACAAGTGGCAAAGCACTGCAAGACCTGAGTCAAACCCAGGTTTATTACATCCAGCTGAAACTCTGCACGCACATCCCTGCACGCTCTCCTGAGCTCAACCCAACTTGTCCCGTTGCTGCCTCTAATAAGTGATTGTTGCATACACACGTTTATGCGGTCATAAAGTGGATCTGGATTGGATTAGTCAAGACCCTCAAACTCTGCCTGTCATTTAACACTACCTGAAATTTGTAACAATTTGTATCGCACTGGCCTGTCTGCTCCAAGGCCACAAACTGTAGCATCTGGCTGCTGGTCTGCCAGAAAATTAATGGGCAGGGATGAAAAGGAAATGTACCCACAAATTAATGGACCACAAAACGGCGCAATGGAGACCAATTTTAAACCAAGCGATGCATTCAGAACTGGCTGTTTCATTAGCAGAGGTCACCATTAGCAAAGAACCGACTTGATTTTCTGTAGATGTAATAGCAAAGTTGTTTTTTGCAGAGGATTTGAACGTTCACCTGTCCAGGTTGTTCGCACGATGTTGGGAATTCGGCCTGCTGGCACGTTGCTTTGATCATCTTGTGCCTGGGAAGGCTGTTGGTTTGCTGAGTGCTAATGGAGTCGTCCTTCTTTCTCAGGATCTTACTGCAAGACCAAACATATAAAGAAAGAAGAGACATGCTGTATGACACAGGTGACATTCAAAGGGACAATAAGTTAGTTAAAGTGGCTCCTGGCGTTATTCTAGGCGTAAAACTCACTGCTCTTATAACTTAAAGCTCAACCACATCAGTCTCTGTTTTCCAATATCTTGAGTAGGATACGCACCACTTCTGTTTTAAACATGCCAACGTACCGTCACCTGCTCCATTTCTAACTCTGTGCTAACATGTCCTACAAACTACAGCCAGAATGACCCCAACAAGAGGAACGTCTCTCCCAAGAGAAGGACCACTAGGCCCGTCATGATGACAAATTTTGCTGGGCGATTAATTGTCTCAGAAATAATTGCGATAAACGATAATATTGTTTGAAATTTAGCAATAATTGTCAAATTTTAGAGGAAATGTTTATTTGTTTGGAGTGTAGTATCTGGCAGTATAAGACTGTTTGAACCAAAGGATGGAAAGTTGAGCAGTGTGTCCCTTTAAGAAAAATGGGAGGGAGGGCCCTTGACGTTACATGGACTGACATGGTGAAATGGCGGACACTCTGTGATTTGAGCTCTTTAGCATAGCATTTTTCACACAAAGCTTTTAATTAAAAAAAAAAATCAGTTAAGTTCTCAGCGTCATTTTGCAAGAAAAAAAAATTACATGAAGGCACGGGTTTCAACCATGAATTTTGGAGCATGACAAGATGGAGGTTTATTCCCGAGGTCGGCCTGTTAAGCTAAGCTATGAGCTAAGCTTCTCAGATTAGCTGCTTTGAACGATCCAAAAATGCGATCTTGGATGGTTAAAACAGATTTTAAAGAGAAAGGGAGGGGTCAAAGAGCAATGGAGTTTAACCTTTTGTCATCCAATGTCTTCAGTAGAAAGAGAGAGAGACACTAACAAATGATAAAGCCGGTAAATGAACATGAGGTCGATAATTTCATTCATCATGCGATTATTTGATTTAATGTTTATCCCGACAGGCCTAAGGACCACATCTCTGAAGTAAGTCTGTTTCTCCATAGCATTCCAAGTACAAACCAGTCTGAGTTAGTCTTTGAACTTCAACCTGGAGGGACACAGATGGTTTGAGAGGGGGTGAAGGAAGCAATTTATGTTAAAAGAGAAAAACCATCTCTTAACCGAAGAGGAGGCCTCAGATTTCCACTTTCAAAAACATATAATGCAACTTTAAGACTGATTCCCAGTCAGTTTTCACACCTGATGGGAACCGAGGGGCCTCATCTGTGAATTAGAGGAACAAAGAACTTAAGAAACCCCTACTGTTAAGGTGTTGGTGTGAACTGTCAAATCTACATATGTATGTGTATCTTATCTCACTCAACCTTATAACCTAAATCTCTCACTCACTGCTCTTTGAATTCAGAAAGCTCCTTGGATGAGGAGCGAAACCTCTTGTTACAAATAGAGTCCAGTTGTTTTTGTATTGAACGTTTTTTTTTTTTTTTTATCATGTCCTGGATGACTGAGAATCTTCACCAGCAACCTGGAGGGACTAAAGCATTCCTTCTCAAAGAGTGGGGCTCGCCCCCCTGGGGGGGGCCGGGGAAATGCCAGGGGTGGCCCTAGAAAACATGCTTTTTTTGCCGCAGGGAGTAGGTTATTTTTTTTTATTTTTTCACCACTCGTTTTGTCGCGCGCGTTCCTAATAATAAAGTTATGAACAAATATGGCTGCCTTGTCGTTTTGGGAGCCATGCATGAACCATGTCTCTCCCTTCTGCTGCTGAAACGATAAATAAACTCCGACCGTCACCTCCTCCGTCCTCCGCTGCTGATTTTATGTCCATGCGCTCTGGACGTCACGCACAGTGCGCATGCAACAAAGAGTAAACTCAAGCGAGAGCGACACCTGCCCCCTCTTTCATGTTGACAATTTTTTTGTTTGTTTGTTTGTTTTATTGGTGAGTGTACTCATTGATACAGACTTCCTAATTCGTCGTAAAAAAAAAAAAAAAAAAAATCAGCATAAATTGTTTTATTCATTTTTGTTTTGTAGGTCAAAGTGTTTTATATAACACT
>NC_056517.1:33204624-33211761 GCF_014905685.2 Nematolebias whitei
TAAAATGTGCAACATAGAAGCTAAAATGAGCAACACGTTGGTTAAAATGGAGCAACATAGAGGCTAAAATTAGCAAAACTGTAGCTAAAACAATCAAAACCAGCAGAAAATAAGCAAGTTAAAAGAGAATGATAGCTGAAAGCTAACAGAACAAGAATTAAAAGCCAAACGTAGCATAGCAGTAGTTAAAAGCAGCAAAGCCATAACTAAAAGGAGCAAAAGGGCATGCAACAGGAGCTAAAAGTGTCACATGAAGACCAAAATAGAGCCAGAGCATCATCTATCATCATTAAGGGGGGGTCCGCCACATCGCTTTAAAACAAAGATCCTGTGTTAGCCTCAGAGTCGGGGATGACTCTCAGCTACTACCACAGACAATTTTAGCTTAAAATCTCTAGTTGTAGACATCTAATGTGGTTGATAAGATATTTTGCTAACGGACAGATAACGAGCCGCCTTCACTCACCTTTGATGTGTTGAAAGCCCCATCTTTGACTTTCGTCAGCAGCTCGCGGACATGACTTGTAACTGAAGTTACCTAAAGTAGAAAATACTAATTTAGTTTCATGACGAGTTGAAGCAGGAAGTCAAGATGTTGCTCATTTAAATGAATCCCAGAGGATCAATGACGTTAATCTGTTTAAATCAAGGTTGAAAGAGTTGGGCATGTTTGAAAAGCACTTGGAAAGGGATTCCACTCAAATATCACACTTCAGTACTAAAATTTAAACTTTCTTCTAATTAGATTATATAAAGAAAAAACTTATTACGTTTTGCCCATTTATCTGATTATAGATATAATTAAAAAATATTTATTAACTCTAGAATATTTATATTGTTTAAATTTATAAGGGTTTAAAAGTCTAATGTAACTTAAACAAATCGTAAATATTATTGTTTATTAATTTAAATCTTTTAAAAAGCCCAGCTTTGTGACAGGAAGAGGACTGTTGTTTCAAAATAAAAGCACCGTGTTAGCTTACCTGCTCAGTGAGATCATTCAGGAGTTGAACAGCTTTCGGTAAATCTCTCTCGATTAAATCCTGTAAAAAAAAAAAAAGTATAAAAATTAGACCTTGACCTGTGAACAATGTATAAATTTAAATTTGGCTACAGAGAAACACGTTCGCTGCGGCCTCTTCGCAAATTTTTTTTTTAAATACACCACTCATTTCTATAAATATTGTCATAAAATTTAAAGTAAAAACACTAAAAATCTCAAATGTATTCAAAAACATAATTGGAAACCAAAAATAAGCGTTTTAATACCAATTATTCAACCTTGCTTTACTCACGTTGTCAACCGGAGCCGCCATTTTGATTTTGTTGCGGAGCTACGGAAGCCGCGAGGAGACAGAAATGATCTCGATGCTGAAAGTGATAATATCTAACGAGTTTTCCTAAAAATGACAGATGTTGTGCGTGCGTGTGCGTGCGTGTGTCAGAGGGGAAGTGATGGTGTGATAATCTCTGGGGTACCTGCCTGACTTCATTTACTCTCAGATCTCTGAGCTGAAGAGTCGAGGTAAGACAGAATTTAATCGAAACTACTGTTTTTAGTTTGTTTAGACACTAAAATATGAGCAAACTGAGCTTCTAAATACAAGAAAAACATGCAAACAACTATAAGGGTTTACAAATTAAATTTAGAATTACAAAATTGAAGTTTATTTTTTAAAACTTCTAAATAACTAAAGAAGTTGAAAGAAAAAAATAATTAAAAAACCTACTGAGAATAATATTAAAGTGTTCGTTTTTCTATTCAGATAATTTCAGAAAAATAAGCATTTAAAGGTTTGTTTTCACATTTCTTTATTTATTGTTTTAAGTTTTAATTATAAATACAAAGAAAAGTATGTTTTATAACTTTTTAGGAAAGATCTCTATTGTATTTATTTTTACTGTTTGTTTTGCTCAATTTAATCTTTAATATTTGGGTAATTTATTTAGAAAGTAAAACAGATTAGTTTATTTGTTTTTCCTATTACAGTCAAATAATTTCCTAAATGTTTTCTACCATAAATTAGTAGTTTTTATCATTATTAAAGAAATGGAGCAATCAAATTATTTTACTTTTTTATAGTCCTTTTTTTAGTTAGTTGATTAAATAAAAAATATTCCTGGATATCTTCTCCCATTTGGGTAATTTTATTGTTTTAATTTAGTTAATTTGCTGTTTATTCAGGGATATTGTTTGTTAAATTTTAAACTAGACATGTTTTATGGGTTTGTTTGTTTTTTTTCTTCTTTTTGGGTCAAAATATTTAGTAAAATAAATCCCCAAACTTTGTAACTTCACTAAACAAATGAATTATTTTATATTTTTTTATAAAGTTTTACCCGAAAATATCTTCAAATTTGCTTCTTTGTGATCAACTTTATTGATTCCGTTTGAAAATAAATCAATTTAAACAAATGTTTTAATATGATTTCATTAATGGGGGGGGGGGGGGGATTGTAAAATAAATAAAAATAAAATAAAAACCCTTGAAGCTTTGCTCTGGTTTAAATGTGAGGCCGGCGTATTACTTTCGTTTTTACGTGTTTTTATATTCGAGTTGTTTTAGTTTGACTAATTTTATTTTATTTGTTCGCTCTAATTTCAAATAAAAACTGAATTTGTCTCTTTTTTTAATAAATGTTAATCTAACCTTTGACCCCTCGTCCCAGATGTCTGATTCCAGGGTGTCCTCCGTCATCCAGGAGTGGGGGTCCTCGTACCCGGGTCAGGTCCACGGTCAGGTTCTGAGCTCCTCCAACCAGGGGGCCCCGACCAACCAGATGTCCCCGATGGACATGATGTCCTACAGTCAGTGTCAGGGGATCATGAGGGGGGGCGCTGAGGACAGGGAGCAGGTGGCGTTCCTGTCCTACACGTCCGGCTCCGGCGGGTCGAGCCACCATCAGATCAACGCTCAGCAGGTGAGCTCAGACGCAGAGACGCCGTCCACTTCCTGTCTCGTCTCTGTCAAACAAACGTCTCCTCTTGGCTCCAGGACTTCTCCCCCTTCCTGCTGCCGTCCCTCCGGGCCCCCGTCTCCAAGAGGGTCATCAGCAAGGACAGCGCCGAGTACCGCCAGAGACGGGAGAAGAACAACATCGCCGTGAGGAAGAGCCGGGACAAGGCCCGGCGGCGGGTCCTGCTGACCCAGCAGAGGGCCCTGCAGCTGCAGGAGGAGAACCAGAAGCTGCAGGTCAAGGTGGGACAGCTGAGCCAGGAGCTGGACACCCTGAGACACATCCTGTCCCAGCGGCACCTGCAGGGGCCCGACGAGCACGGCCTCTGACGGTCCAGCTGGGAAACTGGAACTCCGAGGCCCGGCTCGCGTGCGAAGTAGAACTGGACTTTGTGCAACGGATGAAAAGCAGAAGCAAGAGGTGGTTATCGGCGCCGTGTCTGTTAGCAAAATATCTCACGAACTACTGAGCGGATCTTAACAAAACTCTCAGGAGACAATCGCTGAACGTTCGCCGACAACTCTTTAACGCTTGAAGTCAGCACGATTCAAGATGGCCGCCACAGCTGATCAAACCTACAAAACACAAAAACAGCTTTAACCCGGCCAAGCTTGCAGGCATCAGGTTAAAACTCGGCCTGGTAGTAGCCGAGAGTGATCCCCAGCATGACGTCCTGAACTCTAACTGATCACAGCAGTGACTCATTTGTCTGTTAGCAAAATATCTCATGAACAACTGGAGAAAATTGAATGAAACTCTCAGGAAGTAGTAACGATACGCACGCCTACAAACCTTTAAGCTTTGGGGGTAAACATGATTCAAAATGGCCGCCACAGCTAATCAAACGTGCATCTCCGTCAGTTCAGCAGATACTGAGCTAAAAGTACACGACCAGGCGTTTTTGATTTTATTTATTTACATCAACGTAAACAAAATAAAATCTGTACGGTCGTATAAAGAGTTTGAGACTTCACTTATAAAATTTAAATATGAGGATATTTCATGTCGATCTGAGCGAAAACACCCAGAAAGTCTTCAAACGGAATTTTTTCCCGTTCCGTTGCTTCATCACCTACCTGACTTTTGTTGTCCTCGTCAGGGTTGATCGCAACTCCTGTTGCCCAACAGAGTTGCCCAACAACCTGTGGTTTGTAGTTGAGGCAATGAAATCTAAGAGTCTCTCTGGATTATTACGTGATTTATCATCAAACATAAACCGTGTGAAGATTTTTCAAGGGTCAAAGTAAATAATAAAAATAATTTCAGGAAGATTTTACATCTAAATGTTATGAAATGTGAAGTTTTATAATATGACATAAAAAGCAAATCTCCTAAAATAAATTTATTAATTTCTTCTCAATTTTGGGCTTTTGTTGATCGATTTGAACCTTTTTTTTTTAAATCATTGTGAATTATTTTAAAGCAAACTAATGTATTTTTGTACGGTGACCTTGGATGACCTTTACTTTGAATTGGTGCCGTATGAACAATTTAAATAAACTGAACTGAAGCGATGATCCTCGAGGATTGTTCTCATCAGGTCGAGGTTCTGCCTCAAGCGGAGGAGTTCAAGTTGCTCGGGTTTTTGTTCACGAGTGAGGAATGAACGGAGCGTGACATTGACAGATTGGTGCAGCGTCTGCAGTATTGTGGACTCTGTGCCGGTCCATTGTGGTGAAGAGGGAGCTGAGCTGTAAGGCAAAGCTCTCTGTTTACCGGTTGGTCTACGTTCCAACCTTCACCTCTGGTCACGGTGATCGTGGATACAGGAGGTTGACATGAGTTTCCTCCTCAGGGTAGCTGGAGTAGAACCGCTGCTCCTCCACATCGAGAGGAGTCAGTTGAGGTGGTTTGGGCATCTGGTAAGGATGCTCCCTGGGCGCCTCCCTAGGAAGGTGCTTCAGGCATGTCCGACTGGGAGGAGACCCCGAGGAAGACCCAGGACACGCTGGAGATGCGTCTCTCATTTGGCCTGGGAACGCCTTGGAGTCCTCCCAGAAGAGCTGGAGGAGGTGGTGAGAGATGTCTGGACCTCCCTGCTCAAGATGCTGCCCCCGAGACCCGACTTCAGAACAAGTGGAAGACGGACGGAACGAACAGAGTCAAGACGAGGCTCTGAATCCCAACTCTCAAGCACGGCGGCGGCAGCATCATGGAATAGCTTTGACTTGGCCGCAGTTTGGTTCCGACTGGTTTCTGGTTGGATAAGTCAGGCTAACGTAGAAGACCAGAATTAAACTGGGATCACGGGTACAAAACCTGATCCAGTTACAACTTACAGATTAGCCACTGTTAGCTTCTCTGAGCTGACCTGCTACTAAAGTGGACTTCTACTGCACCAAAACAACTTTTTAAACTTTTGTATTCCGGCAGAACTTCCAACTGATCCGTAGTTTTTGTTGAAATTTGACGATTTATCACCGGGCCGGGCAACGAGAAAACTTTATTTTTATTGAGCCGGAGCGACGCCATCGGGAATTCAAGCCGTATGTAAAAATAAATAAATAAAATCCATAAGCTTCAGAACGACGCCAAGCATTATACGAAGGGATTTCCCAGGGGCTACGGCAGCCAGCAGAGGAAAACAGTGGAGGTTGACGAGACGAAGGGTTGGAAAACTTTGAGCTAAAAGTTTCTTGTTGCTATTTTTACTCGATGACGGCGAAAATCGAAATGTGCACCGCGTTCGCGCCGCAGCTCATTCCGACAGCGCGGGTCACAAATATGGATCTGTCCGAGCGCGGCAGTAAAATATGGAGGGAACTCTACAACAAATTAAACTTCTGCAACCTGCTCATGGTTCTGAAAGTCACTAAAGCCGTTTGTTGTGTCGTCACTCCACCCTGGGAAGAAGAAGAATCATTAAAAGTTAAAAAAAGTCACGAATGATGCCAGAGTCAGGTCTTAAACACAACTGCCTCACAGCAGAAGAGTGCGCTGATCGATTCCCGAAAGCGACCCTCTCGTCACCCGCCACGCTCTTCACCATCAGCAGCCTAACCCACAGAAACGGACCCGCGGACCGTTGCAACCCAACGGTTTCCCTTTGGGCGAGATTTCGACACAGAGGACGAAGATGAGGAGCGCAGAGATAATATCAGCTGCCAGGGCCTTCCTGTGGCTGTGATGGTGATGAAGGGACACGGAGGAGGAGGAGGAGGAGGAGGAGGAGGAGGCGACAGTTTCTCATTATTTACTCAAGGATTATTCCGTTTCCTGAGGATTTAAATTCACAACAGAATCTGTTTTATCACGTCACAGCAGCTGTGGGGTTTCCTCTCAGGTAGGTGCGTGGGCTTATCGCCCGCCGCCTTTCACGCCAGAGATTCAAACTGTCGTCAGCTCCTTTGGATACGTTTAGCTTCTAGTCATCCTTCTAGCTATCAGTTCAATTCAGTTTATTTGTTTAGCACCAAGTCACAACAGAAGTCACCTCAGGGCACTGAAGAGGAACATTCATACTGTATAACAGACTATATGGGAAGATTAGAGCTGCATGAAGGTAAAATGAAAATGTATCCCACGCTGTTTAATAACTTCACCTAATGGATGCATATACAAGGTAAAGTGTATTGGTCCAAGCACTGAACCCTGAGGAACTCCATGACTATCTTTGGTGTATGATGAAGATTCATTATTTACATTTACAAACTGGAATCTATCAGATAAATATGATAAACCAATTTAGAGCTGTTCCTTTAATCCCAACATCATATTCAAGCCTCTGTAGTAAAATATTGTGATCAACTGCATCAAATGCAGCACTGAGGTCCAACAGGACGAGTGGAGACACCTGTCCATTGTCACAGGCCATGAGAACATCATTGGTATCCTTCACCAGTGCAGATTCAGTGGTGTGGTGAGCTCTAAACCCTGACTGAAACTATTCAGATTAGTTCTTTGCAGATGATCACGTAACTGACCTGCAACTATCCTTTTGATACTTGGGGCCGCTGTGGCCGAGTGGTTAGAGCAGTCGTCCTCCAATGCAAGATTTGTGGGATCGATTCCACCAGCAGTCACATGCCGAAGTGTCCCTGGGCAAGACACTAACCCCTCATTGCCTCTGATTTGTCTTTGTAGAGATCTAGAGTGCTGTATGAATGGGTGAGGCTCAGACTGTGTTGTAAAGAGCTTTGAGTATCTTGATATGATAGAAAGGTGCTACACAAGTACAGT
>NC_056517.1:33211861-33221454 GCF_014905685.2 Nematolebias whitei
ATAGATAGATAGATAGATAGATAGATAGATAGATAGATAGATAGATATTGAACACTTCAAATGTGCAACATAAGCAGATTGATATTTTACTAGTTGTCCCTTACTGCACTTATTCAGTTCTTGTTAAGTGACATATAAAATCTATTTTTAAATATGTTGTTTAGAAGTAAATACTTTTGGAAAAATATTAGGAAATGATGCTCTTTTTGTTGTGTTTTCAGCTGCGTGTCGTCATGGGGGATGACATGTGTAGTTATATGTTTATTATGTTTATTGTTGCACATCTCCTTCCTGTTTATTCATAACTGACTGTATTTTAAGCATTGTGACAGTAAATCTGGATGCAGAATATGATTCCTGTAGATCGAACCTTTCATTAGCGCTCTCACTGATGACTGTTGACACAATCAGGAGTTACAGCTTTATGACGTCGGTGTCCAATTTTTGGACATGTTGGACTTCATTTTGATACTTTGAAACATGCATGGACATGCTCTCATAAAAACATGTCCAGAATAATCATTTCTGGTGCTATTGTCACAGAATTTGAACAGGTAATAGGTAAGACTTAATGCTGCTGTCTCATAATTTTACACTCCATCTCGCCATCTCTCCATATGCATAAACATAAATAAATAAAAATTCAGTCAAGAAAACAATTTATGATTTTTATGTGTTTCACCTTCATAACACACTAATTATAGTTACAATATTCAGAGTCAGAGTCAGAGTCAGAGTTTCTTTATTGTCATTCGCACCTCATGTGGTACATGTGGTGGAGCGAAATTATGTACACAGGGTCCCAGTTACATCCAACAATAAAATGTATAAGAAAAACAGTAATAACATCTAAGATATGAACTAAGAAATGCATCAACTAAATATACACTAAGCACTCATAACATAAAACATTGAACATCACCACAAACATGAACATGAGTCTGTGAGCAGATGTGCACGCATGAACACATCAACATTGAAACAGATCAGCAGCAACATGAAACAGATCAGCAGCAACATGATATGGTTTTTCACAGTGATTATTCTAGTTAGAGATTCATGAGTCTAACAGCCTCAGGGTAGAAGCTGTTCCTCAGTCTAGTGGTTCTACACTTAATGCTCCTTAACCTCCTTCCTGAGGGGAGTGGGGCAAAAAGTGTGTGTGCTGGGTGGGTGGGGTCCTTCATGATGCAGGTGGCCCTCTTCCTGCATCTGGAGGTGTAGATGTCTGTGATGGTGGGGAGACTGATTCCAACAGATTTCTGTGCAGCCTTCACCACTCTCTGCAAAGCTTTTCTTTCTGCAGCTGTGCAGCCTCCATGCCACACATTGATGCTGGAGCACAGGATGCTCTCCACTGCACACCTGTAGAAGGAGGTGAGGACTGAGCTTCCCAGACCAGCTCGCCTCAGCCGTCTGAGGAAGTAGAGTCTCTGATGAGCTTTCTTGATCAGGCTGGTGGTGTTGTTGCTCCAGCTGAGGTTGTCATTCATGTGTACACCCAAGTACTTGTAGCTGGAGACCACTTCCACCGCAGATCCTCTTATGTTCAGGGGGGTGTAGGTGTTTTTGTTCCTTCTGAAGTCCACAATCATCTCCTTTGTCTTCTTCACATTGATGTGAAGGTTATTCTCTCTGCACCAGCTCTCCAGGTGTTCCACCTCCTGCCTGTAGCTGGACTCATCATTGTTTGTGATGCATCCCACCACCGCTGTATCATCTGCAAACTTTACAATGTGACAGCCTGGATGGGTAGCTGCACAATCATATGTGAGCAGAGTAAACAGGAGGGGGCTCAACACACATCCCTGAGGAGAGCCAGTGCTGAGGGTTATGGTGGAGGAGGAGAGGTTGTGGATCCTCACTAACTGTGGTCTGTTTGTTAAAAAGTCTAGTACCCAGTTGCAGATGGAGGGGCTTAGTCCTAGTGTGGATAGTTTGTCCATCAGGGTTTGGGGGATCATGGTGTTGAAGGCGGATGTGAAGTCCACAAAGAGCATACGGACGTAAGAGTTTTTCTGCTCCAGGTGGTTGAGTGCAGTGTGGACCACAGAGGAGATTGCATCCTCTGTTGATCGGTTCTCACGGTATGCGTACTGATGAGGGTCCTCGTTGATGTTGATGGTTGTTTTGATGTGAGTCATGACCAGTTTTTCGAAGCATTTAGCGACTATCGGGGTGAGGGCCACTGGCCGATAGTCATTCAGACCAGTCACTGTAGAGCTTTTTGGGACTGGGATGATGGTGGCAGTCTTCAGGCAGGTGGGAACTGTCTCCAGGGTAAGTGAGGTGTTAAAGGTGTCTGCCAGCACCTCACAGAGCTGATCAGCACATTCCTTCAACACTTTTCCGGGGATGTTGTCTGGGCCAGTTGCTTTGTGCGGATTAATCCTCCTGAAGGTACTCCTTACTTCTGCTGAGGTCACGCTGAGATGCTCTTCATCCGGTGGTGAGGTGAGTCTGGTGCTGGGTGGTCTGTTCGGGTCTTCAAAGCGTGCATAAAACTTGTTGAGGGCATCAGGCAGAGATGGGTCTTTGGGACATTGTTCACTCCTTCCTTTATAATCTGTTATGCACTTAATGCCCCTCCACATGCTCCGAGGGTCTTGTGAGATGAATTGACCCTCGATCCTCTTTAATGGCAGATTAATGGCAATAATTCAGAATGTTACCTTGACAGAGAGACCAAGTCTTTGAATTCACTTCCAAGGGTTCAAGAACATTTCATTTAATTTGGGTACATTTATTCAGACGTTTTCTGCATTTTGTTTGACAATACTTAACAGGTTAAACTTCTATATATCATATTTTCAAAAACTTGGAGGGCACAAAGTCTACTGGACCAATAACGCAGCTGTGATCTCTGATGTTTTTAATTTATCGACATCAGTTTCTTAAGAGTGAGATTGATTTCTAACTATCTTAGAACGGCAGACAGTAAACAATGAAAAAAAACTCATAAATTATATTAACTCCAATAAATATTGCATATAAAGCTGATGTTATGTTGCACACATGGAGAGCCTGGATTACAAACTAATGCAAAGTGCAAAGCAAAACAGAAGGTGCCAAAAACTCTTTGTAAGGAAATAAAAACAAGTAGTAAGGAATTTTGATGATAAATAGAACGCCGGTGCAGGTTAATGTTTTGCAGAGTTATAATGTGCACAGTCAGGAACATGTCTCCTTATATAATGTTTCGTTATTTTGCTGCCTGTGTGCAGAGTCTGCAGATCCCCCCGTAGAGCTGCAGGACTTTCAGTCGACTGTAGACAGATGAACACCTGCGCTCACAGCTACACCCTCATTTTACGTCCACGCTGCACACGTAAGCAAGAACACATAATCAAATCTTTTTTTTTTAAGGAGGTCATCAGCCTCTCCGCTTTTAGTAGATAGAGACCATCCAGGCGGAAGTGCATTAGCCGACCTCTCAGCTCTGCTGTCTGCCATCTTACTGTCGGCTCAGACTTGCGTCCAGACAAGGGGATAGCATCAGCAATTATTCAATTCGTATCAGAGTCATCCATTTTCATGCCTCCAGACAGAGATGCCCCCAAATGTCACTAAAGGACACAATGCTTTAAAAAAAACATAATTTAGAAGACTACATAAAACTCTTTTTGGTCACAAGTTTAGCAGGAAGTCCTCAGTTTCCATGCTAAGATAATTTGTTTTATAATAGCCAGAAATATTCTAAAGTACCATATTTTCCGCCGTATACAAATATGTCTAATAAAGTGGGAAAAAACATAAATACGTCGCTTCGCCGTATATGTCACATCTATTATGCGTCACCGCTGACAACCCGGAAATGTGGGCCGGTGTTCCAGCCATAGCTGTAAAATAACAGCTTTGTAAGACCAGATAGTATAAATGCTAATTTATGCACAAAACCTGCTAACAAGCAGCATTTTACCACTTTCTCCACTCCATGTTAGCATAGAGGCATCGACATTAATAATTAGCATAAATCATTAAAACACAGTTAGGATTTTAATATATTTTAAAATTGTTTGGTAAAAAACTAGAATATTGATCATCAATTAGTTTAAATCCTATTTTGTTCTGCAAAATCTCAGAATCTTGACTAACGTCTCCACTGCAAGCAGCTACATGACCATCAGTGACCACATTTAAAGAGAATCTAAGTTGGAGGCCAAGATCTTCTCATGTCTCCAGGATTTTATGGGGCAAAAATGTCTTCATGCTACTTTAAATGATGCATTTATTTTTCTTGTCCCCAAACAGATATGCAAACAACAATTGGGCTGAATCCACTAACTTTGAGGGATATTTTTATACTGGGTATATATTTTATTCTCTGAAGCAGTGAGGCCCTTTCTATGACTCTCTATAGGAGAGCAAAGACATGATATTTCTACAAATATGGGAAGGTCGTACAACAGAGTTGTTGAGAAATGATCCAGTGACATTCTGCTAAGAGTGTTTGCACCAAGTGGTATGCACACTAACACCTTAGCTATCAAAACACCCCAGTTACAAATTCTTATTTAGTTTGTTTAGTCATTACTTTCTGAAATTCTTCAGAGTCGTAGTCTGATAGCCGTGGATACGTAGGTGATAAGACTGAAACCACAGAGGAGATGATGTAAAAATAATTAAAATGTAGACAGGAGCAGGGTCACTCATATTCTGGCACAAAGCTAAGACTTAGTGCATTTGAAATCCCCCAGTTACTGACTGATGGGTCCCAAAATAACATCTGGCTCTTTTTTTTTACAATATTTCTTAGTTATAATGGTTTTCATTTAGAATATGCCTCCTACATCTCAAAACAGCAAGGCACAGCTGCTCAAGAGGCTCTCAAGACCAATAATGCCATTTTCATGTTATCCTTCCCAAAGTGGCCAGTGACTGCAGCTTAGTGGGGCCCTGACAGACTTTCAGAGAAACACCGAGACTCGTGTGAGGGGAAGCAGTGGACTATAAACCGCCTGCCATCACAAGGATTTACACCGATATTTTAATCAGTGGAGCTTGAAATTCATATAAAGTTGTCTAGAAGCAAAGAAAAGTGAATAAAAAACTCCACGTCAGAGACTCCACAGGTTCAGCCACTGAGCAGGCACAGGAACAGTAACATGAGACTGCAGGGAAATAAAAAATGACTGTAGTTTGTTGAAGTTTCCATTTATGTCATTCTTACCCAAATCAAAAGGATAACAGTGCATAATGTTCAGAGACTAGCCACAGGTTGTATACTTGCCGTTTAACAATAAGCTTCAGCAAGAAAAATACAATAAATCAAGACATACAGGTGAAAGACTCTAAGTAACAAAATGCTTCAACAGCAAGATGTGTCTGCAAATCTGTGCAAAGACTGACTGCAGAACAAAGATGGGTCCCTGAAATGCAGCTCATGTTTAGGCTTTTGTTGAAGCAAATAGCTGGAAAATTAATATTAGTAGTCCCTCGCTACTTTGCGGTTCATTTATCGCAGACTCGCTCTATTGATGCTTTTCAAAATAAGATTGAACATGACAAACAGTTGGCTGATTGATGGATGAGCCGCACGATCGGCATGGAATTTTTATTTAAAATAAATTATTTTAAATTCATTGGCACCTCCTGCACCTTTGTGCAGCCCATACTGCAGGATAAATATTCCTGCTGCAGCTGATCAGCTGTTCTCCGTGCAGAGCAGAGAAGTGGGCGTGGCCAAGAGCGCTTGCAGGTGGCAAAGAGCAGCAGAGGCAGGGAGCTGAAATCGTGACATTCTGTGCTCTTTCAGAGCGTTTAGTGTTTAGAAATGCTTAGAATATTGCAAGAGTGTGGGAAGGGTTTAAAATGCCTTTACATATATACATATTTAAATACTAACATAAACTACTACTTACCACTTGTACTACTATTCCTACTTCGTGGTTTTTCACTTATCGCGGGGCTTCAGGGTACGAATTCCCCGTGATAAATGAAGGACTACTGTACCTGGATAAAACTTCTTTTGATTTGTTTTTTGCTATCATGTTTTGATTGCAGCTAGACTTCAAAAAGCTGAGAAAAAAAAAGCAATAGTCAGATTTTCTAAGATTAATTTCAGGAAGAAAACTTGTTCCTTCAATTTGGATATTTTAAAAATGCATATTTTCCTTCCATATAACGGAAACATTACCGTTTCCCTAAAATCTGTTTGCCAAGTGACGAGTTTTATAAATCTCCACTTCAGAATGTCCCTGCAATTTATTCCCCCCCCCCACCAAAACTTCAATTTACACGTGGACAAACGGTGCAAGATTACAAAGATTGTTTTGCAAAGAAAAATTAATCAATTAAAACTTTTGACGCTCCTCTACAGATTCTTGATCTCTGTAATTCTGCAGAGATTGTTCATCAAACACGATTTACATGAGGACATGCAAAACACCAACCTGCTTCCTCATGACATCAGTGGCCTGCATGATGCAGCGAGGGGGGAGGCCGTGGTTCCGAGCCAACAGGATGGCCTGCTCCAGTGTCACACTCAGAGTGCAGCTGTTGATCAACCCAATATATGGAGTGGGGGAAAATATGAAAAAGAAAAAGGTCAAGCCAAATCATACTCCGTCTGCCTGCCTGTGTGGTTGTCACAAAGGAAATCGATCATATTGCTTATTGACCCTATAATTTCATATATGATGAAAACTAAGAAATTATAGCATTTTATTATCCCTTTGTTGAAATATGATAGTTTGAAGCAAAAGCATTCAATTTACACCTAATACAATTTTTTTTTTTTTACATCTTTTCAGGGCAAACAAAGTTTTTTTTTGCAACAAAGATTGGCAGGAACCCAAAGGCCGGGAGTCATCCACAAACAGTACGTCGATTCTCGGATCGAATTTATTTCAACAGCCTCACATTTTAATGAGCACATTTGGGTCCTTTTGCACCTTATTACCATCATGTCCCATCTGTTTGGCCTTTGCTCATCTCACCAATGAATCACTTTACTCGCGTTCACGTCCAGGGAAACGTCAGTCACAAAAAAAAAACAACCAACAACGCAGCTTCAGGATGATAAAATGTAGCTTCAGATTGAGCAGAAGGAACAGACTGACAGCACCTGAGGAGACTTCTCAAGATTAATGCTTCTTGTGTCGAAGAGAAAAAAGGTCCAAGGACAGGTCAGTGAACACCCTGTGCCAGACGCAATATACTTTCTTCATCAGGAGTGACATGAGCCTGTGATTCAGAAGTTAGAGCAACCTTTATGTAGCCACAACTGTCTCTTCTACACCTCAACAAAGACACACACAAAAGGCAGCACATGGATAAATCCTTACAGTCGGTGACAAGCGTCAAAGCTGCTGGATGACCTTTCCACGATAACAAGCAGCACTAGTATATCGATCCGATGTCTTTTCACTGAAAATTAAACTGTCTAGAGTTCCAACGTTGCCAGGTTTGACTTTCATTTAAAAACACTGGCATGGAGGTATTAAGAAATATGAACCGTTTGGTTATCTCCAACTCTCATACTGACTGAGAGAACAATATGCAGTGGGGGAGTTCTTGCTGCCAGAAGTCGTTTCTTTAAGTCAATTAGATCATAATTTAAAAGCCGTCGTGGTTTTGGGTTGCAGAACTTTATGGCAGTCTGACATGATGCGATAAAAGTAATGAAGACGACAATCATCTGGAGAATGTGCGGAGAGATAATACAGCAAAAGGCCTGAAAAAGATGTCCCATTTATAGGCCACCCCAGAATATCTCGAACGCCCATTTTGGGCTTTAACACACTGACAAAGTAAAGGGGGGTGGGGTGGGGGTGGGGGGTTCACTCCAATAGGATCTTTAAATAGCTCATCAGCTGGAGCAGGATGAAGGAACTGCACAAAATCTGTGTGAAGCTGCATAGTTCACTTTCATTAGGGCTGGTGAGATAGGAAGAGGTGATTTATTTCCATCTGTTTTATGTCGCTCCAACACATATCCAATTTACATTCTGCATTTCTCCAGAGTTTTCATATTGATACAGAAACAGGAGAGAAAAAAAAGAGTAGATGTGAAAATTAATAGTAGTAGCCTCTACAGTCTATAAATAATGAAAACTAAAAAAAAAGTTCAGGTGAGGAGAGTTAAATTCATGAAAAGTGAAGGATTTTTTTGTGTAACTGATCCGTTTCTGATTTGCTGCCACACAAGGACAAAATATATATAATGTACATATATATTGGATTTCAATAGTGACTGTTTGTAGTTTTCGAGATGAGTGTTTTTCCGGGGAACACAGGGAACACAAATACAATATTTTTTTGTGCAAAATATTCAAGTGGGTAAAAGTTCTAAAAAAAAATGTTTTTTTTTTGTGCTTGTCTGAGGCGAGGCACTGTGGTGTAGACAGAGGGGGACCAAAGCCATCATAGATTATTCTTCGGCCACCCCAATCATTTGAAGAAACTATAGTTTTAAACAAGATAAAATCTAGAAAGCATAGTTTCCTCAAATGACTGAAGTGGCCAATTTACATATATGGTGGTGGCCATCTTGGATTTTGACTTGGCAACCCAATTTTTAATAGTGACCTTTCTTATGCCTAGATGCAGCCACAAACCAAAATGAACTTTGGTATCTTGCATATTTTTCCAAGTTATCATGCTCAACATTCACAAATGTACGGATGGAGAATATTCTAATTCCTCCTTCGCTATGCGACAGGCGCAACAAAACTCATCCATCAAGCTACGAATTCAGTCAATAGAACCTGAGAAGGCTACAACACCGATAAAGCAACATCCACATTATTAATCAAGTGTGCTTAGTTTGTTGGGTTTTCAGTTATTAAAGATGCTGTTTGTGTGCTCACCATTTATATCCTGTTAGGAGTCCAACGCAGAACAAAGATTACTGCGTCATGGGAGTACAGTAAAATACGCAAAACGTGCTTTTGAAAATTTGTCTTAAGGGTCGAGCTTGGTCTGCATAAATGTTTATATACAGTATAAGTTAAAAAAAAGTAAAGTGCTATGCATTGTCATCATTGTATGTTCCCATTCAATGGTGACAATGGTTCTCTTCATTTATGGGGGCCGAGATGATGTAGAGGCAGGGCAGCCAACTCGGGACCTGAAAGTCCCAGGTTCGATCCCCAGTCATTGCACATCTCGTGGTGTCTCTGAGCAGCACACCCTATCCCCAAATGCTCCCTGGGCACTTTCAAAAGCTGCCCACTGCACCACCTGTGGGCAGATAGGTTAAATGCCAATTTTGCCATTGTATGGAAACATACAACGATGACAACACATACACATTATTATTATTAACCCATTGGATCTAGGATACACCCATGTGGAGCAGTGGGCAGCTATGGAGGTGCCTGGGAATTGGATATCTTGCTCAGAGACACCACGGCCAGTGGGAATGTCTGGGGATTGAACCTGGGACTTTAGAGAGTCAGAGTCAGAGTTTCTTTATTGTCATTCGCACCTCATGTGGTACATGTGGTGGAGCGAAATTATGTACACGGGGTCCCAGTTACATCCAACAATAAAATGTATAAGAAAAACAGTAATAACATCTAAGATATGAACTAAGAAAAACATCAACTAAATATACACTAAGCACTCATAACATAAAACATTGAACATCA
>NC_056517.1:33221554-33224516 GCF_014905685.2 Nematolebias whitei
ATAAGTTGCAGTTTTTTGCATAATTTGCATGCCCTGCAACTTATATGCCAAAGCGACATATTTATGGATTTTTTCTATATTTATAAACCAATTTTTGGCTGAGATATGACCGTTTCCATTCATTCGGACTGAAAATATTGAACACTAACATTTTCAGTTGCTAGATGGCACTCGAGTTGTATGGCATGTTGTTGTATCATGTAATAGGTAAAAGTGGCTAATAATGACACAATCGGCTTGCCACAGTCTGCCACCATCGTCTGCCTGGAGCAACCGTCAAATCAGTTTCATTTCACTGCGCCACCCTGGCAAAATGAAGCTAATTTGACCACTGAAGTGCATTTATTAAGTAAAAGTTCAACTGAGACACACCTTTGCTATAATGTCGAGCAAACAAATAATTGTTGAAGTGGTGGTTATCTTGTTGAACTTTGAAGAAATGTACAACGAGTTGCCCTCTGCATGTTTATGTTTCTGCATATCAGCTTTTGAAAATACAACTGATTTGACCCTCAAAGTGCATTTATTAAGCAAAAGTTAGACTAAGACACACCTTTAAAATAATTTCGAGCAAACAAATAATTGTTTTTAAGTGTTAATCTTGTTAAATTCTTGTTAAAGTCCTCCCGTGCATGCCCCCGTGGCTGCCATTTGGCAGCCAATCGATTTTTGGCACACCGGCCCACATTTCCGGGTTGTCAGCGGTGACGCGTAACAAACACAACGTGTCAGCGGTGAAGCATAACAGATGCAACGTATATGATGAAGCAACATATTTATGCATTTTTCCACTTTATTAGACATATTTGGACTGATGCAACTTATAGGGCGGTGTGACGTGTACGTTACGGCAGAAAATATGGTAAGTACCTAACCTTGCACTGTAAAATTTAAATTGGTGTAAATGTGAACTAAACAGTATGCATAAACCACAATACAACTTTTGAAATTAGAGCTGTTTCAAAATAGCAGTAGTCTATTTTAAATTTTCTAGATGAATGTTCAAAATGTAGGAAAGAGACTAGTGTATAGATCAAACTCATATCTGTTATCTGTTTGGGCATAGTTTGAAAACATTAAATATTGGAATTATTGGGACCACAGCTACTCTTTTTTTAGAATGTTTGACATAGTCGTGATTAATTTAATTTAAATGTTTTAGCTTGAGAGAAATTATAAAATGAGACAACAGTGATTTTTTGGGGGGGGTCTAAAACTGTAAATTTTTGGGGTTGAAGCTGTTCATTTTTGGTTCTGAAACCAAGAGGCTGTAAAATGAGCTTCTCTGAGCACCAATATGTCTGTAACATCTTCAAGGACTTTTCAAACACGCCTGCCAAATTTTCTGCTATTTGAACTGAGGCAGTGTTGTGATGTTTCCAAAAATCTTCAAGGCCATATTTGAAATGGACTTAGGTCCAATTAACACATTTTTCCTCCTATAGTCAAACTATAATATCTTTTCCACTCAAAACCAGGCCAAGAAACACTCAGCCAAGAACAGCTATATTTGAAATCCAAAGATCCAAAGCTGCATAATTATTCAAGGCTCTGTCTGTCAATTACTTTAACTTTCAAAATATTTATCAGGGCAACAAATAGCCCCATGAAACCTTAAACTCCTTTTGCTGTTTGCCACTAAATAATAAATGCTTTCACTTATCTATATCCCAGTATTCCCAGTGGATATGTATGCTCGGAGAAATCAATTTTTATTACAGAGCACTTTCCGTGATCACTGCACCACTTTTGCAAAACGGGAATTACAAACCCATATATCTTGTGACCATCCATTTGATTGCCTCATTTGCTTTTCTTTTATCTTATTAATTTCCTGTATAACTTTGTACAAACAGGTCTGGACAACATTGGAAGCTTAAACACAAATGAAAGTTTGCCATGAATAAGCACAGGTACATTTTGACACCTGGCATTCAGCTGTAAATGATGTGTTTGTGGAAAAAATCTTGTGCATACATTGTTAGTTTGAGAAAAAAGAACAGGGTTCACAAAGCACAATGCAACTTGTTGAGAACTCTGTTTAGCTGAGACTGACAGAAACAGGTGAAAAAATATGTTTGTCTTGCACCTCACTAGTTCTTTCCTAAAAATGGAGTTGTGAATCTTGTATTTATAATTTGTACAAATTAACAACCCATCAGCCTCCAGGTCCCATGGACTTCCAATCAGTTGGTACAATCGTGACCCATTCTGGAGCTTCACAACCCAAGCATTCTCGGGCATCATCTTGAGAATCTCCACCATTCCAACCTGACCTACACTTGGTTTAGATTTTTTACTTTCTCTTTTTTCCTTTGGCTTTTCTTTGCCTTTCACACGACTCACCGTCTGATTCAGAATCTGTGTCTTTCCTAGTTTAGCTTTTTCTAGTGCTCGACTAGGCTGTGTGGCTTAATGGGGCCAAGGTTATGTAGGACCTTGGAACGTAGAACAGTTCTTTCACTGGCCCCGGATCCTCTTCTGAGTGTTTAATAGATACCCAGCCACCCTCGTTCTCACCTACTCTGATTGCCAGCTACACTGGGACTGATCCTCTTCTCTCTTTACCGTCCCACTCTTTACCCCCATCAGCTTCCCCACACGGACTTTGTTCACTTTCCAAGCTTATTAAGAGTTTGTTTTGTTCTTTATAGTCTTGCATTTTTTCAACTCTTCCTTTTAGTTATCATATCTAGTGGTTGCTTTTATCTTGGTGTTTATTAGGACAATGCTAATTCTTGTTGCATTGGATATCATTTTCACTAATGGATCATAGCCAAGTGATGGGCTGACAATAATGGATATCTTCTTTCCTGCCATCTTTCCAGCAGGTTCAACCACCACTTCAACCATTTCTTGATATTTTCTTCCTTTTTAACATTGATCGAATCTTATACAACCACTGCACTGTCCTGTGGCCCTGAACACACACACACACATATATATATATATATATATATAT
>NC_056517.1:33224616-33226633 GCF_014905685.2 Nematolebias whitei
ATATATATATATATATATATATATATATATTCACACACATACATACACACATACATACATACATACACACAACTTCAAAATAAATTCTCACCCTGTACTGAAAACAGTTTCAGCATCTCACCACTACCAGCAGGTGAGCGGTGGTGACGTCAATTTGAACCCCGCCCACTGGAACCGGTACTGAAAGCATAATGGAAACACAACATGTACAGTACTGAGTAGAGTAGAGCCGTGCTGTACCGGTACTAAAGGTACTAAAAGGGGTTTTATTTAGTTGGAACCAACAATACCTTTTCAACAGGTATTTACCCCAATCATTCTTGTGAACAGACCTTGATTAAAGTTATAGTGAGCTCTTGGCAACGTTGTGATCCCCTCACTCAAATAATGACACAAATCAGATCAGTTAAAATCACAATTCTGTAACATTTATTTTCAGTTTGAATAATGACAATATGGCAAATATTGAATATGAATGAATAACCAGATAGTGTTATTTCAGGAAGGTAAATAATATAAGATAGCTCAAAACTTTGAGAAGATATGTTATTCAATTTGGACTAACGTGAAAATTTAGGTAAACTTTATCTCAGATGTGTGACTAGCTTAAAAGTGTCTAAAGACTTTGTTGGCAATGAGACATTCCTTTTCATCAGGAGAAAGATCTTTCCGACCAGGAGATGTCCTGTCTTCTCATTACCCATTATGGAGATGATAAAAAAGGAACCTGTGGTTCATGCCGTCCCTCTTAAGGACCGCGTTCCATTTGGCCAAGCCGTGCTTGCATCATTCCGGGATGGTTGAGGGAGTTCCAAGGACTTTTCTCCATTTTGGCTGATTGAGCTCCAACTGAGGTGGAACTGGATCGGAGCCCCGCCAAGTCCTGGGCTGGCTCGGAGCCAACTCTCCAGCAACTCATGTGCCACACTTCTGCAAACTTGAGAGAACTCCAGACCCTTCTTTTTGTGTCTGCATTACCTGATACCGGAAAGAGGTGGTGCCTATTCGGTTTTATCCAATCAGTGCAGCTTACCGACAGTGGGTGTAAACACAAGCTACATAAATTAATTTTAATAATATAACTCCTCTCAAAGTCTTAGAGAGAACAATGCCTTCTTAGTTTACATGATAACACCATAATCTTCACAGATGCATGTTTGGTTTCTTCACACACATTGGCAAACCACAAGGGTCCTGAAGCTTTGTGTAGCTGGTGGGTAACTTCCTGGTTGTCATGGCAACCACAGTTCTGGGAGTATGGCAAAGTTTGGTCCTTTGTTATAAACTTCTCTTGGAGATGAAAGTCTGTCCTTCCCAGGAAAAGAATAATAAGCAAAAGGGGGTTGATTACCATACAGTCAGTATGTGGCCAGGGTCAGGATGTGCTGACTCCCAGATTTGTAGATTAGTACACAGAGAGGGGGTGGAAAATACAGTTACTGTCTCTGAGGACAGGCTATGGACGTCTCTGAAGGATGTTGGACACTAAAACTGTATATCACTGAGAAATTGCTAGGTCTAGATCTGGTCTGCGTGGTTTTATATAAACCATCCATTTCTTCCAGCGTAAAGTAAATCGGTCCTTTTTGTCATTTACTTCTGCAGTTAATCTCTTCATTCAGTGGGACGAGCCTGAAGCTGGACCTTTTGATCACCTGGTTCAACCACCGAACCACTGCATTTAGTGCCAGCAAGGAATGGCAATAAATGCCCAAAGGACATATGCAGATATGTCTATTGTGATGTCCAACGTTGGGCTCTCCAGTGAAAGACAATTTTTCGTGAGGGCTTTTATTGCACGCCACTAATAAAATAATTTAATAAAATATTTGTCTATCTTTGACCATCCTTCAGGCATGAGTCCAAAAAACAAAAATTTACTTTCTAGAGGCAATGGACTTCCAATAATATCTTGTATTGTCTTATGTATATTCTTTCAAAAAGTTGTAATTACTTGACAAAGCTAAAAAAAAGAAATGGTAATATTTCAATGCAGTTTTTGAAAAAAAAAAAAAAA
>NC_056517.1:33226733-33239063 GCF_014905685.2 Nematolebias whitei
ACACATACACTCACACACACACACACACACACACACACACACACACACACACACAGTATTAATCATTTAAATTTTAAAGTTGTTTTCCCCACAGATGCAATCGGACTCTTGCCTACTACTATCTATATTTTTAATTTGTGTAATAATAAATGGTCAAAAAATAAATCTTGGCAATGTACACTTTTCTAAACGTCATATTCAGTTTTCTTTCCATCCTCATGCGAGCTCTTTTGGATATCCAAATTCAAGGTTGCAAGTTTTGTTTGGCAGGTTCATTCACAGCAACGATTTGTAAAGATCACCTTTAATTAAAATGATGCTAAATTATGCCGGTCGTGACTTGAATGGAACTGGAAACTCCTTTGAGGTTAACTTCAAGCCTCTGTTTACTTTTAATTATGCATGTAACGAACTGAAAACAAAATCTGAGAAAACAAAGAAAAGTCAGTTTCTTTGTCATTCGTTTAAGTTGTCAAGATTCATAAAGATAAATTCAGCCAATCTCTTGTCAGAAATAAGTATTTGTGCTGTACTAGAAATAAAGCACATTGGCACAGGAGATAATCATTTAGTAGAAAATGTTTATTAGAATCATGTCCTGCAAGAAGCACAAACAAAAGCCAAGTTAGGGTTTATACTTAAATGTATTTCTTTTTGTTGCTGCATAAACACCAATGCTAAACCTGATATCAAGTGTTATTTTAAGTAACACAAAAGTGTAAAGTTGGAATAAAAAGCAGAGCCATCAGAAGTGTTGTAGACTCATAACTTGTCTGATAATGTCTTCATCCAATTTTTCCCCTTTTTACTTACTATGTATGCTATTAGCTAATATTGCTGACTGTCACTTTCATTGTTTAAAATTTCGTACCAGGACACTTTGACTGGTCCTTGTCTGTTTCTTTTGGTGCTCTGTTTCATCATTGCTGTAACTGGTTGAAGCAGACTCTGCCCTTCCTGAGTCGAGTTTTGCTGGAGTTAGTTTCCCTTTGCACCCTCTGTCCCTGCAGGCTCAGGATGGGACACTGAATCAAAGCAAGGACTCAAATAGCGTCTTTCTTTTTCCAGGTTGGTATTTTATCATTGTTCGTCCTCTTAACATGCCAGTAATGAACCAGAATACAAACAAATTGATCTGTACTGATCTGATATGAGAAACTGGAACCTAAAATAAATCCACTAAAACCATCCATCCATTATCTTTTCCCCACATCTTCCTTTTTGGATCACAGCTGTTACTGGTGCTCATGTCCAGCAGTCACTGTGTGAGAGGTGGGGAACATCATGGACAGGTCTCCAGTCCATGACAGGGACACATTGAGACAAATGAGACAAACAACCATTCACTCTCTCACACACACCTAGGGACAACTTAGGGTTGCAATGATCTCAGGGAAGCCAGATTATATGAGATAAAAGCGAGACAGGTCTCCAAGACGTAGAAGTTTAACAGTGCTTTATTTACAGTGAAGAATATTATGCAGTTAACATGGAAGGTCTCTGGAACCCTGGGGAGCAAGGAGAGAGTAAGGAAGGTTCTTCTCATAGGACGAAAATCTGAATATGTTTTTCTTTCCTTACAGTATTGAGCTGGACCAAGTGAGGAAGGTGGTCCAAGGAGTTCCAGAGCGTGGACACTCAGAGACACAGGCGTGGCAGGCAAGTGGCTGGAGAGCAAGGAGACAGTAGAGGTAGTCCGCCAGGAGAATGGCTTGGTCTAGGGAGATCAGGATCTGAAGGGGCTCGAGCAGGCGGACAGTTGTCATCTTAATGCTCCAGCAGAGAGTTGAGCTCCTCTGCAGTCTTAAGTACTTCTGGGTCCTCATGAGGGGAATGGGTGCTGCTTAGACACCATCTTGGAACTTGGAGGTTGCAGAAGGCTGAACAAGTTACCCATCAGCCTAACATGCATGTTTTTGGTCTGTGGGAGGAAACCGGAGTATGCGGAGAAAACCCACACATGCACGGAGAGAACATACAAACTCCATCCAGAATGCAAACCCCCCCCACCCCCACCCCCACCCCCACCACCAGCAGGGATTCAATCCGGCAGCCGTCTTGCTGAGTGGCGGCAGTTTTATCAACTGCGCCACAGTGCCGCCCAAATTCCGTTAAAACCTTCTGGCGATTTGTTGCAAATTCTAGTAAAATTAAAACTTGTGAAATTTGGTTGAAGTTAAAATGAACTGGCACATTTTGCAATTTGCACAATGTGGAGTTTTTTTAATTCAAATAAATTATATACATAGCCCACCTTGATCACAATATTCAAACTAAATCATTTGGGATCAAAAATAATGCTACAAATATAATTTTATAGACTCTTCTCAACCCTCTGTCATCCTGAACAATGCTACAGTAGAATATATTCTGACTGGTGGGATGCTGGCAACCAGAGAATCAGTGTCTTATGAGAGCAGATGGACCAGTGCCCCAATAACTCTTCGGACCAAATGTGACTCATGACGGCTGTCTTTTAACTTGTGGCATCTGCTTCAAAGTCTGTCCTGCTGAAAGGTTAGAGGACGGTGAACAATAAAGTCGTGCCACAGTGTCTGATGCAGGAAGTTGAGCATATGTTCTTGAAAGACAAAACTTTTGAAAAAAAAAAAGTTTCTGGCCAAGTTTGTCGAAGTAAACATTTTTATTCTAACTTGATAAAAACAAACACTAGAGCCAGTTTGACAGCATTAATAAAAAGATCAAAAGAAAATAAACTTCTCTCGTACAGTGATAAATGTCCAGATTTAACATTTTTTATATGGTATTTTTTCAACACGATGCTACGAACGTTGTTTACATCTTTTTGGACAGACTTCAAATCCTTTACTTTTCAGAACATAATGCTTCCCAGTGACTTTATACCATCTTTTGATTCTGCCAACTGGAAGGAAGTAACCAGCAGTAGATGCTGTAGAAAAACGAATACATCAAAGTGCTTACAGTGATGGTTCAGATACTTTGTGGAAGTATTTTGTTGAAAGTTATGAACAATTAATATCTTACCTGTGGTATGTAGCTTTCTGAACAACATTTTGGAGAAATAGAGTTTACTTCTATGGAGGAATGTGTGATATATATGGTACACAGTAGAAACAATAGACATTTAACCTATGATAGAGAGCTGTATTCTACCAGCTAACCACAGTACTGCTGTGTCTGATGTAAAATCAGTTGTCAGATTTAACTGTTACGTTTTTTTTTTTTTTGTTGAAAACTGCGTAAATGGTGTTAAAGTCTGTTTTCTTTGAGAGCTAAGTAGCGAAAATACAAGCTAACTACAGCCGGCTTGCCGTACTGTTGCCATATTCAGATACATGTGCAAAACGCTGTGGTCCGTCGAAAGTTAAAGTAAGTGTTGGTCAGCTTTAGAGAGTGCATTTGTGCTAAAAAAAAAAAAAAAAAAAAGGGTTAAACCTGCTCTCTGATCTGTGAAAAGAATGCTGCGTTGTGTGATTTTACTGCGAGACCCTCTGGTCAAAGCCACAGAGGAAACTGGTCACCATTTTGTGTCAGCTCTCCTTCAAGTGGAAGGAAATGCCCACTGGAGGAACTCCTCCTTTGCCTTTGAAGTCAAACCTTGGTCTGTCAGAAACTGACCCACTGGACTGGTGGAGACTGCACCAGGCTAATTTTCCAAGAATGGCAAGACTGACCAAGAAATACCTTTGCATTCCAGCCATGAGTGCTCCTTCAGAAAGGGCATTAGCATTGGTGGCAACATTGTTTCATGCCACCGGTCTTTGTTAAAGCCAGAGACTGTGGACACGCTGGTGTTCTTGGCCAACAATCTGTAGCCTCTAACAAATGACAGCAAGATTTAGACTTTTAATATTAAGTGTTTTCACTGTGCACTTTTTTGTATGTAAAATACTGCTCTGTTGCTGTTCATTTCTTAGAGAGAAGACTAGAAACTGTGTAGAACATATGGCTAAAACTACACTTGATATATTTTTGCATTACAAGAAAGAAGCCCAATACTTGATTTGCTTTTTTATTTAAACTCTCTGGACCTAGTAGTAGAAGTTTCTTGATTGAGATTATTTTGTGGTATAGCAGATTTCAAAATAAATAATGCAAAATGACACCCAATTTTTTTTCATTCCGATTGCAAGTTTTATACCAAAAATATATCATGATATATATATCGTTACCGCTACCCATCACAGTAGATATCGTGATATGAATTTTATGCCATATCGCACATCTCTACTTCTATGGATGTTCTAATCCGATTACAAGAATCAAAGTAGCGTATAGACTCCCTCCAGATCTTTGCTTTAAGCCTACTGTTTATGGTTTAATGTCAGCTGTGCCGCACCATGACTGATGTACAGTACAGTCGTCCCTTGCTACTTCGCAGTTCAACTTTCACAGACTCGTTCTTTTGCAGTTTTTCAACGATTGTCAACTTTAATATTGCCCACGTGATTGGGACAGTATGAGATAAAAGGTTAACGGAGAAAAAAAAATTACTTTGGATAGACGCCGCCATTTTGTAGTTTTCTTTCAATAAGCGTACACTGTAAGGCCAGTCAAAATAACTATATTACCCAAAAGCCAACATTGCTTCCGGGTGCTGCTTTTTGCCAAAATGGAGGGAAAATTTTGATCCGATGCGAATTTGACAAAAAAGTTTGGTCCTTATTCATAGTAACTTCGGAGCTCAGAGCCGTGCGGAACCAACCAATTGGACCAGGACTACTTCCAGCCTCATCGGTTAATCTGAGTTCTGCTTGCCGGCCCAGGGAGCCTCTCGAGCGGGGAGTGTTACTTGGAGGTCCGGCATCTTCTCCGGAGCTCACCTGGCCATTTTTCATCTGGATCCGTCTGGATTATTTGGAACTCGATTGGGACCATTGGTTTTGTGCCGGCTCTCCAAAGGTCCGGCTCTCTCCAAAAGAGTCTGGTGCTCAACGGCTGCAGAGGGCCGATCAAACATGTTTGCTGTATGAAAGTGTTTTTAGATGCAAAAGGAAAGTAATTCAGTAACAAGCCACTAAATAGCAGCAAGCAGTGGGTCAGTGGTAAGTTGATGGCTAGTCCAAGCCGGGTCAGGACCAAAGGAGATTGCTGTCATCTGAAAACAACTTCAGTAATAAATTAATTTCATCACAGTGATTCATGCAAACTCTGTACAAACCTTTACATCACTGTAAACTTTCCATTACGCAGTGAGCATGCATCAGGACATTTACATTACAGTAATGTACATAAAATTTTAAGGTATTTGCAAGTACAAGTAGCAGAAGCAGCTAACTGAAGTAGTTTCTGTGCAGCCTTGGGCACTTTTTGCAGGATTGTCAAAATATTTGTGCAGAAAAAAAATCATGTAATGCAAAACGAAGAGGTATGAAGGTGTTTGCATGAACCAAATTTATTCAAATTTTGACATTGGAGTCGTTTTAGACAGCAGCAATTCACTTAAATCTTACTTCATCATTCAATATTGTTAAGACTACACAAGTGTGCAAAGATCAACAACAAATGCTTTCCAGAGGGTTGTATCATGCACACTTGTCAAGGAGAAAGTTACACAGCTTCTCCAGCTGCATTTCTTTAATGCTGGACTAACTTTTGGGTATTAGTAAAAATTTAAGGCAAATTAACAATGTATGGCTTAAAGTTGTAGGACACTGGGTTTCTTCAGATATTCTGATTTGCCTTGAAAAAATGTGCACTCAGATATCAATCAGGTTGTGCCCCAGAAACCTCAGCTAAGTGCACAGTCTGACCAGTATGTAAGTGTGTGTTCATGGTCAGTGCCCCCTGTTGTCCTCAGTTCCATCTGAACAAGAAGTGTGCACTGTAATGAGATAATGATCCTGTGTTATCCAGCCTGAGTTGCTCTCTTGTTCTCTGCCCAGCAACATTAAAAAAGAGAAAAAAGTCCTGCTGAATATCTAGCACATTTAATCTAATTGGTGTCACTTTTCTTCCTCCATTATGGTACTTTAATAGCCCTATCTGTCTCCGTGCAGCTTAGTGGTGTTTAGGGTCGGTGGTCAGGGCTGAATCTTTCAGCTCAGATCATATTAGCTCACCACAGATCGTCAATATTTGAGATAAACAAACAGTCTTTGGACAGGCAAGAGTAGCAACAGTGTTTTGCTTTAATTTGCATCATTAAGAGTAACAGTTGGACTCATCAAGTTTAGTTTTAAGTTGCATATGAGATGTCTCCTTAGAAGAGTCGCTGTGGGAACATGTTTCCGTTCTGGGGAGGTGGGAGCTGTGAGCATACATGAACATATAGGAGCCAAACACTTAGATGAGATTATCATAATAACAAATAGATGCAGTTATTTGTATGTTTAATTATTCTGTATGTGATGGACAGAAAACGCAAGTTTTTAATCATGCCGACATTTGGGAAAAAAATTTGTGCACACAGATACACAATAACAGGGCTGGTTTATACACCAGATTTACAAAATGTGATAGTATCCATATTTTGGAATGTAATCATGTACAGCACCAATTACTGCCAGCCACCAAAGATGAAAGTGACGCATTAATGTTTTTGCCTGTCTGTGTACATACACCATTTGTCTGTATCCTTAAACAAAATAAAATCCCCTAATGAATTTTAATGAAATTTTAAGTTTGTAGTTGTTGGATCAACATTGGAAACTGATTAACTTTTGGACTAAATTCATATCTAGATGGCTGCCACAGCAAAGCAATCTCAGCAAACACAACAATAGCTATGTTTACATGGACATAAGTAATCGGATTAAACGGCCATTCGGAATAAAAATTTGTCATATAAACGCCCCATTCAGATTATTCTTTGTTGACTCAGCTCGATCCGAAAGAATTTGTCATCAGAATGAGACAGGTGGTTTATGCCAATTCATAATTCATAACTGGCTGTAACTACCATAACCACCACTGCACCCTGTATTCACTGGTTAACTGGACATCACTAACTTCATGCAGACTCTCTCACTGGTACATTTTCATCTTTAAATCACTTCTTGGTCTGCTGTCTTCATACATCTCCTCCTACATGTCTCTGCGTGAGTGCAGCTACAGCGTGCGCTCTCAGGACATCATTACCTGCAGTGTTCCCTCAATGAGGACTGAACTTGGCAAAAGGGCCTTCTCCTACTCTGCTCCTGTTTCCTGGAATATCTTACAAAAAGATCTGAAGCTCTCAACCTTGACCTCTCCAAGTGGCTTCAAACATCTGTTAAGTTCCTGGCAAGAACCAATGCATACATGTTCCTGTTTTTAGTTGTCTACATCGCCTTATAATCTAGATGTTTTTTTTTTTTTTTGTCTTTTCACTATTTTTCCATTTGACTGTACTTTGGTTGCTATTTTGTTTTGATTTGTAAAAAAAAAAAAAAAGAAGAAATTTAAATTTTGTATGCCTTTTTTTTGACTGTCTCTTGTTGTTGTCCACTGTTGTCATCACTCTTTGTTAAGAAATCAGGTCTCTCTTATAAATGAGTCCCCGGGGCTGAATGGGATTAACCTGTACAAATAAAGTTGAATGAATGAATAATCTGAACAATGTGCATGTAAATGGACTGTACTTATATAGCACCTTTCCATCTTATCAAGACACTCAAAGCTCTTTACACCACAATCTGTGTCCTCACTTATCCATTCATACAGAACTCTACTATATTTTTACAAAGCTAATTGAACAAATCATTCTAAAGAGACTAATCAGAGCTTTATCACATTCATACACTGATGGGACACACATCAGAGGCTATGAGGGGTTCAGTGTCTTGTCCAGAGACACTTTGGCATGTGACTGCTGGTGGATTCAAACCCCCAACTCTTGCAATGGAGGACGACTGCTCTAACCACTCAGCCACAGCCGCCCTAATATAAACACTTAATCTGTTGGGTTTTTATTCCGATTGTGGAAAACAGACCTGACTGTGCATGTGCGACCTATGTCAACCTCACATATTTCCACCTAGCTAGATGCTAATAATATTAGCATGTTGGGGAAGCAAAACTGGTCGGTGAGCGATACAACATTTCAACTAGAAACTTTGAAAAAGCTCAAAACTATCTGTATTACCTGTAGCTCAGTCAGGGAGTGCAATGTCTCCACCGTCATTAGAACCTGGTACGGGTCCATTATGGGCGCTCAGGTTTGTTTACGTTCATCACAGACGTAGAACAACTTCTTCTTTGCTTTTTTTTTTTTAAAGGAGAGTTTACCACTCTGCGCATGTCGGTACTTCTATTCAGAATAAAAGCCCGCTGCATGTAAAAACTTGTCGTGAACAGATTGTGCCTATGTAAACGATACATTCCAATTATTTAACCTGAAAGCATTTCAATCCGGTCAGAGTTTTGTGCATGTAAACATAGCTAATGGCTACGATCAGAACCTTTTTGGGCTAAAATTCCTACATCAGAATGATTTATTGTCATTGTGAGTGCAACGACGAAACACAGTTTATGCCTTCAGGTTGGCAGCAATAAGAATTATAAAATAAAGTTACTAATGCAATGTGTGACTAGCGAAGCTTCGGCTGTACATTCCAATCAATAATAATAATAATAATAATAATAATAATAATAATAATAATAATAATAATAATAATAATAATAATAATAATAATAACAATATTTACATATACAGATGATTTAGAAGAGTTTGAATTAGATTCCACAATCTTACATGAAAGTGTGTATATTTTCAAAGTTTGACCAAAATAGTTATAACTTGGTCAGTTCTTAATAAAACAATCTTAGTGCTGCAGCACCCACCACACTGCTACTTCCTGCTTCCTTGCTCAGGAGAAAGACTTGAGAAACCTTCAAAAGTAATTTTTGAGGAAATCCAAAGAAAAGCTACGGCAGAAGAAACAAATCTCTGCAGCTTTGCAACTAAATCGAAGACGAGTTGTTGGACACTGATTTTCCAACGAGGCCATCATTGTCTCCTCACCAGCAAAAACAACCAACAGTTGTGAGAAGAATGCTTTGTGAGGACAACGTAACTGCCCGGGGCAGTGCTTCACCTGGGGCTCCATCAGGGTTCCTTCATCCTGAAATCCATTATGCCCTCTAATCCTTCCTAAACTTCAGCTGCAACACGTGTGTTTGAGTCCTGAGTAACAGTGTCTGTCCCAAGCCAGCGTTTAGATGCTCGTCCATTTCACTCTCTCCCTGTCTGGATGGAGTTTTGTCCTCTGAGTTCCTCTGTCAGCTCAGTGTGTAAAACAGCATCATCAGTCAGCTGTGAGACAGCCAGGAGGTTTCACTGTTTCAGGATTTAGATACTCTGAAGTGCCAGAGATTTGTGGCAGTTGAAGGGCAGTATTGATTGTTAGATTTGCAGAGATGCCACACAGGAAGTTACCTGCAGATTGTAGTTATCGGTGATTGTCAAAGCTTGACAACGTTAGGCAGTGTTGCAAGTATGAAACAGCATGCGCAAACTTTCTTTGTAAATCATTGGTTGGGGAAAAGAGATATCAGTGTATGGCAATCGAACAAACAAAGGCAGATATATAAATATTTAATGACATGCATAATTGATTGCTTTCGCTTGCAGGGAGCCATTTGCTGTACACGCTGAGCACTGGAGAAATAAAAATAAAGCACCAAGTGGGAAAGACATTAAAAGCAGTTTTGGAGAAGTAGTGAACAGAGTGCTACTGAGTCTCACTTGAGTTGCTCACACTCCCAGCCAGAGCTGGCACAGGTGCCAGTGACTAATTGGCTTGTGATTAATCACGCCCTTCAAGAACTACATGACCAAACAGGAGAGTCGGGGTCACTTTGTTTGGTGAGAGGGACTGGGCTTTACTCAATGAATCCACCATAAAATGTCCTCTTAAATAATGAGAAAAAAATGTTGGCTTGGGTTGTTAGATATATTATTGAAGACCTCCGAAGACGAGTAATGAAATGATTAAAATCTCGTTTTGCCTTAAATTTATATTAAAGAGCTTTTATTCAGGATCTGTGGATAATAAAGTTTATTTACTGTAAATAGTTTTTTTGAGTGACAGTAGTTTAATACTAACTTTAAATGACTCCAGTCTCCGTCTCCCTTTATATAGCAGTCAATTTTTCAAACATGGTTACCATACCATACCATACCAATTTATTTATATAGCACTTAAAACAGCAACAAGGCCAACCAAAGTGGTTATTTACAGGTGCTGGTCATAAAAATAGAATATCATGAAAATGTTAATTTAGTTCAGCAATTCTGTTCAAAAAGTGAAACTTGTATATTATATTCATACACACAGACTGATATATTTCAAATGTTTATTTGTTTTAATGTTGATTATAACTGACAACTAATGAAAACCCCAAATTCAGTATCTCACAAATTGAGAATATTACTTAAGACCAATTTAAAAATGATTTTTAGAAATGTTGGCCAACTGAAAAGTATGAAGATGAAAAGTATGAGCATGTACAGCACTCAACACTTAGTTGGGGTTCCTTTTTCTTGGATTACTGCAGCAATGCATGGAGTCGATCAGTCTGTAGCACTGCTCAGATGTTATGAGAGCCCAGGTTGCTTTGATAGTGGCCTTCAGCTCTTCTGAATTATTGGGTCTGGCCTATCGCATCTTCCTCTTCACAATATCCCATAGACTTTCTATGGGGGGTCAGGTGAGTTTGCTGGCCAATTAAGAACATGGATACCATGGCTCTTAAACCAGGTACTGGTAGCTTTGACATTGTGCAGGTGCCAAGTCCTGTTGGAAATTTAAATCTGCATCTTCATAAAGTTGGTCAGCAGCAGGAAGCATGAAGTGCTCTAAAACTTCCTGGTAGATGGCTGTGTTGACCTTGAACCTCAGAAAAGACAGTGTACCAACACCAGCAGATGACATGCCAGCCCAAACCATCACTGACAATGGAAACTTGGCACTGGACCTCAAGCAACGTGGATTCTGTGCCTCTCCTCTCTTCCTCCAGACGCTGGGACCTTGATTTCAAAGGAAATGCAAAATTTACTTTCATGAGAGAACATAATTTTGGACCACTCTGCAGCAGTCCCAGGCAAGATGCTTCTGATGCTGTTTCTTGTTCAAGAGTGGCTTGACACATGGAATGCAACGGCTGAAACCCATGTCTTGCATACGTATGTGCATGGTGGTTCTTGAAGCACTGACTCCAGCTGCAGTTCACTCTTTGTTAAGCTCCCCCACATTTTGGAATGGGTTTTGTTTCACCATCCTCTCCAGGGTGCAGTTATCCTTATTGCTTGTACACTTTATTCTACCACATATTTTTCTTCCCTTCTCCTCTCTACTAATGTGCTTGGACACAGAGCTCTGTGAACAGCCAGCCTCTTTAGCAATGACCTTTTGTGTCTTGCCCTCCTTGTACAAGGTGTCAATGGTCATCTTTTGGGCAATTGTCAAGTCAGCAGTCATCCCCATGATTGTGTAGCATACAGAACTAGACTGAGAGACCATTTAAAGGCCTTTGCATGTGTTTTGAGTTAATTGCTGACTAGAGTGTGGCACCAGGTGTTTCAGTATTGAACCTTTTCACAATATTCAAATTTTCTGAGGTACTGAATTTGGGGTTTTCATTAGTTGTCTGTTATAATAATCAACATTAAAAGAAATGAACATTTGAAATATATCAGTCTGCATGTAATGACCGAATATAATATACGAGTTTCACTTTTTGAATGGATTTACTGAAATAAAATGAACTTTTTTGTGATAGTCTAATTTTATGACCAGCACATGTACAAGCAGCATTTAGCTATGGTATTTCTGCTGAAGCCTGGGGGGACTGATAACGAAAATTTACAAACAAACTTTTGCATGAACTAATTTTTGATTATTTAGTTTTTGAACTATTTTTAAATATTTTAGTTTGGAGATTATGCTAGATGACAGCAATTAACTTTGGATGTGGCCCTGATTGCACAAGCTGCTCATCATTCCAGTCAGAATTAAACAGTTTCATCGAAAGATATAAAAACAAGTTTTAAAACAAAACAACTGGACTTGTATTTTGTAGTAAAATATATATTTCACTTTCCTTCTGGAGAGTTTCATCAATTAATAAATGGAGAGTGTAGAGTTTCAAGCTTAAAGCTGCATGAGATGCTCTGATCCAAACGACACCAGCATTGTTCAGGTTGCCTCCAAATGTCAAACACTGATAGAGGTGTGTGATTACTTTTTAAGAGTTTAACAGACAGCAATGCCAGTAGTTATTACCAATGACAAACCTAAACAAGTACAAACATTATTCACCTATATCCTTCAGCAGTGCAAAATAAAATCTGATGGATTGAGTAAAGAACTTAGTTGATTTACCCTAAATATGTCTAAAATCACTTGTTACACACATGCTAATTTA
>NC_056517.1:33239163-33240678 GCF_014905685.2 Nematolebias whitei
ATTATTATTATTATGCATGAGTGTATCATGGTGTTGTTCTGCTGACCTATCAAGAGATTGAATGCCAAACAGTTGCAGAATGAGCAGCTGCCTCAGCGGACAGTTAAGGCAAGGTACAGGTGATTCATCAGGGGCTCTGAGAGGCCATCTGCGGAGCAGACTGACAAATGTCTCCCTCTTTTGTCATAAGGACACACGTCTCACAAAGCTGGGGATTAATGCCCTCTTTTACAGCACATTTATTTTTCAGCCAGGTATTTATCCCTTTAGAGTCTTGCACTGTATTACCATGGCTGACAAGACTGGGAGCCATTTTCAGGTCACCCTTCAAGGAGGGAGGTCCGTGGGGGACCATTCAGGATGATTCTTACAGAATCCTGATGGCCTCCCCCTTCTAAAGTAGCTATTTTATCTTTACTGCCTTTTTCAGGTGGATTACCACGTTACCCAAAGAGTTAAATCACATCTAGACATTTGTGTATTTACAGAGGAAAGTGGAAACGGGGAACGATGGAGAGGCTGCACTCTGTTACTTGAACATTCATGCTCTAATTTGATCACTTATGAACAAATCAGAACAAAGAGCTAACGGTGCCCTTGCCTTGATGATGGATCAGGGGAGTTTATGTCAGGGACCAAATCCATCTTGTTCCGCCTGCATCGTAAATAGGTTGTGGTTAGGATAAACCAACCACACACAAACACTTGGTTTGATTGCTCTGTTGTCAGTGTTTCCATCTGAGTGGTTGTGATTGTAAATACCATTTGGTAAAAATGACAGAGGTGCCATTAGACAAGGTCAGGGCCACTGAGCTTGTTATCTCATCACAAAGGGTGTAGTGTTTTCAGTGCTGAGAGAACAGTCCATGACCCCTTCGCCCAAATGGGGAATGACAGCCTGCAGTACTCTGGAAGAACTCCTAGTAAAGAAGCAAAAACTGATGCAGAAAAACATTGTTTCTGATGTACTTTTATTTTGTTTGGAAAGGGAGCAACTGTTCAATTGTTTTGTATTTATTTTTTTGTCAAGGGGAGCATTTGCTTCTGTTAGTGTCACCCCGGCAGTTTTCATATCATTACCATTTTGTCTACTTCGGCAAAACCGACCTGCTGCTTCTGTTATGCGCGAGATGCAGAAAAAGAGCAGAAGACAGGTACAAGTGTGTGTGTGTGTGTGTGTGTGTGTGTGTGTGTGTGTGTCCTTGTTTATGCTACTTTGTGAGGCCCATTTTTCCAACTTATACTACATTGTGGGGACCAACTGCTCCTTATGGGGCCCAAAGCCCGGGCCCCATAAGAAGAAGTCCCGTTGGTGGGTTAGGGGCTAGGTTTAGGACTAAGGTGTGAATTGAGGATGTGTTAGGTTTAGGGTTAGGTATGTACTGGTATTGGTTAGGTTATGGATAAAGGTCATGGTTAGGCTATAGAAATGAATGAAAAATGAATGGAAGTCAATGCAAAGGCCCCACAAAGATAGCAAAACAAACTTGGGTGTGTGTGTGTGTGTGTGTGTGT
>NC_056517.1:33240778-33248304 GCF_014905685.2 Nematolebias whitei
ACCTCTGAGCTTACGACGGGTTTCTGGGACTGAGAGAAGCATCTGGTCTGCTGACCTCAGAGAGCGCGGTCATTATGTATTATGTACTCAGGATCCCAGTTACACCCCAAAATAGCAAAATATAAAAGTATAAAAAGAAACAGTAAATAAGGATCTAAGATACACAGTAAGATGTATGCTAAACAAATGCCAAATGATACGCTAAAGTATCTAAGATATACGCTAAATACTAACACCGTATAAGTTGCACCTTTTTGCATAAATTTGCACGTCCTGCAACTTATACACCAAAGCAACTAATAGATGTTTTCCCCGCATATTTATAATCCAATTTTTGGCTGAGATTTTATTTCATTCTGACATGGAAAATATTGAACACTACCATTTTCAGTTGCTAGAGGGCGCTCGAGCAGTATGGAAAGCCATGTGTCTCATTAATAGGTAAGAGTGGATATTAATGTGACACTTGGCTTGCCATACAGAGCCACCTTTGTTTCGCTTCGGAACTCCTGGAGCAAACGTCAGATCAGCTGCATTTTGCCACGCTGCCCAAGCGAAATGCAGCTGATTTGACCATTAAAGTGCATTTATTAAGGAAAAGTTCAACTCAGGCGCACCTTTACTGTAATTTCGAGCAAACAAATAATTGTTTTTAAGTGTTAATCTTGTTAAATTCTTCTTAAAGTCCTCATGTGCACGCTCCCGTGGCTGCCAATCGATTTTTGACACAACACCGGCCCACGTGTCTGGGTGGTCAGCGGTGATGCATAATAGGTGCAACTTATACGATGAAGAGACGTGTACGGCAGCAAGTACGGTAAAAAACAATACAGCGTAACAACAGCCTGAACATGAGTCTGGTGAGCCGATAGATATGAATGAATGAATACAGAAAGCATAAGATAATCAACAAAATGCAGCACAGATAAGTCACAAATCACCAATTAAAAAGTGTCATTAAAGTGATTTTCTTTTTTTTAGTGATTATCCTGGTTAGGGATTCATGAGTCTAACAGCTTCAGGGTAGAAGCTGTTCCTCAGTCTAGTGGTTCTACACTTAATGCTCCACAACCTTCTGCATGATTGGAGTGGGACAAAAGATAGAAAGAGCTACTAAAAATATGTTTTGACGTTCCCTAAACAAATGCATATCACCCGCTGCTGTTCATGGCACAGTTCAGAATCATTTTATGATAAGTGGTGGATTTATAGCCATTTAAGTCAAACCATATTAATGATGTAATGCACCATCTCATGCAATATTGTGCGATCTTGTTAGTGCTTGGCGTATATGTTGAGGATGACTCTCAGCTACTAACACATCAAATTTTAGTTCAACATATGTAAATTTGATGGAATTATAGCAATGTATGTGTTGCCTATGGTCAGTCGGCTGTGGCAGCCATCTTGAGTTAGGTACAGTTTAAAAGCTAAATCACATGTAGATGGCGATCAAGTGATTATTTTCCTGATGGTTTCTTTAAATCATTTGATTGGTTCATGAGATATTTAGATACTGCCATAGAAAAACATCAGGTGATAATCACTTGGTATTCCAATAGATGAAAAATAACTCACATCCTTCCATAACTGCTAAATCTTTCTGGAGTCTAAGTGAGCAGACATTAGCACAGGAAGTGTGGAAATGAAGCAGAGCCGAGTGCAGCCGGCGCAAGAAGAGAATTCATCTCTGCAAGTGAGACTGGAGGTATTTGCCTTTAGAGGGCCTTGTGGACACATTAAGGCCTATTTGCATGTCCATAACGCCAACAGAGGACCCCAGCTCTGCACTTAGGCTCAGTGGAGCTGTAGGTTTAAATATTGCTGGGAAGCCGAGCATTGAATGTTGCTTTGGAGAGAAATAACGAGCCCCGGCGATGGCTTGTTTTGGATGATTTAAAGCGCGTGATGTTCACATAAGGTTTACTTTTTTCCCCCCTTTTGCAACTTGGGTATAAATATACGGCGTGTAATTAAAAGCTTTTGAAGATAAACTGAATGAAAATGTACATAAACACCAGTACAATCAAGACAATCCCGTGATGCGCTTAATTTACGACAGCGTCATCTCACATGCTTTATTGCAAAATCTTTGACCATCCGATGAGCCCCTCCCATATTGCAAAGAAGAAATAATTAAAAAACAAGGAGTTGAGTTTTTCCCTCTTTTGTCCTGACCACCACAATTAAGGGCCGCGGCTCTGAATAACAAAACCAGGGCCCGTCCTTTGCGAAGTAGCCTCAGGTTGTGTTTACACTCGGGGACATCAAAGACATTGCTGAACTCCTCCGAACCCCTTCTGCTCAGGTAGTAATCCCAAAGAAAAAATCTCTTTAAAAACTGTAAAACCCATTAGGGTGACACCATCTTAATCCTTAAAAAGAGAAGGGGGGGGGGGGGAAGGCAGGAGAGAGAAACAAGTGAACTTTTCTGACAGAAGTCTGTCATGCGGCTTCATAAACTGGAAACCCAAGATGAAAGGATACGCGTTTACTCTCAAAATTTCCGGGGATATATTCACGATAATTGGCTGAATGGATGGTTGCTTCTTGAGCAAACATGCTACGAGTGGTTTAAACAACATAATGTGTGTTTAAAGAAGAGATGTGATGGTGTTAATGTGGCCTGAATCACTCTAAAACAACAACCAGGCGAGTAAAACAAACAAATCTTCCTAGCTGCCATGCCTTTAGGGAGCTACAAAACATAACTCGGCCTGAAATAAATAATCAAAGTTTTCAACTAATCCATGTATGAAGACCAGAAGTGAGTCATATTGTCATGTTAGCAAAGAGGTCACTTTATAGTCTTGTTTCTGGGCCTCTGTTGCCACTTCCTCCCTTTTTTTTTTTTTTGGCCTTCTTACTCTTTTTTCACCCATTTTTCCAACATACACACTTAAAAAAAAATGTATAATTTGCATGAATCAGCTTTCAAATAGTGCTGGTTTTGGTGCATCTCTACTAAATAACACTCTGATGATTGATACACTGTGACAGTTGGAAGAAGAAAAATCTGACCCAGGCCAGGAATGCAGACACACACACAAGAGCTCAAATTAAAACTGCAAGATTTTATCACAAAATAAAAAGTTTGTGTGGCAGAAAAATGTAAAATGACTAAACTAGAGGAAGCCCAGTCAGAACAAGAAGCACAATGTCAGACTGCAAATGAACTGGGAGGATGAGCTTAAGAAGGCTGTGGTTGATGAAACAAGTGGAGACAGGTGAGACGCAGGTGTGAGTGGGAGGGGCTGGACGGAGGAGCAAAAAAAAACTGACTGAAACTGATATTGGAGAATAAATTAACAAAAAGGGAAGCACGAATGACAAACATAATAACAAAAATGAATACATTTGAAAAAAATAAAACATCACTAATAGTCTTCAGTTGATCCAAAATGCTGCTGCCAGAGTTTTAATGAGAGTTGATAAGAGAGATCACATCTCTCCAGTTTTAGCTTCTCTCCATTGGCTCCCTGTCAAATCCAGAATAGAATTCAAAATCTTACTTCTAACCTACAAAGCCCTCAACAACCTAGCTCCATCTTACATACAAGATCTTATTGTTCCATATTTTCACAACAGAGCACTTCCCTCTCAGACTGCAGGCTTACTTGTGGTTCCTAGAGTTTCCAAAAGTAGAATGGGAGGAAGATCTTTCAGTTATCAGGCTCCTCTCTTGTGGAACTACATTCCAGACTGTCAGTATGGCTAACACCTTGTCCAGTTTTAAGACCAGGCCAAAGACTTTCCTTTTTGATAAATCCTATAGTTATGATCAACTTGGGTTTCCTGAGCTATCCCTTAGTTATGCTATAGGCTTAGACAGCTGGAGGACAAATTTACCACATTTCCTCACTCTGCTGCTGTCTTTACTTGCTCAACTCTACCTGTTAAAAGGGAGTTTTTCCTTTCCACTGTTGCCTTTGTGCTTGTTCAGTGTGGGAAACTGCAACAAAATGAAGATTCAGCACAATCTGCCAGCTTCCTTAGATAAATAACTTTTACTAACTGGCTTATGTTTTACCTATATGAATGTTTCTGCTCAGTGCCCTGAGACGACTTCTGTTCCGACTTGATGCTGTATAAACAAACTGAATTTAAACCAAAAGCACATTCTGTGACAAATGATGTTTAAAACTAATCAAAATATGCCTATATTAATTTCAAAACATGTCTCCAGAAGATTAAATCATAAACAAAAGCTGAGGCTGAGGAGACAGGTGGGCAAGGGAAGACAACAAGATAACGGGCCTGGCTTAGTTTGAACCGTATTATTCGTTGTATGAGTCCGTTTTTTTGCATAAATTAGCATGTTTGCAACGTATACAGCGAAGCGACGTATTCCCCATATTTGGAACTCAATTTTTGGCAGAGATATGACAATTTCGTTCATTCTGACATGCAAAATATTGAACACTACCATTTTCAGCTGCTAGAGGGCCCTCGAGTAAAATGGCAAGCCAAGTGTCTCATTAATAAGTAAAAGTGGTTATTAGTGAGACACTTGGCTTGCCATACAAGCCACCTTCGTATCGCTCCGGAACTCCTTGAGCAAACGTCAAATCAGCTGCATTTCGCTGATTTTACCATTAAAGTGCATTTATTAAGGAAAAGTTAAACCGAGACACACCTTTACTATAATTTCGAGCAAACAAACAATTGTTTTTAAGTGTTAATCTTGTTAAATTCTTGTTCAAGTCCTCCCGTGCACGCTCCCGCCATTTGGCAGCCAATCGATTTTTGGCGCAACACCGGCCCACGTTGTCGGGTTGTCAGCAGTGACGCATAATAGATGCAACTCATACGGCAAAGCGACGCATTTATGAATTTTTCCACTTTATTAGACATATTTGGACTGATGCGACTTTAACGGGTGGTGCAACGTGTACGGCGGCAAGTACGGTAAGCTGTGCACACAGAAATAGGCCATGATTGTTAAAAAAAACTGGTCAACAGCCAACAATCAGAATTCAGTGAGACTGCGACAGAAAACAATGCAGATTTTCTTTCCATTAAGTAGAATTGCACCTTTATCGGGTCAACTCCAAAACTAAACTACAACATAAAGAACGCCTCATGCCGCCCAGGTCTTTGACTGCCAAATACTGGAAACAGATACCCTGCGCCATTTTTGTATTGATTTCCATTTTGCCTCATTAGATTTGACCTTTTTTAATGCCAGACAATTACTGGATTCAGCAGAAAATTATTCTCGTTTAGGTGCAAGCGTCATACACGGCGGCAGACTAATGAAATGATTTTAAGGTGGGTTAGCAGCTGCTTAAGGCAGCTTGACCCGTTCCATTTATTCAGTCTTACAGGAAGCTCTGGGACACATGATTGCCCTTAGATGAGGAATTAATGTACAAAAAGACATCGTTGAATAATAAATGAATAAATGTATAAAACATGGAAAGAAAAATTAATTTTATTGCACATTTTTTAAAAATGTTAATATGATCAAGGAGATAAACTCTGGGGATCTGAATGAGCAGTTTTGAGAAAATAAAATGTGATGCGATTATTTTGTCCATTTTTATCAGCCTCTCTCGTTAGCTGTCTCATGACTCTAAGCTCAAAATTAATTTCTTTCAATTTTCTCATTTTTACGTGATACATTTGAATTCTTAATTGACAGAGCAGTGCTTTCTAAATAAAGATCTATGACTTGTTTACGTTGGGTGGCACACTTTGAGAAGAACATCATGCTAACAAGAAAAAACAACCCAAGATGAAGACATTTTTAATGAGCATGACAAACGCAAAGGTTTTCTTGTAAATCATCACATGGTTTACAAACCTAATAAGGAAGGGCTTCCTGCCTGAGCCAGGCGGACCAGCGCATTCTTAAATTATTAACGAAGCTGGGGGCACCCAGAGGCACAACTTTGATGATGTTATAAACAGGGGAGAGGACAAGGTGCCTTCTCAGCAAAACATTGTAGGACCTCTCACCTCCCCCTAAATTTCCAACCTCAAAAAGCACTAATTACCCACGTCCAACGGTGAGAGAGAAAACACAGAAAGGGGAGAAGCATCTAAACAGTCTGTGACGCTCACCTGTACAATTCACAGACGCTTTGACAAGTACATTTTATTATCTCTTTTCCAAGGTCTGCATGTTTTTTTTTAATCATAAATATTCTAATGATGAGGTTGATAACTCGTTAAGACACCAGCACATCTCACAGAACTGTTCCTTGGAAATAAATTAATCATTTACGTGGTCAGTTTGTCTTTTTTTAGGCTTTGATGATAGGTGATGCAGCATTGTTAATTAATCAAATTAAAGTGCTGCGTGAAATTGGTTCTCTGCGTTTAACCCATCGTTCACCCAGGTGGAGCAGTGGGCAGCTATGTAAGCGCCCAGGGAGCAATTAGGGATTGGGTGTCTTGCGCAGAAACACCACGGCGTGTGGGAATGGCTGAGGAGCGAGCCCGGGTCGGCTGCCCCATCTCGGCCCCCGCTCTGGTGCACAAGTTAAAACGGGAGAGAATGGCGGAAGAGAAAAGGAAAGAAGGATGCTATGTTGAGAAATAGGCAGTGCTGTAGTCTATGTGATATGTGGGTACACACATGTATGTGTTTCGCTTCGACTGTTGCCGGCTGTTGAAGCAACATGGCTAGCTTTGAAGAGCCTGCGGCAGACAGAAAAGTGCGCTGCGGTCTTTGTGACAGTAAAATGGTGGCTGCAGGGATGGAGTGGAGGACCTGGTGGGAAGAAACCAGTGTTGTGACTGCAGAGAGAGCTCTGCGCCACGCGTCTCGTGGACTTTGCCAGGTGAAGGCGAAAACGAATGCCACGCAACCGCATGACCACGAGCCGACTGTTCGGCTTCAGATATACGCAACGATCTTAAATTGAGGCATTGTCCGGCGAATAAAACCAACACAGAATCAGACGTAACAAATCCTATTCACTGTCTAACATTTAGTGTGACAGAAGGCAAGAAGTCCTGCTTGTCAACGTTGAACACCATCAAACTTTTATTAATTAACTTTTTCTTGTTAAAGAAGCTGACAGATCAAAACGTTTGACCCACTTAGGATCAGTCACAAATAAAAACAGGTGAATGTAGATTTAGTTATAATGAAACTGTATCAAGGAACAATTTCTTGTACCCTAACACATCTTCCGCCGCACACATTGCACTGACGTATAAGTTGCATCCGTTCAATTATGTCTAATAAAATGTAAAAAAAACATAAATACGTCGCTTCGCCGTATAAGTTGCATCAATTATGCATCACCTCTGACAAACCGGAAACGTGGGCCGGTGTTGTGCCAAATATCGATTGGCTGCCAAATGGCGGCCGCGGGAGTGTGCACGGGAGGCCATCAACAAGAAGTTAACAAGATTAACACTTAAAAACAATTATTCGTTTGCTCAAAACTATAGCAAACTGTCTCAGTTTAATCTAAAAAAGTTAAATCTGGTCCTCTGGACATTCAAAAAAAAACAAAACAAAGCAAATCAACAAAAAAATGTAGAAACGTTTCGTCTCTCATCCGAGAGAC
>NC_056517.1:33248404-33258103 GCF_014905685.2 Nematolebias whitei
GCCATCACACTCTTCATCATCACTCTGGAGACTAGAGGAAAACAATGCGAGTTTTATCTGATGATCGGAACAAAATCAACTTCTCTGTTTAAAATGTAAAAATTCATTCTTCCTCATTTAGTAAAAGAGGATGCTAGATTTTATGAGCATCATTTGCTCTTTGAGTTGTGTGATTCAAATTTTATAAGTCTTATTTAAAATTAACACTAACAAAGTGTGATTCTCTCACAAAAGTCCAGGTTCGATCCCCAAGCATTGAACATCTCGTGGTGTCTGAGCAGGACACCCTATCCCCAAATGCTCCCCAGGCGCTTTCAATAACTGCCCACTGCTCCACCTGTGGGTGGATGGGTTAAATGCAGAGAGCCAGTTTCACCATTGTATGGGAACGTACAATGATGACAACACATAACACTTTATTATTACAGTAACACTTTACAATAAGGTACACAAAATTTGCTTAACTACCAGGGAACGCCTAAGGAACAAATCAGGAGCTAATGGGTAGCTAACCAGTACTTACTGGGGAACACACAGCCAAGCTTTATTAGGTGACCACTGGTTTGTTACCACAGAAACAGAGGAGAAATTCTTCATGTGAGTTCTGAATAAACCCTGCACCAGTGAGGTCACAGCTCATAATGGTCAAAAACCTGTTTCCCAGTGATTACTGATAACCCATTAGCTCCTGATTCATTCCTCTTTAGTTTTCTTGGTAACTACCCATTAGTTCTTGATTAGTGCCTCTTCGTTTACAAGGTAACTAACCAGTAGTCTCCTAATAAGGCTTGGCTGTGCATTCCCCAGTAAGTACTAGGTAACTACCTATTAACTCCTGATTTGATCCTGATTTGTTCCTGAGGCGTTCCCTAGTAGTTAAAGTGTTACCATTATTGTTATTATTATTATAATCATGAAGTTTAAAATTATTACACAGAGAGCAAATCCTACAGATCTCAACTTGAAGCTGTTTGAAAAACAGCTGAAGTTTGTGACGCTGCTCTCAGAATCCTCTGAACGTCCATGGCCTGATGTTAAACACACGTCTGAGCAAGGTCAACGACAAAAACGTAAAATCAAATTAAGCATTCAGATCCTTTTTACTGTAAAAAAAAAAGTAAATCAAATCACAGAAAAGTCCCAGGCAGGAGGTTGGATGTGTAGCGTGAAACAACAAATTAACCATTAACAACTAATCATGATTATAAATAATCATTATCATAATCAATTAAAACTGGTCTAAATCTGCCTACAGTCATTTATAATGTAGCTTATATCAAAAATGTGGTGTGGCAACAAACCACTGAGCTTGATCAAGAATGAATAAATGTCCAAACTGCTTACCAACGGGTTCCACAGGAGCAACAAGAACAAATAAAAGAGAACTTGAGGTCCAGCAGAGCTGCAACAAACCAGCTGCAGAACTTCTCTGTTCTGAAATGGTCAAATATTTTCTTTGTTTGTATTAATAAAGACAGGAAGTTATCACATTTCATTATCAACTTGAGGTTTTTGTTGTTTGGTTCAAACAACAACTGCCTGTTCCCTTCATGAAGTGACATTTCAAATATCTGTAATGTTTGTTTGATAAATACTTTTGCACAGACATGTCTTTATAACCTGATAAAACAATAATGTATAATTTAATTTATTCGCTCTAGATGCATAAAACAAAGTATATATTTTCCAGATTTCTCACTTTACTCTTTCATTCTTTACCAAAGAACGCTTCTTAGGAAAACCTTGTGTCAAATCACCACACAGGCTTTTGACTAAGACGAACTACGACGTATAAATCTAAAATGAAACAAGTGGTACGCTAATGTAGCTGCGAGATTTGAATAGCAAATGTTTGTAGTTTTGGGATAAGTGCAGAACTTCTGATTTTTGCACCCAAGCAGGGCCGGAGTGAGGCTCGTTTTCAGCCCTGGAGTTTCACGCCTCAGACCGGCCCACTTTAGAGCACGACCTATTATTATTGAATCGTGTAATTATAAACTTACATCAGGGGCGATTCTAAAATATGCCCTTTAGGGGTGCTCAGTCCCCAAGAGCTGACAATAGCTCTTGGCTTGGACAAAGTGATAGATAGCCATTGGCATCAGAAGCATTTGGAATGGTGGGGGAGAACACTGGTTTGGGGTCCTCCCCCAGAAAATTTTGAATAAAGTAGATGCCATTTTGTGCATTCTGGTGTATTTTAACGGAATGCTTAACAACTAGTTTTACCTACATAAGTAACACTTGATTCAATAACTATTGTGGAGTTAATGGCACAACAAGAAGTAGCCTGACCAACAGCTCTCCTTGTGTGAATAGAGCACAGTCCGCTTCTCTTACACATCCTAGTCACAGTCTAAGAAACATGGTGTAGCCTAAGTTAAGTTTTAGGGAAAATAAATGACTAGCCAATATGAAATAATAATAATAATCACTCTTTCTTACTCAGGCCTAGCATAAAGCAATATGATCATCATTCATCGTGTTTTTTAGTAGCTTAAAATACCTAATTAAAACTCCAGTAGTGGGCTATACTGCAGGGCTATTCAACCAAACAGTTTCTGAAAGCCAACAGCTCGCAGGCCAGACATCTAGCAATTAAAATCCATCCATCCATTGATTATCTTTTACCCGCGTCTTCCATTTTGGGTCACGGGGGTCACCGGTGCCCATGTCCAGCAATCACTGTGGGAGAGGAGGGGTACACCCTGGACAGGTCGCAAGTCCATCACAGGCCGCGATTAAAATCATTATGTAAATAAACCAAAGTTTACAATTATCTGTTACCTTTTAATTTTGTTTATTTTCTTGCACTGAAGCATATATGCAATAAAAAGAACCCAAAACCCAAACCCAGAACCAATATATATATATATATATATATATTTTTTATTTTTTTTTATTTTTTTTTTTTATGAAGCGAGCTGGATTAAAGTCACCAGTCTCAATCCATGTAAACATCTTGATGCATGTTTTTCAACTCTGTTCCATCTTGCAAGATTAAACCTGGGATTAAGAAAATTATCTTCTCCTCTCCTGTGTGGCATATTTATTAAATGAGCTGCAATTCAATTAATTTCAAAAATACTTTATTAATCCCAGAGGGAAATTATTTGTTGTTGTAACTCGTTATCCTCATTTCATTAAGAGATGTTATAGATGCTGATGGCTGTAGGTAGGAAGGATCTCTTGTAAAGGTCCATCCCACAGTGGATCCTAAGAAACTGGCTGCAGATGCCGTCCGATCCGTCCACCCAGACTCGGCTGGTCTCTCGGTTCCCTCCACCTGTAGGACCGCCTGAATGCTGGACAGAACTCCTCCCAGAGTGATGACCACTCCTCCCAGCAGTCTGCCGAGCTCCTCGTCGCTGCCAGCCAGCTGTAGGTGCCGAGGGACGATCCTGTCCTTCCGCGGTCACGAGCCGTGTTTCCTGCTAGTTCCAGGATCTCAGTGGTCAGGCACTCGAACACATCTGGCAGGTAGATGAGAATGCATCCACAGAACATCCTTTTCAACTCATTTGAGATTTTTGGGCTGAAGTTGAGATATAATTTGAGCTTTTACAAAGATAATATTAAATTATCCTATGAACAATTTGAATATAGGTGCTATTTAATTTCACGCAATGATAGAAACTATCAGTTTTTCTAAAAAAAAAAAAAAGAAGCAAGAAAATTGTTGTTTTGGGGGCAAAGTGACTTTAGGAGAAACTGGCCTTTAAGGGGAGGACAGCAGGAAGTCCAGCAGAGGGAGCTGGAGGTGCAGCATTTGGTTGACTCAGAAAACCTGATTTTACAGTTGACATTAAACTAAGATATTCAGCTTTATTATCTCAAGCACTAAACAATACATGATGTGATTCAACTAGTTCTTGTCATCCTCGGTCCTTCCAGAACGCCCAGCTGGAGGTAAACGTGGAGAAATATAAAGAGGACTGAAGGAGCAGCTGAGACTAAAGAAAGAGGTGATGAGGATCAACTTAAAAGTGTGGCATGAACTTAATTAGATTGGCAGGAAATAAATTAAAAATATTGTAATATATATTCTATTCTGGATAAAACATTATTTTGTCAAAAGTTTGGAGTTTTTAACGGTTTCCTGGTTTGGACACTTTGGCCTCTGGCTGTCCTCCGTCCTGCACTGAGACAGAGGAACCTTCAGGTCTCTCATATTCTTTAGGAATGATTGACATGTGTGTTAGAAAAAACTTAATGTGTAAAATCATCCAGTAATTATTTTTTAATATAAGTTTTGTGCTGGAGGTGAAACCAAGACAGGAACAACAAAACAATAAAAAAGATTATCTTAAGAAACAACTTACAATGACAATAAAATAAGTTGTGCATTGAAATAAATTCAAAACTATCTAATCATATTTAAAACTATTTGAAGAAACAGCGAGCTCAGTTTGTTCAATAATAAATTATTTGTCATCCTGACAAAATAATCTGAAGTTCAGTACGAGACGCTCTGAGTCTCTAATTAAATTAAATCGGTGCTTCTTGACTCGTCACTCTCACCTGAAACTCGAAGAACAAAAGCAACAGAAAAACTCCAACAAAGTCACATGAAGCTATAAAAACATTTATAAAATATGACAAACTATGACAGATTATGAGTCTAAAAGCAACAAAACGATACTAATTGTAGGAGTTAAAGTAATAATAATAAAATCAGATGAAAGAAATGAAGCATCCATCCCAACGCTCCTGGTTCTGGTCTGCAGCTTCTTCCTCGTCTCCTCATGTCTCATGATGCACGAACCTCCACCACACTGTTCTCGTAGAGCACCTCCTCTGGTTCCTGACGACAGGAAACAACAGGAATGTGTCAATGTTCCGCTGAAATTTTAATTTTAACTTCTGTTTTTAGACAGTCTGTTTGTTTCATAATAAGATTTAACTGTGAGATTCGTTAAAAATGAATTCACCCTTTCACAATAAAAGCTGATGATGTCAAGCGATGGGCTCAGCTAACTTACCTTCTTCGGTTTGTTGAAGAATCTAAAGCAGCTGAAAGAAAAAGCGACGAGTATCAACAACCTTTAAACTCCAACATGTAACAGAAACAACGTTCTTCAGAATATGGACTCAGAAAGTATCTGACCACTCAAAGACGATGACTGAAGTGCAGAGGGTCACGATCCCCAGGATCTTCAGGGAAAGAAGAGCACGGAGCAGAAACGCTTCTTTACCTGAAACCAGAACTGACTCTGAATCACCACTGACTTTTATTAGTGCTGTTTGCAGACTATTCAAACCTTAACTCATTTTTTTACATTTTCTTTGACCAACGAATTGATTCGTCATAAAGCCATGGAAACATAAATACAGAAAACATGAACAGCCAGGTTGAGATAATCTGTGTTATTTGTAGTTTTCTTGTGTCATCTGTTCTGCCTTCCTCACTGTTTTTCCCAGCTTCTGCTGCACCTGTCCCTCTTTGTCCTCCTCCAAGTGTTTGTAATTATTTCCTCATCAGCGTCTTTATATATTGTGCATCTCTTTGTTGTTCCCCTGTCGGTGGATTGTCCTGTATAGGCATCATGTTCTGTCTCCGTCCGTGTCTCGTTGTTTTGCTGCCACATCAGCCTTTTGTTTTCATTTAATAAATATTGTTCTTATTTTACCTTCAAGTTCCCCAAGTGTCTGTCTGCACTTTGGGTTCCACTAACCACCAGATTGTGATAGAACCCACTGACCCAGGAAATGAACCCAGCAGGCTGCCTGTTCTTTGCGGAGCTCGCCCCAGAGGATGAACAGTGGCTCTGAAAGGTAACGCAGAAATACATGGACACAGTGACCACCTCCAGCGACCTGTGGGTGAGGTGAATCGCCATAGAGGATTTTTGGGGCGAGTTCAACCGGCTGCTGGACCTGGTTGATTCCTCAGGGATGACATATTTTTTGGATGAGGCATTAAAGGAGAGACCAACCTACTGGCCGACTACCTCCCCTATCCACAACGAACACAGTTCTTCACCCAAGTTGACTGAAAGATCGGCTCCGTCCTTAGATCCGTTCTACATCCTAACTGGTCGTAGTCGCAGGAGGGGTCAATGACGGACCCTGGTATAGTCCGTTGAACCTTCTCCAGTGTCTTCTGTGTTGATAGCATGTCCTGTGTTTTCGCCAGTGTCCCCTGCACCTCCTGTGTTTCCTGTGCCGCCAGTGTCTCTTGCACCGCCAGTGTCTCTTGCACCACCAGTGTCTCTTGTGCTGCCAGTGTCTCCTGTGCTGCCAGTGTCTCCTGCACCTCCTGTGTTTCCTGTGCCGCCAGTATCTCTTGCATCACCAGTGTCTCTTGCATCACCAGTGTCTCTTGCACCGCCAGTGTCTCTTGCATCGCCAATGTCTCCTGTGCTACCAGTGTCTCCTGCACTGCCAGCCCCTCCATGTGTCTCAGTGGGTGTCAAGGACAGCAACCCACCGCTTTCATGTGTCTCAGTGGGTGTAGAGGACAATGGCCCATCTTCCTGTGTCTCCATGTGTCTCAGTGGGTGTCGAGGACAGCAACCCACCACTTCCATGTGTCTCAGTGGGTGTCCAGGACGATGGCCCATCTTCCTGTGTCTCCATGTGTGTCAGATATGACAACCCACCTACTTCCTGTGTCTCAGTGGGTGTCAGGAATGATGACCCACATCCATCTCCATGGGGGTTCTAGAGGATGCCTCTGACACTTCCTCTGAGAGAGACCTGGAATATGCCTCTCAATCTTCCTCCTTATCTCTTGAGGGTACCAAGCCTCCTGAGGGTCCAAGCTTCTGGTGGATCCCATGCCTGCTGCAGCCCCTGTGGACTCTATGCCTGCTGCAGTTTCACCGGTCTAATCACCTGCTGCAGACTCACCAGTTCCATATCCAGCTGCTGTTTTTTGTTCCTATCTGCAGATATGCTGGTTCTATCTGCTGCTCTTCTGGGTCAGGATCTGGGTCTTCTGGGTTCTGAGTCAGTGAGAGTCCAAGTGGATACCACTCTTGCCCAAAAATGGATAGTCTCCTGACCACCCGCTGGAACTGTTGCCTTAGTTTGGACAATTTCCTGGACACCTGCAGAACCCATGCCCCATTTGGGATGGTCTCCTGGCCGTCCACCCACTCTGGACAGTCTCCAGCCCTTCTACCTGAACTCTTGTCCCATACTGGACAGTCCCCTTGCCTTTCGCCTGAACTCTTGTCCTGTGCTGGATGGTTTCCTAGCCAGCCATCTGAACTCGAACTTTATGTGTTTTGAGTTGCCCAGGTCATATCCTGTCAGTTTTTTCCCCCTTGTGTTCTTCTTCATGCCCTCCATCCTGATTCCCCCCCTACTCCCACCCGAGTTACAAAGTAGATGGTATGTTTTGGGACATTAAGAGCCGTCCTTAGAGGGAGAATACTGAGAGGATATGTGTGCTATTTGTGTTTTCCTTGCATCATCTGTCCTGCCTTTCTCAGTGTTTGTCCCTCGTGTTGCCATCTCCTGTTACACCTGTCCATCGTTGACCTCCCCCAGGTGTTTGTAATTATTTCCTCGTCAGCATCTCTATATAATCTGCATCTTTTTGTTGTTCCCCTGGCAGTGAATTGTCCTGTATTGGGGTCATGTTATGTCTCCCTCCGTGTCTCCTCGTTCACATGTGTAAGTTTTGCTGCCACATCAGCCTTTTGTTTTTGTTGAATAAATAATATTCTTATTTTACCTTTGAGTTTATGAACTGGGACCCTGAGTACATAATTTCATTCCACCACATGTGGTGCGAACGACAGTAAAGAAACTCTGGCTCTGACTTCCCCGAGCGACTGTCTTTGGGCACTTTGGGGTTCAAGAAACAACCAAATCATGATACAGCTGGACTCAATCAACAAGTCTAAAAGGAACTACTTTGTTCCCCAGTTCTAATTTTTTTTTTTTTTTTACAATAGATCATGTATTTGGATTGCTGGAAATTTTAATAAAGCATAATCTAAAAAAAAAATAAAGTTTAACTATTCAAAACATAGGAATATGTAAAACAAGAGTCAATTAAATATTTACCTTCTAAGTTAAGAAGAACCACAGGTGACCTCTGGTTACCCAGATCATTTAGAGCCACACAGTAAAACTCTCCTCCCTCAGAGACGTTGAACCTGTAAACCTGACCTTCAGAAACAAGAACAGGTCCAGGTTTGATGTTCCAGAACCAGGTGAAGGTTCTGACAGGAGGCTTGGCTCTGCTGGAGCAGCTCAGCTCCACCCAGGTACCTGCAGACACCACACTTGATGGACTGATGGATGCTGAGGTGTCTTTAGGAGCATCTGAGGAGAACGGGTCACACATTAACTTCATTCATCAGAACCAGCTGAACCGTGACGGGTCCACAGGATCACTTACAGGAAACACTGAGAGTCAGATTTGTTTCTGCTGCCTTCTTACGGTTCCCTCCATCCACAGGATATCTGACAGAACATGTGATGTTGTCTCCATCATGTGTGTCTGACAGAATGATGTTCTCCTGGATTTTAGTTGTAAACGTTCCATCTGGGTTCTTCTCTGTTCTCTGAGAGTCTTGTTGGAGACTCCAGGTGAGTTCAGGAGGTGAGTGTGGACAGGGAGTCTGAGCTGAGCAGGTGATGGAGACAGACTCCTCCTCCTTCAGATCCTTCAGATCACCTGAGACTTTAATGCTGGGACTCCAGGCAGAATCTGGGATTTACAGACACCAGAGCAGATTAAATACAATCTGTCAAACCGTCTCACACACACACCATTTTGGACTGTAGGAGTTCCTTTATAAACCCGATGTGAGCACAGGGAGAACATAAAACTAAACAGAAAAGTCAAATAGGAGCCCTTGATGTCAAGCAGCCGAGCTAATCTCTGAACTGAAATGTAGCTAATGCGAACTATAAAAAACATGTAAATCATCATTAGTGCAGCAGCAGTTCATTTAAAATAACTTAAAATAATTTCACATTCGTCCACCAACTGAATTCATTTTGAACGAAACAGCTGCTGATCATCTTCAGAACAGTTGATGTTTGTGTCTAAATGTTGGTGAAGCTGTGACGAGTTTTATGGAGAGTTGAGGAGAAAATTCTTACCTTTAACTGATATTTGAAGAGAATCAGCACAAGCTGTTGCCTTTAAAAGTGCGTTCTCAATTCTGAAGAAGTATTTGTCTGAATAACTTGTTTGTAGATCAGGAAACAGAGTGGTGCAGTCTTTGTCCTTCAGGTTTCCAGTGATGCTCAATTTATAGATGTTAACTGATCCATCGCTGTGAAAAATATTGCTTGCAGACCACCAATTTCTCCTCCAAACTCCATTGATTGTTTTGCTGCTGTCATATGTTGAATCTTTTGGTTCATAACTACATGGGATTAGCAAACAAGATCCACTCAGAGCTTCCATCATCCCTGGTGTTGTGATGCGAAGGGGTGGTGTTACAGAACCACAATCAGCTTCATCACCTGTGAAATCAGACTGATGGTGAACAAAATGTGGAGAAAATCTTCCCGATCCACAAACTCCAGCTCAGCTGCAGCGTGTTACATGTGGAGCCTTTAGACAAGATCGGGATGAACTCTTTCAGAAAAGATTCGTCTCCACACGAACGAGAACAAACCTGAAACAGCTGCAGGGAAGAAGAGGCTCAGGAACATGTTGACTGTCAGCACAGACAGAGCTGCCATCACACTCTTCATCATCACTCTGGAGACTAGAGGAAAACAATG
>NC_056517.1:33258203-33264585 GCF_014905685.2 Nematolebias whitei
GTTTGAAAAACAGCTGAAGTTTGTGACGCTGCTCTCAGAATCCTCTGGTGACCTGATGTTAAACACACGTCTGAGCAAGGTCAACGACAAAAAGTAAAATCAAATGAAGCATTCAGATCCTTTTTACTGTGAAAAAGAAAATCAAATCACAGAAAGATCCCAGGCGGGAGGTTGGATGCACCCTTCTTAGTGTGAAACAACAAATTAACCACTAAAAACTAATCCTGATGATAATAAATCATAATCAATTAAAACTGGTCTAAATCTGCCTACCGTCACTTATAATGTAGCTTAAATCAAAAATGTGGTGTGGCAACAAAACACTGAGCTTGATCAAGAATGAATAAATGTCCGAACTGCTTACCAACGGGTTCCACAGGAGCAACAAGAACAAATTGAAGAGAACTTGAGGTCCAGCAGAGCTGCAACAAACCAGCTGCAGAACTTCTCTGTTCTGTAAGTCGGTCGACTTTCTTTTTTTTTTTTTTTGAGACGTTTCATCATTCATCCAAAGGACTTCATCAGTCTGAGGAGCCACAAAAAACTCAGTCCCACAAGCAGCTCACTCACATGTGGGCCAAACAGTTTGCTGGTGATAAAATGGTTTCTGGAGCCCGCCCTCTCCCCCGTCGGCTCCTCTGAGGCAGCCAAAGTGGTTCAAAACATCAAAGTTCATGCTCAATAATCCAGGTCCAACAAAGTTCAGTCAGGTCATCTGGACAGTTTCTTTTTTGTTGTTGTTGCTGACATATTATTTATGATTATTTAGATTCACGAGTTGCATAAAAACAGTTTTACTGTATTTTACCCATGAATTAACACACAGTTGTACCAGGTACTTTTAATGTAATGCAAATAACATCAGAAAGTCAAATATATATATAACCCTTATCAGGTGGGTTACGTTGACACCGACTGAGCTCGCCTCTCTCGTGGTTGAACACGTATCTGCACACACCGCCGAATCCATAAGGTGCTAAAGAGCCCTCATGCTGCAGCAATTCAGGGAGAGGGAGTTGTGTACAGGTAAAACATGGTTCTCCAGGGAGTTTGGTCAGGATGCTGATAGATGGATACAGAAGTATCACAGAAGTTTTCAGCACAACGACTGTGTGCTGGTTATCCAGGTTTGTCCCAGTAGACCAGTGGCGGCTGGTCAATAGAGGGCACTAGGGTGCCGCCCCACCACTCAAACCACTCACCATATTACCTTGACGACTTAAAAAAATGAAATAATAAAATAATATATATTTCAAAATATATGTTTTTTTTGTTGTTTTTGTTGTGTAAGATATATATTTTATAGAAAATGACAAGTAAAGCTGTTTCTCTCAAAAACATCTCGGATTGATGACATATTTCCACCCTGGGGGCGCAAGAAACTTTGCCCATAGACTCTCATTAAAAGTTCTCCTTCCAACACAAGAGATAGGAAGAGTTCACTGATTTAAAAACAATTACATTCAATATTTACATTTTATGAATTTTCTTCTTGTTTGGTTCAAGTGTAGCTTTCAACATGCAGACAAACATATTCAACGGTGATTTGTACACACAGAGTTAGAGGGTTTTTTTGTATTTTTTCTAACAGATCATAATAAAAATTACAATTTTTTTTTTTGCGCAAACTGACTTGAAAGTGGAAAGTTAACAGGTGAGAGAAGCATTCTGTTTGTTGGTTTTTGTTTGTCTCAAATGAAAAGCAACACGTAAGTTCGTGTCATCCTCCCGTCCTTCCAGAACAACTCGCTCTAAGAGAATGTGGGGAAATGAAAAGAGGACAAAGTTTGAACCAAGCTGGGTAAAGGATAAGGCTGTTTTATTTATTTACTTATTAATTTATTTTTACTTTGTCTTTTTTCACCAGCTCCCTGAAAGTATGAGACAAATAAAATCAAAAAGCCAAGAATTGTTATGTTTACAGCTGCAACAGGTAGAATGAATCAAACATTTAAGAAGTAGAAAATGACATTGGTTATTTATAGTAATTATCAATTAATTATTGCCTGTAAATCGTATGATCTAGAACTATTATGCAAACGAAAAAAAGCACTAATAGAAAATTTAGATTCATTGTGGATCAAAGGAAAAACTGGTTTGCTGTTTTGCGTCTGCCGTGACAGAGCATTAAGCGTCTCAAAAACCACATTCTCAGGATACGATTATCATATTTAGATAAAATATTATCTTTTGGTGCTGTCAAACTTTGATTGAGTGCTGAGTCCAAGCGTGTTTTTTAAACTTGCTGGACTAGAGCAACATTTTCATCACCCCAGATTGGCACGAGGGAACGACATATTCCATCCAGCAGCTGGCTGGAGATCTTATCAGGGAAACTTGGAGATTAATTTTCTTTTCTGTGAGACTGTTAACAGCCTGTGTTCAGGTCTGGAAAACACAGGGCCAGTGCGCAAGAGGGAGGAGGGGTTTGAGCCCCCCCAGCCACCCATGACTTTTAATAAAACTAATTTCTGTACGTGTAACGTATTGACTCTCTGCATGGCTGACTGTTCTCCAAAGCTTTAAACTAACTCACCTGTTGACCCGTCCTTCACCACCGCAAACAGGAAGGGGCTCAGAGCCGACCTTGAACCCATCTATCTCTTCTTCATCGCATCAGGACACCGTATCGCTGTCCTTGTACATTTCCTGCACTACCCGTACATACTGCCTCACCTGACTTCCTCTCCACAGTTCTACTTTTGGCACTCTATCAAACGCTTTATTTTAATTATTCCTAATGAAATGTCTGGGACATCTCATTAAGACAGGATTTTGGGTCGAACTGCAATAAAAGGCATAATAATTGAGTGACAGGTAAGACCTGATCTAAATCCAACATTTTTCAGTCAGGTCATCTGGACAGTTTCTTTCTTTGTGCTGAAACGTTTCGCCTTCAATCCATCCATCCATCCATTATCTTTACCCGCTTATTCCATTTTGGGTCACGGGGGTCGCTGGTGCCCATGTCCAGCAATCACTGTGCGAGGGGCGGGGTACACCCTGGACGGGTCGCAAGTCCATCACAGGGACACATAGAGACAAACGAGACAAACAACCATTCACTCTCTCACTCACACCTAGGGACAATTTAGAGTTACCAATCAGCCTAACATGCATGTTTTTGGTCTGTGGGAGGAAACCGGAGTACCCGGAGAAAACCCACGCACGGAGAGAACATGCAAACTCCACCCAGAAAGGCCCATGGACCGGGGTTTGAACCAGGGACCTGCTCGCCGAGAGGCAGCAGCTCTACCAGTTGCGCCACCGTGCTGCCCCTTGCCTTCTATCCAGAAGGCTTCATCAGTCAAAGAAACACACAACAAAACTGATTCTTCCCCCAACAGCTTACTCCAAAGTGGAACAAACCAGTTCTGCTTGTGATAAGATGGTCTCTTTGGTACGCCCCTCCTCCGTTGCCGGCCCTCTTTCTTGTTGGCAGTCGTGTCAAACTGGTTGAAAACAACAAAGTCCATGCTCAATTATCCAGGTATACAATCCAACATTTTTCAGTCAGGTCATCTGGACAGTTTCGTTTTTTTTTTTTGTGATGAAACCTGATCTAAATGTTGTGAAAGTTAATTTGGAGAAACTACTCCAAAGTTCCCAAAGACTGACCCATCTGAAACAAAATGGGGCAATACCACAGCTAAGGAGACCCAGACAGTTGTGATCATTTGAAACACAGTGACATAATGTCACAATTTACAAAGGAGGTTTAAATTGTTTCTGTTTGCAACACGAGCAACCATCTTCTTGAAGCACAAAGTGAATAATCACAGAACAGAAGTTAGATTTTCTTCACGTGAGCGTAGAGATCCTCTGGACTGTCTGCAGCCTGTGTTGAACTGTTTTCAGGTTTGGACACTTTGACCGCATCGTACACCACCTCCACATGTTCCCTGTCCTCCACTGAGACGGAGGGCACTTTGTTACTGTTCTTGATGAACGTCACTTCTCCATAATGGAGTTCATCTGTTTTATCAGCTACGTTTTGAGCAGCAACCTTCTCATCTGTTTGATTCTGTGAGGGGAAAAAAAACAAAATTCTCACTTCCGTCTTGATGCTGCCACAAATCTTCAGATCGAATCACTGTTCGACCTTTACCTACCTGAGTCTGCTGTGGAGCTCGACGTTTGGACTTAAAGCACCTGGAAGACATCGATAAAAGGCAAACACTGGCATGAAGCAAACATTAGAAGATCGATAAAACCACATGCGCAAGATGCCTGGAAAATCTCAGATTTGATTTAATCTGAGGTTCTGGATCTTCTCTGCAATCTATCAGACTATTTTCAATGCTTTAATTTCTGTTACTCACCAAATAAGAACAGCCAGGACGATGAGCGTGATGACTCCTACTAGAATCACCACCCACAGAAGCTCATTCGACAGCTCTCCTAGCAAGAAATAAGCTGTAAGTATTCACAGCCGAACAGAGGCGGTTCCTAAAGTCAGAGCAGGAAACAATTTACCTTCAAGACTGAGAAGGATCACTGATGATGAGCCATTACCCAGATCATTTGTGGCCACACAGTAAAACTGTCCATCAGCAGAGGCGTTGAACCTGTAAACCTGACCCACAGAAACGTTGACAGGTCCATCTTTACAGATCCTGAACCAGGTGAAGGTTCTTACAGGAGGCTTGGCTCTGCTGGAGCAGCTCAGCTCCACCCAGCTACCTGCTGACACCACACCTGATGAACTGATGGATGCTGAGGTGTCTTTAGGAGCATCTGAGGAAAACGGGACACACATGGGCGTTATTCATCAGTATGCTGGTGTAGATTCCCAATCGTCCAATTGAGGATCTGAAAATCTCAATTATTTCGCTTAGGCCTGTCACGATAACAAATGTTGCTGGGTGATTAATTGTCTCAGAAATTATTGCGATAAACAATAAAACTGTTTGAAATTTGACAATAATTACTAATTAATTAATTAAGAATAACTAATTAATTATGAAGGAATGTTGGTTAATTAGTTTTACATGTAATACTTTTTTTGACCACCAGATGTCAGTATAAGACTGTGTGAACCGAAGGATGGATAGTGAGGGAGCAAGCTGCGTGTCTCTTTATGAAAATGGGAGGGAGGCCCCTTGACGTGACATGAGCTGTCTCTCCTTCATGTTTTTGGGTTCTCAAAATGTTGGACGCTCGGTGTGGTTTGAGCTCTTTAGCATAGCATTTTTCACACAAAGTTTTTAATAAGAAAATCGGTACACAAGTTTTCAGCTTCTTTTTGCAGAGAAAAACAACTTTTTACACGAAGGCACGGGTTTCAACCGTGAATTTTGGAGCTTCGACAAGACGGAGGGTTTTTTTCCTGAGGTCGGCTTGTTAGCTTAGCTCATAGCTTAGCTTCTCAACTTAGCTGCTTGTAGCGATCCAAAAACGCGACTTTGGACAAAACAAACAACAGATTTTAAAGAGAGAAAAGAGTAAGGGAGGGGTCAGTGAAGAGCACCGGAGTTGAGCCTTTTGTCGATAAATGAAAATGAGGTTGATAGTTTTAATTTATCATGCAATTAATTGATTTATTGTTTTTCACGACAGATCTACTTTCGCGAAACAACAACCAGGTGCCTTCAGACAGAAATTTGTTAATCTTAGAGATAAAACACAAACTCAGCTGTGTGGTGTACTCAGTTTATCAAGGAATGTTCAAGCTCTTCATAGAGGAAATTAAACCTCTCTACAAACAATGGTATAACACAAGAAAATTATCTAAAAAAAGTTAAATCTGGTCCTCTGGACATTCAAAAAAAACAAAACAAAATAAATCAACAAAAAAATGTAGAAACGTTTCGTCTCTCATCCAAGAGACTTCCTCAGTCTGAGGTGCTGTATTCAGCTCAGTCTCTTAAATAGCACCTTCACAGAGTGGATCAACCAGTTTTGCTGCTGACAACCAAAACCAGCTGATCACATGATCAAGAAGGACCATCAGCCTAACAATGGATCATTAGCACACTGATGGCTGTTTACTGTTCACAGAGGGCTGAGTGATACTAGCAATCACAGCATTGTAAGAGGGGGACAGTTGAACCCGTAGGCCTCCACCCCTGTTTAACGATGGACGGTTTCTTTTCACAAAGATGGCCTCCTTTACTCCTCTCTCAAACCATCGTTCCTCTCTGTCCAGGATGTGAACATCTTCATCCCTGAAAGAGTGACCGCTGGCCTGGAGATGAGTGTAGACCGCAGAGTCCTGGCCTGATGATGTTGATCTTCTGTGCTGGGCCATCCTTTTGGCCAGTGGCTGTTTAGTTTCCCCGATGTAAGACTGATCACCATCCTGACACTGAACAGCATACACAACATTACTCTGTTTGTGCTGGGGGACTGGATCTTTGGGATGAACCAGTCTTTAATGTAT
>NC_056517.1:33264685-33271633 GCF_014905685.2 Nematolebias whitei
ACTGTCCCTCCTCTGGACATGTCCAAACGACTGTCCCTCCTCTGGACATGTCCAAACGACTGTCCCTCCTCTGGACATGTCCAAATGACTGTCCCTCCTCTGGACATGTCCAAACCACTGTCCCTCCTCTGGACATGTCCAAACCATCTCAGTGTGTCCTCTCTAACTTTATCTCCCAGTCCTTCAACCTGTGCTGTACCTCTGATGATCTCATTCCTGATCTTCTCCATTCACTTCAGGAAGCCAAAAGTCTTCAACTAACAGGACAGAGGTCCAGTTGTCTTGTTGTTTTCCAACTGGATTCACAAAGTTCTAGATGACTGAGCATCTACACAAACGTGCACGCAACAAGTTCAACTACGAAGCAACCTGGAGGGAAAATGGCAGTTTAGAAGAGTAGATTACGGTTTTGTGAGCCGTGAACATGAACATAAGCCTCGATTTTAAACACTGGGCACATGAAACACCACATCTCTTAAATGAGATCTTTACTGAGAACTAGTCAACGTATGTGGGCTCGTTTCTAGGTCCAGATCTGGACTGAAGTCTGGATTTTGAGAGCAGCTGCTTAAAATGACGTCATTTTCGTGGCCAAACGAAGACGGACCACTGCTGAAGGTAATCAAGCTTCCTGAATCTGTTACTCTTAAAGTCCCTCGTCTGCCGATCCATAAAATTATTTTATTCTTTTCCACATAAATAAAAGCAGCTGTTCAGGTTCTGAGGCCAGAAGTTAAACTATAACTCTGAAGCATGTAGACGTTGTTCTGCCAAATCACAGCTTGTGAGTCACAACAACAGTAATGGTCACAGGGCAGTGGATCAGCGGCTCGCTGCCTTTCTGTGGATTATGTAATCCCACAGTCATGACTGCAGGAGAACAATTAAAGACGGCGGACAGAAACAACTCGTGCTTCTCCCTGTTGGCTAAAAATGACAAAGGTTGTTTCCACCAGTGGAAAACGTCAGTTTTACACAACTCTGCGAACATATGAGCAGTGAGGGTGAAGGACGGCTGAACAAGAACCAGTCAGCCTCTGAATCAGCAGTTTGTGTCATGAACGCCTCTCGGCAACTACCACACCTAATGTTACCTCGATATCTGCAAAACTGAAGACATTTTTATGGTTTTAAGGATCCGATGGCTGTGGGCGTTATCTTGACAACCATCTATGAACAGGGATATTCAACTAAATTGTTTGGGGGGGCCACAGTTACTGAAAGTCAAGAGCTTTGGGGACGGACATCCAGCAGTTATTCTCATTAAGTAAGGTTGTTTTACGATTTAAAATCTAGTTTTATTTTTAAATGAGCCCAATGGTGGGTCGAACAGAGCTCATCCATGGGCCTGATTTGGCCCCCGGGCCGCCAGTTGAATAGCCCTGATCACTAATATCCTTTAACTATTAATAGACCTGTCACGATAAACAATAAATCAATTAATCGCATGATAAATGAAAATTATCGACCTCATTTTCATTTATTGGCTTTATCGTTTCTTCGTGTGTCTCTTTCTACTGAAGACAAAAGGCTCTTCACTGACCCCGCCCTTTGCCTTTTCGCTTTAAAATCTGTTTTAATTGTCCAAAATTGCGTTTTTGGATCGTTTAGCAGCTAAGCTGAGAAGCTAAGCTACGAGCTAAGCTAAGAGGTTGACCTCAGGGGAAAAAACTCTGTTTTGTCAAAGCTCCAAAATTCACGGTTGAAACCAGTGCCTTCGTGTAAAAAGTTGTTTTTCTCTGCAAAAAGAAGCTGAGAACTTGTTTACTGATTTTTTATTAAAAGCTTTGTGTGAAAAATATTATGCTAAAGAGCTCAAACCACACCGAGCGTCTGCCATGTCAGCCCATATCACGTCAAGAGGCCTCCCTTCCATTTTTCTTCAAGAGACACGCTGCTCGCTCCCTCACTATCCATCTTTCAGTTCAAACATTCTTATACTGCCATCCGGTGGTCAAAAAAGGTACTACACTCAAAACAAATTAACCAACATTTCTTCTTAAATTTTTACAATAATTACTATCCATCCATCCATTATCTTTACCCGCTTATTCCATTTTGGGTCACGGGGGTCGCTGGTGCCCATGTCCAGCAATCACTGTGCGAGGGGCGGGGTACACCCTGGACGGGTCTCCAGTCCATCACAGGGACACATAGAGACAAACGAGACAAACAACCATTCACTCTCTCACTCACACCTAGGGACAATTTAGAGTTACCAATCAGCCTAACATGCATGTTTTTGGACTGTGGGAGGAAACCGGAGTACCCGGAGAAAACCCACGCATGCACGGAGAGAACATGCAAACTCCACCCAGAAAGGCCCCTGGACCGGGGTTTGAACCAAGGACCTGCTCGCTGAGAGGCAGCAGCTCTACCAGTTGCGCCACCGTGCTGCCCACAATAATTACTAATTATTGCCAAATGTCAATATTATAACAATATTATCGTTTATCGCAATAATTTCTGAGACGATTAATCGCTCAGCAAAAATTTGTTATCGTAACTACTACTAATAATAAATAAACGTGTATTTATGAAAAACCGACATGCATGAACATTTCACCATCTCAGTGACTCTGGAGTGAAAGGAGTAAAAAAGGAAGAGGGATGAACACAGTTGAAATAACGTTCTCTACAAAATAAATTTTGAATGTTTGCGAGGCTAAAGATCGAGAGAAATCCTGCGTTTGCAGAACTGCGGTAGGCAGTTGGAAGGATTTGTGTTTTAGCAAGCGCACTGCAGGACAGGACGCAGTGCAGTGTGTGTGTTCAGCTTCACTGGTTCTGTTTCATATCTCAACTGGAGCGATGAACTGGCAGAGTCAGGACCGGGAAACCTGCCGCTCGCTGTACGAACGCGCAGCAAGGTGCACTCTCAGTAAACACAAGAACTGGATAGAAAAAATAAAAACTGGCTGAACGACCAAAAAAGAAAAACACAAATGCTCTCTAATCAGTATGCTGAGAGAGAGCCACTGCGCAGCCTGATGAAAGCTGCTTTCAATCTGAATTCTTTAAAGAACCCAGAGCAGAATCAGAAATCTGTAAAAACCTGCGGGAGAAACGGACAAAAGCTGAACGCACGAGACGAAACGACTCATCGTTCCCTGTGTTTCAGCTCACAGGAGCAACAAATCTCCCTCAAACATCGTTTATTTTCAGTTCAGGAACCATGTGTGAGGTGATGCTCCAATCCTGAAGAGGGATTTTACCATCGTTAGCATTTCCAGTCACTTCTAATCTTTTGAATTCACAGATTCGTTCAACTAAAACTCACACGCTGCGTTCTTCAAAAGGCCGCATAGTTGATCACTTCCTGCAGAGGTGGAGGTTACACGGGCCTCGTGCGGCTTACGGTCATGAGCGATTGGTTAAAAAGACAAAGGTTGAGGTTCGTGAACATCTCATGGGGTCATGAGCAGCGTTTAGCAGAGTGAATCTGAGCCAAACCTGTGAAATGTTAGCCTGGTTTCAGTGGGTAAACTGGGCAAAGAAGTCCTGAACCAAATCAAACGAGCATTCCTTGAAGGCTTTTCATCGCCCGCCACCCTGCAGGCCAAAGCATAAAAGATCCTGCAGGACGGAGATGACTCTCAGCTACCTCCACACTAGAGGTGCACAATATTATCAGAAAGGTATCGGTCGATATTAGCGTTAAAGTTAAAATCGGACATCTCACCCAAATAACTCAGGATAAAAAAGGCGCCGTTTTTGTATGACGACCCAGTGACAAGGACGCCTGCAGCTCCGGCACAATGTGATGACGTCACCGAGTTTAGATGTGTGAAAATTTACAAATTTGCGCCGTTCGAGTGTTGTCGTGTTAGAGAGTAAATGTCATGAATGAATCCGACTTTAAACATAATCCAAGTTGAAGCGTTTCATCATTTTCAGCCCCTTTTTGGTTTCTGTATTTGGTAGCAGGCCAAACTGACAGAGACCAAGAGAATAACGTGTTTTAATTCCACAGCAGAGAACGCTGTGTAGTCTCTGTAAGGAGATGTAGGAAAATAAATATTGTATTGTAGGAGCGCGCGATATATACGGTACACCGTAGAAACGATAGAGATCGGTCTTCTAACGGCTAACCGCAGTAATGCTGTGTCTGATGTAAAATCAGAGGTGTCAGTTTAAGAGTTACTTTTTTTTGTTGTTGAAAACTTTGCGCAAGTGGCGTACAAGTCTTTTCTTCGAGCGCTAAGTAGCGAAGCTACAAGCTAACTGCGGCCGGCTTGCCGTAGTGTTGCCGTATTCGGACACATGCGCAAAACGCTGTGTTCCGTCAAAAGTTTTTATTTTCTGTCTAAAGTTACAGTAAGTGTTGGTGAGCTTTAGAGAAACATGCTCTGTGAAAAGAACGCTGTGTTGTGTGAGTTCACTGTGAGACCCTCTGGTCAAAGCCACAGAGGAAACTGGTCGCCATTTTGTGTCGGCTCTCCTTATAGCGGAAGGAGAAGCCCACTAGAGGGTTGGAGGGGGAAGTGTGCACTTGTTGCTGTTCATTTATTAAGTGAGAAGACTGGAAACTGTTAAGAGTTAACATTTTATTTTGTTTAAAACATATGGCTAAAACTACATTTGATATATTTTGCACCACAAGAAAGAAGCCTAATACTTGATTTGTTTATTATTTTAAAACTCTCTGGACCTAGTGGTGGAATTTTCTTAGTTGAGATTATTTTGTGGTATAGCAGTTTTCAAAATAAATGCAGGCAAAATGACACCCCGTGCTTTTTTTTTCTCATTCCTATTGCAAGTTTTATACCAAAAACATATCGTGATATATATCGTTATCGCCATCCTTCACAATACATATTGCGATATGAATTTTATGCCATATCGCACATCCCTACAGTATTGGTATCGGTTATTGGCTAAATAAGTTTAAACATATTGGCCAAAAATCCAATATCGTGCATCCGTACTCCACACCAAACTTTAGCTCAGTGTCTGTAAAAATGACAGAGCTGCAGCTATTTTTGTGTTTGCTAACGCCGATTAGCTGTGGCGGCCATCTTAAAAACGTTTAGATAACATTGAAGTTTTAGGATCATCTGTCTGTGCTACTGTTCATTTGTCTGTTAGTAAAATATCCCATGAACCATTGGTCAAACTACAGTGAAACTTTCAACCGGAAACGGGTTTAATGTCTCTTTCGGGTCAGAGCGGGAGCCTTTGCCTCAGATGGAGTTTAAGTTTCTGGGCGTCTAGTTCACGATGGATGGACCGATCGGGGTCTCATCCTCAGTAATGAGGGCGTTGCTTCGGCTGGTCATGGTGAAGATAAGAGACGAAAGGCAAATCTCTGGATTTACTGGTCTATGTTCCAACCCTCACATGTGGCCATTCAGTTTGGATTCTGATTAGGATGCTTCCTGAAAACCTCTTCCCAGTGGGACAAGCCCACTGGGAAGAGGTCCTGGGGGACCCAGAACTCTCTGGAGGAATTATATATCCTCTCTGGTCAGGGAACACTTTGAGATTGATCCTCCATAAGGAGCTGCAAATTGTCACTTGGGAGAGGGAGATCTAGGTTTCTCTCCTGGTCCTGCTGCCTCTGCCACCCCACCACCCGAAGGTGGAGATTTAAGATGCATTTTAAGATATTTATGGACATTAAGTGTTTTTTTATATCTTTTGATAGTGAGGTTTTAAAATTCATCACATCTTTTAAATTCTGCCGAGGCTCTCAAGTACGGAAAAACTTTCCACCTGCTCCCCTTTGTTCTGGGATTAAAACAAATCTACACATTTCCATTTTATTCACCTGCTGCTCAGGGATACAAATTTATCTCCCAATCGGTTTTCCTTGCAGAAAAGTGTCAGTTGTTTCGATCAAAAACAAAAAAAAAAAAGGTGGAAGAAGACGTGTGATGAAATGCGAGGATAAATGTGAGGACTTGAGACGTACCGTTGGATAAGGCCTGCTGGAGCTCAGAGTCTGAGATCACTCCACTGCGGTCCTTGTCGACCCTGGAGAGGAAAACACCGATTAAATATCACCCACTTTCACTAATTCACACCAAAAACACTCCGGCGCACAACAGAAGAGAGCATCGGCGCACGCCAGAGGAAACTTTATCCCCCGAGAGTGTTGGTTTGTGAACAGCCTGCGGGGGTGAATGGAGTCCATGATGAGGTGCACCACGCAGCTTGAAGTTCCCCGGCCAGGCGAGTGTTGACATGGTGCCAAAACACATTTTTAAATATAGATTTATGTACGATTATAAATAACCAGGACTTTTGTTTGCAACAAAATATTTCTGTGTTTGTTTTTATGGCTAACATCTTAAGTTCAAGCTTCTCAGAAGCTCACCTGGACATTTACTGGTTCAGCGTCCACGTCGTTACTCGCTTTTTATTTTCCCGTACAAATAACTTCAGTACACTTGGTGTCATTTTAGCTGTTCGTGTATTTAAACGTTCGTGTCGACCGTGAGATTAGTGCCGAGACTGTTGGTGTTTTAAATTCAGTTTATTTAAACGCATTGTTCTCTGAAATGGTTTTCTTTGGCTCCCTTTAGCTTCCAGTTTCACCTTTTAGCTACAATCACATGTAGCTTAACAAAAAAATATGTAGCTTTAGCATGTTTTGATCATTTTAGACAGTTTTTCTAAACTGGCGGTTTAGTTGTTAGTTTTACTAATGTTAGCTACCACTTAACCAAAGGTAGCTACCAGACTCTAGCCTCTGTCTAGCTCCCCCTCAGCCTCCGTTTAGCTCCCCCTCAGCCTCCGTTTAGCTCCCCCTCAGCCTCCGTCTAGCTCCCCCTCAGCCTCCGTTTAGCTCCCCCTCAGCCTCCGTCTAGCTCCCCCTCAGCCTCCGTCTAGCTCCCCCTCAGCCTCCGTCTAGCTCCCCCTCAGCCTCCGTTTAGCTCCCCCTCAGCCTCCGTTTAGCTCCTCCTCAGCCTCCGTTTAGCTCCCCCTCAGCCTCCGTTTAGCTCC
>NC_056517.1:33271733-33274272 GCF_014905685.2 Nematolebias whitei
GCACAAAGCTAGCTAAAAGCCAAAAGCAACTAAAGTTCAACTAAAAGCTAAAAGTAGCACAAAGCTAGCTAAAAGCCAAAAGCAACTAAAGTTCAACTAAAAGCTAAAAGTAGCACAAAGCTAGCTAAAATCCAAAAGCAACTAAGGGCCAACTAAAAGCTAAAAGTAGCACAAAGCTAACTAAAAGCCAAAAGCAACTAAAGTTCAACAAAAAGCTAAAAGTAGCACAAAGCTAGCTAGAAGCCAAAAGCAATTAAAGGCTAACTAAAAGCTAAAAGTAGCACAAAGCTAGCTAGAAGCCAAAAGCAATTAAAGGCTAACTAAAAGCTAAAAGTAGCACAAAGCTAGCTAGAAGCCAAAAGCAATTAAAGGCTAACTAAAAACTAAACATAAAAGCAAAAAACAGCTAAAGGCTAACTGAAAGCTAAAAGTAGCACAAAACTAGTTAAAGACCAAAAGCAACTAAAGGCTAACTAAAAACTAAAAGTAGTACAAGTATAGATAAAAGACAAAAGCAACTAAAGGCTAACAGCTAAAAACAGAATAAAAAGTCTAAAACAAAGCCATTTTGTTGAAGCAGATTTAAAGAGAACAATGTTTTGATGGTATTGAGACGATCTCTACGTATTTCTATGGGGAAATATTTGTTAAAATATAAATATATATATATTGTATATACATTATGAAAAGTATAAAAAAGTTACAAATACTAAAAGTCACAGCAAGATGAGCCGAACGTTTTGGCACAAGAACCGCTAAGGTCGCAAAGCACCAAGTCTGCAGTAACGTTAAGATTTTTAAAACATACAGAAAACTTTAAAAATAAATAAATAACTGACGCTGAATCAGCATTCACACGTCGTCTGTTGTAAACAGCGTGTTGAACATTAGTTTGAACAATTAAGGGTTTAATTCTGACCAGAGTGATGAGCTAACGGCTAGTCCAAACATGACCAGGACCAACGTGGAATTTGTTCACAAAACATCTTCGTTTAAAATTTCACAGCAGTCCGTGCAGATAATGTTACTGAAACCTTTTCATTGCCTTCAGTTTCCAGTTAGTCTGGCAGAAACACCAGATTCCTGCAGGAAGAGCCCTATATGCTTCAGCTGGCTGCTGCTGTTTGTGTTTACACATGATTAAATCCGTATGAACATGTTGTGCATGAGTCGCTGTTAATTTTGAGGTTGGAGCGCCAAACATAAACTCCATCTACAACAGGTAAGATATTAACTGCTCATAACGTTTGCACATTCCTGCTAGTCTGAGAGACTAAACTCACTCAGTTTGGTGACAACTTGAAGATTCTGATCTTGGTGGCTTTTCAGCTTCTCTTCTAAGACGGCACATCGATCGCACTCTCCTGCTCGAAGCCTGAAAACAGGAAGCGTTGCTTTGGTTCGATCACGCACGTCAATGCCTCTGGATATGATTGTATTAGTTAGAAGAGGAAACATCAACATACACCTCGTTACCTTTCTTCCAGGAGACTGATGGTGTCCTGCAGGGACTTGTTTTGCTCCTTGAGTTGCTGGTTCCGTAAGTAAAACACCTCCAGACTCTGTGCATCCCTGCAGGAAGCACATTCATTCTAGCTTGACTAAAACAGTGCAGGGATAAAAAAGGTGTAAAAACTCACAGGCAGCGGTCCTTTTTCAGCTTGCTCACTTTTGCCTCCAGTTCTACAAAAACAAAACAAACAAACAGCATTTGCATGTGTGTAAATCACTGCAGGGTAAATCACTGCAGGGTGAGTGAGTTACCCTGAAGTGAGTTTCTGTGAGTCTCTCCAAGCTGCTTCAACAGGTCCTCAAATAAATCAGGTTTGTCTGTCCCGCTGCTGGCTCCTCCCGGACTGCTCATCCTGATACTGCTGGGCAAAAATCATCGTGCACGTTAGCCTCACAAAAAAACATTCAACCGATTCGTTGGAACAGAACATGAAGCTGAAGTTACACATGCAGAAAACACACAGGTTTTACTTACGTCGACGTTTCAGGAAGCTGCAAAAAACACATAAACAAGCATCGCCAACGCTTCCGAGTTAACGATAAGTTATAATATTTATACAAACTCTCGACGATGTGTTAAGAATGTACAAAATGAAAAGTGCCGAACTTCAAAATGCTACGCTGGTGATAGAAATGCAAGTTTCCTTTTTTGTGTTTTGACCTCGTAACATCAAAAGTTTGCGCGCCGCGGTGCACGATGGGTAATCTTCTTCTTCTTTTGTGGTATTTCAGTTTCAGTTAGCAACAGTTACCGCCACCATGTGGACACGATCGTTTGAACATGAGATTGGCAGAAATAAGTAATGAAAAGTGGATCAGTTTGACTGCCTTTGTTTATTTCAATGCCAAAACCTGATCTTAACGTTCAAATTAAAGATTTTCCATCATTTTGATACGATTGCGGGGGTGGGAGGGTGACGACTTCCTTGCTTGCAGTGCATTTGTCATAGGGCGTTAACTTTGGCGCCCCCTGCTGTTCAACACAAGTAAAACATGCAAACCTGGTGGCAGTGGGGAAAAAAAGCTT
>NC_056517.1:33274372-33282414 GCF_014905685.2 Nematolebias whitei
AAGTGTGTGTGCTGGGTGAGTGGGGTCCTTCATGATGCAGGTGGCCCTCTTCCATCGCTAACATGCGGTTAATAAACCACAGCTTCTACGAGACCTTTTAGATTCTTCAGCAACAGTTATTTTCACTTTTGGCTGAATGTTGTGATATAGTTGAGCCCGTTTGTATAATTAACAATAAATTCAAACCAGTTTTTAAAGATCCCTACTGTTGTTTGCTGCCTGATCTTTCCAGTTTGAAGAAACCATTAAAAGCCCAACGCTAACACGCTCATGATAAACTTCACTTTAAACGGGACTAAAACCCCGTTGTGTCATTATTTTTCACCATCTCGTTAACGATCAGCTGAGAGCAGCAGTCCACTCACCCTTTCATTTCGATACGGAGCGATGACATTCCTCTCTTTGATGAAGAGAACCTGAAATAAGTGAATTTCGTTCATTTCTTTTGAGAAGCAGTCAAATGAATCACTGCAGCTACTCGGCGTTGATTACGCCTGAGCAAAGAAAGACGTGAGTTCTCACCTGCTCACAGGAAACTGATATCACAGGTGGTTTAGGCCTGACGGGGAAAAACATGAAAAATGATTTTTATAACAGGAAGTTTCTTCTGAAAATCAGAATAGAAATTAGAGTTTAACATAAAAAATGACAATAGCTTTAACTAGAGAAATTGCATTTCCTGCGAAAATGCAGAAGAACTTGCTGAAAAACAGCTGAAATTACCGGTAGCAAAAAAAAAACATGCTGAAATTTAGCTGAAATTGAAGATCAAGCCTAAAACAGAAAGAACACTTATTTACTGAATTAGGTTTAAATACGCAGAAATTAGCACAAAAATTAGGAATTTGGCTTAAAAAAAAGGCTGAAAATTTGCTGAAAAGGCAGAAAGAAGCTTAAACTACCATTAGGAAGCAGAAAGAACTGAAATGAGCAAAAAAAAAAAAAGTGGAATTAGCTGGAAAAGCTAAAATTGGCATCAAAAGAGCTAAAGAGTAGCTGAAAGAGTAGAAGTGCTGAAACTAGCAGAAAAAAGCTGAAAGGAGCAAAACAAACTGAAATTAGCATAAAGAAGTTAATTAGGTTGTAAGTAGCATAAATTAACGTGAAAAACTTGAATTTATCTGAAAACAGCTTAAATTAGCTAAAAATGCTAAAAAGCTAGCTGAAAAGGTAGAATAAGTTTAAATTAGCAGAAGAAAGCAGAAATAACACGTTTGCCCGTTATTGCTGAAAGAAGCAGAAATGAGCACAAAGGAAATTATCTGAACTAAAATTAGCAACAAACGAACAAACAAACAAAAAAAAAAACAGCTGAAAAGTAGCTAAAAAAGCAGAAGCTGAAATTACCAGGAATTGGAGAGAGCACATTTTTGCTGAATTAGGCTGAAAAAAGTTGAAACGTGTGCAAAAAATGTGGAATTAGTCAAAAAAAAGCTAAAACTAGCTGAAAAACAAGCTAAATAGAAGCCGAAATAGCAGAAAAAGCTGAAACTTGCAGAAATAAGCAGAAAGAAGTTAGAAGCACAAAAATGTTGTAGTTAGCAGAAAGGGTCTAAAAGGATCACAAAACAGCTGAAAAACAGCTGAAATGAGCTGAAAATTTTAAAAATTTGCACATGGAAGCTGAAAGAAGCTGAAGCAGAACAAAATGTGAAAGGAGCCGTAAAAGGTTGTGAACACATCTAAAGAGCTGAAGGATGTAAAATGAGCTCCGTTCATTTTCTATGAGGAAAAAATGTCAGAAAAGGCTAAAAGTGTCAAAAAGCTAAAGTTGCACCAATACCAAAAGTCACAGCCGAAAACGTACAGAAGAAAAGTGGATCACGGCGTGAACGCTTCGCTAACGTTCACGCAACAATCGAACGGTGCACATTTTAAAACTGGCTTTTAGGATTTCTTGCAAGAGATTCTTCAAGTAACGAAACCAGTTTGACTGAAAATTCACACGTTTCCAGTCCGGAGATGAAAACACACTGACTCGTTAAAGGGATTGGTCTCTTTCGCCACAAACTCGATCTTCTTGCAGTCCCGCAGAGGAACCTGTGAATACACAAAGGCAGCGCGGCTGTAACTTCAAACAACATTCATTTCAGGATTTACTTCTGTTCATGAGCTTTGAAACATTTTGCCTAAACTGTTGTTCCTTTTAAAAATCTCACTCCGAGACGGTTTTAATGATGAGCCACTGCTGTAACTCTGACTTCAAGTTTCTAACCGACTAGTTGGGTGTAAATAATAAATAAATGAATAAAAGGACGCAATTACTTTTATAATTGGTTCTGCAAGATCCTGTGGATCAAAGATGACGGATCTGGAGCAAACCTTGAAGGAGCCTCGGATTTTTCTGCAAGAGAAAAAGCTCGTTAGCGCCGGGAAAGAAGCAGCAAAACAAAATCTCGTGCGACGTGTGTAAACGTACCTGTGGTTTGGACTGCCGGTCACGTTGTACGCAGTGTGCTGCTCAAAGTAATACTCCTCCAAATCCAGCAACAGCAGAGAAAACCTAAAAAATAAAAAAATAAACAGACGCATAAGAAACCAAAACCCAGCTGGAACGTGGCCACTAGAGCGTCAGCCTGATGAACTGAAAGCATCTTGGTAAGAAAATACAGACGGGAGGACTCTAATGTGTGCTGAGCCACGATGCCGAGGCGGAACAACATCAGCAATGACCTTAGAGAAGCAACTGTTCCTGCGCATCAATCTGAGAAGGGTCAAAGGTCGTTTGGAGTCCAGAGAGAACCATCATGCACAAGTGGAAAACATTCAGTCTTCCCAGCAGTGGACGCCCCAGAAAATTCACCCTGAAGGTCAGACCATGCGATGCTCAGAGGAATGAGCTCCATCTCACGCTTCACAGGCCTCAGATGGCAGATTAAAGGTCAAAGGTCATGGCAGGATAGTAAGAAAGCAGCAACACGTTTGGATTGTCAACACGACCAAAGTGGAGATTACCCAGAATGCACTGCTGCAAACACATTAAACCAGCTGTGTGCACGGTGGTGGAGGGCTGATGGTTTGGGCTCCTTGAGTGGACCAGGAACTTCTTTGTAGACCAATGGGTTCTGGATCTAAATGCGTCCCACAGCTGAAGCTCGGACCAGACTGGGTCCAACAGGACCATGATCCGAACCACAGCAGCTGATCTACCGAACCTCAAGGTGATGGGACCTTCTGCGCAGAAACATCACCGAGTAGACGACGGAAAGAAGAGTGGGACAAAATTCCTCCACAACCACAGTCAAACAAGAAACCACTACTCAGCTGCTGGATCATGTTGGTTTTTACAGCACAGCTTTTCCATTTAGTTCTTTTTAAACTCACCCTCATCCCTGCAGGGCAAACCCTACTCTGCGGACATGAAGGTTAAAAAAAGCTCATTGCATTGTTGCAGAGCATCATGCGTCACATTTATGGTTTATGTGACAGGTAAACAAATCAACTGGAGAGCATTGTTTGACATTCATGCTTATTTTAACGAGGTAATTTTGGAGTATTTCATGCGAGATGAACCGCGCCAGCCTGACCTTGCATGTGCAGCAGTGAGCTCTTAGTGAAACAGTAAAGAGCACCTGACAGCGAGGCTCTAATTAGTGACGCAGCCTCGACGGTTCCGACAGACCCGGGACAAAAAGGAGCCACGACAAACCTCTCTTTCGTTCGCTCCTGCGTCCTAATAAACGCCATGGCCGCGCAGCATCCTCCTGTGAAACTCGACACCGTCCGGGTGGCCGCGCCGCAACACAAGCCCGAGCCTAGCTAGCCTCTCTGTAAACACGGAAGCTCGCCTCGCGTCACGTGACCCGCTCCAAGAAATTTCACCTCCGTAATGAAGAGAGCACCACTCTGACTTAATCTTAGGGATAACATGGCAACTGTTACCCTCAAGCGACATCTTTAGAGCTAAATCAAAAAGTTGTAACTTCAACTTCATTCACTTTGAATTACCAGAATATTAACAACTTATTATTAAATATATTTATAAGTAAAAGTTAAGCGTCTTCGGCGCGAACAGCGTATAACGCGCAAGTAGTGAGTCATCTGTCAAAGAATAGACGATCTTTATGTCTTGACGTGTCCGAGATCAGTGAGGGAAGTTTCGGATTATTTTTGAGACATCAACAAAAGCACTAAAGTATATTAAATACTGTAGAATTGTTTTTGGTAAGAATCATGTACCAGCTGCAGTTTATCTGCAGATCAACATGCAATGGAGAAGCCACGTCACTGGCCTCGCGTTTACCTTCGTTTTTGTTGTATCATATTTCACAAATAAGGTGAGGAAACTAGTTCTAATTAGCTTAGCTGAAGTTACAATACTTTAGCTGCTAGTTTAGCACAATCTAAAAACTGTAAGAAAATATGTGACACTTATTTACATCGATTGGAAAGTAACTATAATGTCATTAGTGATGTACCTACCGCTTAAAGGTACATGAGCACTAAATTAGACGTTTTTTGAATGGAGTTTGGTTGATTTGTTGTAGTTTGTCCTGTCAGTGCTGAACTTCACCTACCCAACTTTATTTCAAGGGTGAGTCTGTGAAAGCACATTTAATTTATATTGACGGATACAAAACTTGTTGACTAACACAACTCTTAATTTAATAATTTTAAGATGGCAGACACTTATTGGAGCTGTTCTGCTTCTGCTGTCTAAAAAACTGGGATGGGTGGAAATGAGCCACATCAGCAGGTACTTTATTTATTTGCTGTATTTGATATTCAGCTGCTAGATAACTTTTACTCGATCGTATTTAAGACGGCCAACAAATGACTATAACGCAAAAAAATTGAGCTAAAATTTAAGGTGGTAGTAGCCGAGGGTCATCCCCAACACTGACTGTGCTAATAGTTTTAATTTTTATTTTTTTCAGACCTGCTGCTGTTTCGTGGCTTCCCGGCTCCTTCTTGTTTGTGGGAAACATATACGCAGGTTCAAGGGCCTTATCTCGCATAGTGAGTGACGAACATTTAATAATAAAACATTAAAATAAAAGCCGTCGGCTGCAAAGACGGTCGTGCACGTCCACAGTGTTTCCATGTCCTCCCTCTGCAGGACATTCCCGTTTTCTTTACTCTTCAAAATTCCTGTCACGTCGTCGCCTACGTGATCCTGAAGGTCCTCCGCAGAGACGTGAGTGGATTCAGACGAAGTCTTAGCCGAAGTTCTGACTTGAGTGTAACACGTGCTCTGTCCTGTTTTCTACCAGATGACGACACAGTGGCTCAGATTCACCAGGTTCGTTTCTTCACGGCTGCACACGAACGTTAGAACAAGAATTGTTTTTTTTTTTTACTCGCGGTCAAAAGAAAAGCAACCGACACTCAAGCCTCAAGATTTTAGCTGTTGAATTTTATTGCATGAGTGGATCCACTTTTCAATATATTTCTCATCCCGCAGTTTTCAATCCATTTCATCAAAACTCTTTCAGGACAATCCTGCCATGACTTTTGGTTTTGGTGCAACTTTAGCTTTTTGAAATATTTAGCCTTTTCTGCCACTTTTTTTCCCCTCATTGAAAATTAATTTAGTTCATTTTACATCCTTCAGATATTTAGATGTTTACAACCTTTTACTGCTTCGTTCACATTTTGTTCTGCTTCAGCTTCTTTGTGCAAATTTAAAAATTTTCAGGTACTTTCAGCAAATTCCAGCTGCTTTGTGCTCCTTTGAGATTCGTTCTGCTAATTACAACATTTTTGTGCTTCTTCAAACTTATTTCTGCTCATTTCAGCTATTTCTACAAGCTTAAGCTTTTTCAGCTATTATTTACCCGTTTTGATGCTAATGTGCTTTTTCAGCTAATTCCACATTTTTTGCACCAATTTTAACTTTTTTCAGCCTAATTCAGCTGAAATGTGCTCTCTCCAGTTATTTTTTTTGCTAATTTCTACATTTTTGTGCTCATTTCTGCTACTTTCAGCCTAATTTAACTTTTTTCCTGCTAATTTCGGCTTCTCTTAGCTTTTTTCTGCTAGTTTAAGCTTCTTTTTTGTGCTATTTCAGCTACTTTTTAGATGTGGTAAATTTAGCTTTTTCAGCTAATTCCACTTTTTTTTTTTTTTTTTTTTAGCTCATTTTTCCCCCTTCCCCTTTTTTTTGTTTTTTTAAACTTTTTTCGGTTTTTTTACAAATTTTTTTTTTTGTGCTAATTTCAGCTTTTTTTAAAAAACGTAATCAAACATGTTCTTTCTGCTTTCTTCTGCTAATTTCGGCTTGGTCTTTCATTTCAGCATGTTTTTGGCACATTTCAGCTGTTTTTCCAGCAAGTTCTTCAGCAAAAAGCAGTCGCACTTCATTTTTGCAGGAAATGTGATTTCTCTTTGTTTCTTAGAGTTTTGGGGTTTCCTGAAACTTTGACCAAAAACGATCAAACTTCCATTTTTAAATTCTCCGTCTTCTTCTCTGTAGTCACGTTGCAGAAGCAACAGGTCCGTGAGGGAAACCCAGACCTCCCTCTTCCCTACAACACACTTCAGGTCCTCCTGGGTATTTCCAAGTTATTCCCAGACTAGAGAGGATTTATAATCCCGCCAGAGTTCTGGTTCTGCCCCGGGGTGTCTTCTGAGCAGGACGTGCCTGGAACAAAAAAAGCGTCCATCCATCGGATGAACCACCTCAGCTGACTCCTTTTGACGCAGAGGAGCAGCAGCTCTACTCCGAGCTCCTCGCCTTATCTCGATGGCAGAGGCATTCACTGAAAAGTAGTAGAAGCATCAAGACACAAAAAACAAACAAACCACAATCAGTTGATTCAGTTTAATTTTAAGTAAAGTTGTGGCTCGTTTTTTAGTAGATGGTAAAATGTCGCTTCCAATGAATTAGAAATTAAAACTCGGATCAGATTAGTCCGTTTCGCGCTGTAAAGCGATTACGTATTTCATCAAGTTCCGAGTGTGTAAACTAGAGTGCGACTGATATTTTAGGTCGATATAGGCGTTGGGGGACGTCTCGCTGTCGGTGATAATTGGCCCATTATGCCTCGGTATAAAACATTTATAATTTGTATCCCTAAAATGCTGGGAACAAGTCATGTCTTTACTTGCAAAAGGTGCAATTGTACAATGTATCCAGCAGGGGGCGCATGCGGACTACATTCAAGGCATGGCCGTTCACTTTAAGTTTCACTTTCAGCACAGCCGAAGCAGAAAGCAATACCGTGTAGTCGTTTTCAGCCGATATATTGATTATCGGCATTAGCCTTGTCCTACCAATATCGGTATCGCCGATAGTTAAAATTGCCACATCAGTCGGGCTCTAGTATAAACTTTAAAATGCTGCCACTTACGAATTTCACAGCTGAATTTTTAATGTGCTTCTTTCTTTAGCATCTGTCTGATGCTGCTGGCGGCCGTCAACCTCCCCCTGTATGACCCTCAGGTAACTCCCTTCTCCTACAAGTGGATACTCGTGCCGCAGGTCGTTACTTCCTGTGTTTTCTGACTTTACAGTTTGACCACAGTGGTTACCTGTGGGCGCTCTGTCACCTTCTTTGCGTTGGTGAGTTTAGGGGTGAACGTAGATACTTGCCGTTAACAGAGTCCGGTCTCGTTAAGGTGTCCCATTATCTTTCAGGTGCCTACAGGGTGTTTCAGGTTCACAAGTCCAACAGTTTAAGGTTGGTCCGACGGCTTTTATACAGAAAATGTCTCTTATTCAGCTGTTTTTGTTTTAGGGTAGCAAATTACAGATTGCCGTGCCTCAGATGCTGAAACATTTTGTGATTTCATTCCAGTGACATTGAGCAGCAGTGTGTTAACTACCTGTTCAGGTAAGACTAAATCCAAACGTCGCATTGAAATTATAATCTCACTCCTGATGATGCATTTTCATGTCATTCGTTTCGTGAGACAAGAAGCAACGAAGTCGTCAGATGAGCTGCAAAAATCTAATTAAACGACAGAAAATACACAAACGCTGAAGGAATGAAGCTGAAACTGAGCTGCAGGAGCTAAAAGAAGCAAACGCTACCTGAAAGCTAGAGAAAAAAAACTAAAAAATACTGACTAAAAGCTAAATGTGGGGAAAATGCTAGCTC
>NC_056517.1:33282514-33290993 GCF_014905685.2 Nematolebias whitei
ATGAAGTGGGCCGGACTGAAGTCACTTACGGCCCGCGGGCCGCCAGTTGAATAGCCCTGGCCTATGATGTAATGCAGTCCTTTGTGATACTGATAGAGATTACTGATTTTCGATATGTTGTGCAGTCCTAATATGTTCATAAGCAACAAAGTTAAAACCACTGACAAGTAGCGCGAACTAAATAGCTCATCGTTTTAGAGAAAAGCCATGATTCAAAACATTTGGCCCCACTTTTGTTTGGGTTTTACTAACACATACCAGCAGTGGTGGGCACAGCTAAACAAAACGTTCGCCTTGCTAACGCATATTACGTTAACAAAAAAATAATATTAGGCGGAAGTTAACGCTAACCACTAAGACGACTGCCATTCAGTTTGCGTTACAAGTCTCGGTCTCCTCCCAGTAAAAGCTGCATCGACCAATCACAACTTGTCATGTGTACATGCAGTAAGCCAATAGCGTGCCTGACAGACTCTTCAAGACACGCCCACAACAGACAGGAACAACCTTGTGAATTTTGTTAGCAAACTTAAAAGTTGGTGAAGCCTACTTTTACAGAAGCTAATTCTGCTAACAGTTTTTGAAATTAGCGAAAACACTAGTCTGTTAAATGAAAAATTAGTTTCACTATTAGCCGTTGGCGGATTAGCAGAACTGTGCCCACCACCGCAAACCAGCCACCAAACTCTGTGGCGTTATCACCAAACAGAACGAACTCTGGTCTGCAACACCACCAGTATTAGACGCATCAATTGCTGTTTCCTTGACTGATTCAGTTCATTTTAAAGTTCTCTCCAAGTATAAATAAAAACTTATACGGTACTCATTAAGCTACTTGTTGGTTGAAAGCTGTTTTTTTGGGGCCGAAAGGAACAAAAATATTAGTAGGCCTGTCACGATAAATTTTGCTGGGCGATTAATTATCTCAGAAATTATTGCGATAAACCATAATATTGTTTGAAATTTGACAATAATTAATTAGTCATTATTGTCAAATTTAAGAAGAAATGTTGGTCAATTTATTTTGCATGTAGTACCTTTATTGACCACAGGATAAGACTGAACCGAAGGATGGATAGTGAGGGAGCGAGCATGATTTAAGAAAAATGGGAGGGAGTCTCCCTGACGTGACATGGGCTGTCTCTCTTCGGTCCTCAAAATGGCGGACGGTCGGTGCGGTTTGAGCTCTTTAGCGTAGCATTTTTCACACAAAGCTTTTAATTAAAAAAAAACTAAAAATCAGTAAACAAGTTCTCAGCTTCTTTTAGCAGAGAAAACTTTTTACACAAAGGCGCGAGGTTCAACCGTAAATTTTGGAGCTTCGACAAGACGGAGGTTTTTTCCAGAGGTCGGCCTGTTAGCTTAGCTCGTAGCTTAGCTTCTCAGCTTAGCTGCTTTTAGCGGAGAGAAGAAGAGAAGAGAAGAAACAATAAAGCAGATAAATGAAAATGAGGCAGATAATTTTCATTTATCATGCGATTAACTGATTTATATTTTATCGTGACAGGCCTAATTAGTGAGCTCAGTGGCTCAGTTAAAAGAATATCACTTCCAACATTTAAAATGAGTGCCCCTTAAGAAATCAAGAGCAACGTTTTCTCTAAAAATTCTTCTTGTGTTTGGATTTAGAGACCTGTACAGCAGTTTCAGTGTAGTGTAGCTTCCTGTTCTTGATGGAAGGTGCTGGTTTAAAGCTTGAACAAAATACCCCATGATGTTTTGATCCATAACTCCAACTTCACACAAAAACATCACAAACACTCCTAAAAGATAAAAAGTCATGGTCAGTAATTTACAGAAAATCTTACAAAAAAAAAAAAAAGTTTCAACCTACATGAACCTTTCCTTCTCTAGATAAGGCTCCTTAAATGAAAAAAACACTCAAGATTAGAATTGTATATTTTGCCTTTGTTAGGTATATTGTTTTCATTTCTAGTCTTCGGATTAAAATATTTATCACTTAGCAAGGTAGGAATACTTGGAACCTTTTCTTTTAATTTTACAAAAAGGTAAGACAGCAAGCAATAGGTATGAAAACAGAGAAAATGAGTTTTAAGGTCGTGAAGAATGCACTAACCAAACAAACAGCTTTGTTTGCACTGCCATGAGACTGCAGTCACTACCTTCGGCTTGCAGTTATCTCAGTCAGACAATGGTTTGTTTGCTCAACGGTTTGATGTAGATTACAAAAAGGGGAATGCAGTGGATGATGAATTAAAAGAAAGCCAAAAGTTTTGGAAATAAAAACACAAAAGCAAATTATTCATGGAAAATGGAAAATATAAATATATATACACACACACACATATATTCATATTCTACATATTCTTTATATATATATATATATATTCTATATATATATATATATATATATTCTATACATATATTCATATCCTATATTATATATACAGACAGACAGACAGACAGATACATATGTGGGGAGTGGTTGCGCAGAGGTTAGAGAACATGGGCCTTTGATTGGAAGATCGCCGGTTCAAGCCCCGGTACCGACAACTTCAAAAATGTGGGTGGGGTAGGTTAAGCCCCCACCCTCATTTGCCCCACTCTGGGCCCATGAGCAAGGCCCTTAACCCTCATCTGCTCCCTAAACAGGTCTCTCTTGAAAATGGGTTCTCGTGGCTCAATGAGACTTCCTGTATAAATAAAGGGTAAATGGAAAAAATAAAATTAAAAATTAAAAACAATAAATAAAAATATTGGTTTTTATTCCCGATTAAGTCTAGGTCAATGTTGGATTTGAATTAGGGGTGCACCGATGGCAGTTTTTTGCCCGATCACCAATTTCTAAAAAGTCTGACCTGCCAATTCCAATTTTGGCCGATACCGATTTTGTTTCAGAAGCGACACCGTCAGGAGTTATAACAGAAACAATACAAACTTATTTTAACTAGCCATGAGGTAGTGCTCTGAAATATAAAGGAAGTTCGGACAATTGTTGTAAAAAAAAAAAAAAAAAAAATCGGTTTCTCATACAAGTATCCGCCGATTTCAAATTTCCCAAAATTAAGGAAATCGGGGCTGATGAATTGGCCGGCCGATTTATCAGTGCACCCCTAATTTTAATCAAATTTGTGTTTAACGTGTGACTTGTAGTGCACCATTTACGATGAATTATGTTAATTTGCTGGGTTGGGGATGGGGCGTTCAAGCAACAACAAAACATATCAATATTTAGCAGAAAACTATGATTCAACCAGACAGTGCACATTAGTGAAAACGATCATATTACAGTAAATCCATTTGATTAAATAAATAATTCATGTTTATGTAACATGATCAAAATGTTTGGATATCAAAATATTTTTCCATGAAGCACTTTGGGAAGGTGTTATTGTGTAGGCAGCTCTGTTGGTTTGATGCCTCTCAAAGCTCTGGAAGGACAGACCGAACAATAGACAACAATTCACCTTGTCAGGTGAAGAAGGGCGAGGCCTCGGCCGAACTGATCCCGTCATGTAGGAGGTCGGGGATACAAAAGCGGCACGGCTCAACGCCTGCGTGACGCAGAATGAAACTGGCTTTCTACTGACAGTTTGTTTTCAGAAGCCTGAAAACACTGACTTGAAATATTTATGAGAAAGAAACCCAGTGCATATTAACAAGGTCAGCAGCGAGGAGTCAATACAACATCAGTGGAGCGGCAGCAGTTTGGGAGTGGGAGAAAGAAAAAGAAAAAAAACGGTGAATGGGTCATGTGGGTTTTATTGATGAAATTAGCATACTGAGAATGAATGCTGCAGAATGCTAGCAGTGATATTACAATTTGCTCTTCAGTTTCTCTACAGCTACAACAGCCCACTGAGATTTTTAGGCCAGACTAACATTTGTTTTACAACATAATTAATATCACTGCACCATGGTCTAGTTTCCCTTCTGATGGGATTAAAAAGTGTACATTTCAAATTAATGAAACGCCTGTATCATGAATTTTGTTGACAAAAACAACTGTGACACCATCTTAGCACCAACATAACTGGTTTGTTCCACTTTGGAGTAAGCCGTTTGGGGGAAGAATCAGTTTTGTGTTGTGCGTTTCCTTGACTGATGAAGCCTTCTGGATGGAAGGTGAAACATTTCAGCAAAAAAAAGAAACTGTCCAGATGACCTGACTGAAAATTGTTGGGATGTGCAGAGGCACATTTCAACCATTTTAAAGGCTTATGTTGTTAAAGACTAGCAAAGCATGAGGGGCCACTGGAAAGCATGGACGGTTGGTATTCAAAGGCAGATCGGGGCTTACATCTGCCTTTGTCTGGGAAAGGGAATGCCAAGAATGTGGGCTATTTCAGGAAACCCAATAGCCATGTCACTCCACTTGGGCAATTCTTTGCAGTCTTACCGTAACAGAATGGTTGCTGCAAACTCAAGAGTTCCCTGAACCTGCTTATGAGTAATGACAGCACATCAATCTGCTGACGGGCCTCAGGAAACTTGGTTTACCGTGCTGCAGCTCTGATGCAGCCACGGGACGTTACAGCCTCAGAGCATGTGGAACAAGATCAGCTTTTTACTCTATGACAACAGCCTGCAGCAGAAATTCACTAAAACTTGGCCTTGCTTTGAACTAAATAGTTCAGATCTTTGAACGTGGGGTTTTGGGAAAAAATTATGAACAAATAATATATTACCTGTTAAAGAGAGCGTTTGGAAAAGCCCGTTTGGAGAAATAAAGATTTCATTTTGATGTGATTGACGAGCTAATGGCAAGTTTGAGCGGTATTAACAAGAACAAAAATGACATTTTGTCTCACTAATTTCATGAGTCACGTGAACACTTTTTAATAAACCTTTACGTTGCCAACAATTTAGCATTACCGTACAGAGTTATTTATACAGACTTCTATGATTACATGTAAGCACAAACCGGTACACTTTTGATGTAGTCTGAGACACTTTCAACCAAATTATCATATTTCTGCTTAAGTAATCATCTAATGTAAAACGGACGAGGACAAAATATTTGTTAATAGGCCTGTCACAATAACAAATTTTGCTGGGCAATTAATTGTCTCAAAAATTATTGCGATAAACAATAATATTGGTTGAAATTTGACAATAATTAGTCACTGTTAAATTTACGAAAAAATGTTGGTTAATGTTTGGGTGTAGTGCCTTTTTTGACCACTGGATGGCAGTATAAGACTGTGTGAACCGAAGGATGGCTAGTGAGGGAGCGAGCAGCGTGTCTCTTTAAGAAAAATGGGAGGGAGACCCCTTGTAACATGAGCTGTCTCTCGTTCTTGTTTTTCGGTTCTCAAAATGGAGGACCCTCGGTGTGGTTTGAGCACTTTAGCATAGCATTTTTCACACAAAGCTTTTAATTAAAAAAATCAAACAATTTCTCAGCTTCTTTGTGCAGAGAAAAACAACTTTATACACAAAGGCACGAGTTTCAACCGTGAATTTTGGGGCTTTGACAAGAGGTTTTTGCCCGAGGTCGGCCTTTTAGCTTAGTACGTAGCTTAGCTGCTTTTAACGATCCAAAAACGTGATTTTGGATCGTTAAAAACAAATTTTAAACAGAAAAGAGTAAGGGGGGGAGGTCAGTGAAGCGCACCGAAGTTGAGCCTTGTCGTCAGAAGAAAGACACGAAAAACGATAAAGCCGATAAATGAAAATGAGGTCGATAATTTTCATTTATTATGTGATTAACTGATTTATTGTTTATTGTGACAGGCCTATTTGTTAAATCACAAAAAAAGTGTTTTGTTGCAAGTTGTTTGAAGACATTTGCACTTTGCTCCAGGCACTGTCCAACTATTAGCTAATCAAGCTGGTCAGAATTAAACTGACGTGGTTCAAAGAGCCACTTGTGAAAAGTAAGATATTATTTATTCTTCATAACCTGACCACAGAACTTTTTGAAATATATGAACTATACTGTAAAGGGTTTTAGGTGCAACTGACTCTTTATAAGAAAATTCATCTCACCTTCCTCAGAGCCTCCTCCTCTTCCTGACGTTTCTCATAATGTGCAAAGTCATCAAATATTGAGGTGGTATGCTTGTATGTGGCGATAACTTTAAGCACTTGTTTGGCCTTCTCCAGAGGCACTTCCTGAGTGTCCCTGGAGTTGGTCACTGGCTTGTTGTCATTGTTCTCCAGCCGGATGTGACGCAGTTGGTTGTTGGGCACGTCTTTGATAAAAATCCACTTCACTTCGAACTTGCCCTTCCATTTGTCCTGAGACCAGACGCCTGCGTAGGCATTGTAGTCCACCGGTGAGCGCATCTCGGCCACGCCGCAGAAATGCCCACTGCCGTTGACGCTGAACAATAGGTACAAGGGCCCTTTATTGCCTAATGAACGGTACGCACTATCCAGGCGCTTGTTGCCATGTTCTGTACTGCACCAGATGGAGTACTTGATTGAGCGGTGGATGTCATCTTCTGAGTAACTCTTGATAATGAAAACACGTCCATTTTTCAAGCTCCAGTCAAAGTCTTTGGGATTGTAGTTGTTGAGGGCACGGAGCTTCTCCAACACAGGGTGAACTTCTCCAGAGCATGGGGAGGCACTCAGTGGAACTCCGCCACTAAGACCAAAGCCCTCGCCCCGGTTCCTGGGAGCAATCCAACGATTTGGGGGTGGGCCAGGCTGCTGGGGTTGTTGCTGATGAAAAGGCTGTGGGAGGCCAGGTTGAGAGGAGAGGTGTAGGTGTGGGGGGCCAGGAGGCAGGGGCTGGGGGTGTTGAGGGGAGTGGAGGGACTGCAGTTGGAAGGGCTGATGTTGATGCTGGGGCTGGTGTGGGGGCTGATGGGGTAAAGGGTTCTGCAATAGGGCTTGGGGTTGAGCTAAGAGAGGCTGCTGCATCAGAGGTTGTGGGGGCATCATTGTCTGAGCTAATGTGGGTTTGTTTAAAGAGCCCTTATCGTCCCACGTACCAATGTTCATGTTGTGCTTTATTGGGGGTGGGGGGATGGTGGCAGGTCCCCCCATCCCCATGTTGGCTTTGGGTTTGACCTTCGGCTGGAGTTTGGCCGGCTTCTTGGCGATGGCTGCCCAGGTGGCAGGTTTTGGCACAGACGAGTTGACGGGCAGAGGGAGATTACTGGCCGCCGTACTGCTCATACCTGCCGTGCCTCCTAAGGGTGAGCCCACGGTTTTGGTGACAGCTGCCATCATGTCCATACCCAGTTTTAGCCCCGTCATACCCTGCTCAATGCTGCTCAGCATCGGGACCTTACTGTGCTGGGTGTCGCTTCCAAAGCCCGCCTGTCCATCTGTGATTGCCCTGCCCAGAGAGCTAGGAGCGTAGCCGTAGCTGTTACTGTAGACTGAGCTCTGCGTTGACTGACCCTGAGAGACGCTGGTACCCCAAGTTGAAAGGTCCGCACTACTGGGAAAGAAATTGAAGCCATGCTGACTGAGGAAGGGAGGGGTGTTTCCCAGGGCACCTGGCTGGCTGAAAACACCATCAGGGATAAAATGAGGCTCGCCATTGCTCATCTGTCCATAGGTGGCAAGGTAGGGCATTGGTGGGTCTCCTCCTGTGGACCAAGCAGCCTCTCCCAGAGCATAAGGAAAGCCAATGGATGGAGCATAGTAACTGGGCATGTAGGGATCAGACATTGGTGGGTAGCTGTTGCCCTGTGTGACACCAAAAAAAAAAAAGACCACTCATGTCATGTATAACAGAACTAGTAAAAATAATTACCATGTATAAAGACAACAAACTGGAATAAATGTAAAATGTTGTTAAGCTGAGACCGAAAACATGCAATTTATCAGCAATAAGAGAAAATTAAAAAGACTTTCAATTACTTACTACAAATCTGCCTGTGTGCAATTATTAGAGACAATTCTGAACTCGTATAGTACAATTTGAGTCATTTTTACATAGCTACACAAGTGAAGATGTTTCGCATTTTATTTTTTACGACACTACGCTATTTTTGCAAGAAGTTTTCTGCGTTGCATAAAATGAAAACTACGGTAGTTTAAATGGATGCACAGATTTATGGATGCACATTTAGATGCAAATGCAGCATGGCATTTGTGCTGTAAAAGGAGGTATGGTTTTTGTCTTTGTGCATGCTATTTTTGATATTTGCAAATGTAAATCATCTACAAAACATAAAGCAAATCTCACATACAAATGCATAAGCTAACTTTGTTGTGTTCTTTCCCAGAAAAAAATACTTTCAAAGCAGTCTAAAGCCATTTGTAATGTAATTAGTCAAGTAATTTGTCTAAAAAAGATTAATCAAGATGGCGGACGGTGCGGAGTCAGGCACGGGAGCTCCCTTCTCTCGTTGTCCCCAAACCAAACCGCAGATCTACAACACTACTGATGGAAAGCTTATAGTGGAGGATGAGTTTTTAAACTTTCTTGTGGTCAAAATCAAGACTATGTGCCAGGAAGAGCTTGTGCTGCTCGCATCCAACACGTTCGACTTTGAGTGGATTGAGTCCTCTAGAAAAGTCCTGTTTGAACTGTGTTCCAATTCCAAACAGC
>NC_056517.1:33291093-33295164 GCF_014905685.2 Nematolebias whitei
CGGCTCTGGGTTCGATATTTTAAAGGCATCCAGCGCTGAAAAATACTGAGACAAAAAGCTGATGATATCCTCGGGCTCTTCAAGTTTTGTTGCTCTGGATACACATTTCATCAAAATTTGAAGTTCCTCTGAGGTTGTTGCAGTCCGCGGTGCAGTTTTTAAAGCAGGTTTTAAAGTTTGTGGCACGTTAATGGCATCCGCTGAAGTTCTGCCTCTTTCTGGTCCCACTGCATTTTTATAATTTAAACAACTTTTCTTCACCTGTCTCACAGCTACCTTTGCCACTGGTGGAAGAGGTATTTTTTCATTTTTGAGGTCTGGTGAAGGCAGTTTATGTCTTACCTCATCGTTTGAACGTGGTGGTGGATGGATTTGAACGACAGTTTGAACTGTCTGACACACGTCATTTTTGACATTTGTGGGAAAATGAACAGATTTTTCTGAATTCTGTTTGTTTGCCCACGTGCGCCTAAGAAAGTTTATCTCCCACTTCTCTTCAAAGTTTAACACAAGAATTCCTGTGTCCGGCTCTGGGTTAGATATTTTAAATGCACCCAGCTCTGAAAAATAATCTGAAAAAAAGCTGATGACATCCTTGGGTTGTTCCAGATGTGTTGCTCTGCAAACGCATTCCGTCAAAATTCGGAATTGCTTTGTGGCCTTTGACGTCATCTTGAAATCGCCTAACTTTGTCGGTTCTTCGAAAGAAATGACAAATCTGAACTTGGTCTATTTATAAACTTGCATAGACATGCAAATTATGTATCAAAGACAGACCTATGACATCATGTAATTAATGCATTAATTATGCATTTATGATGTCACTAAGGCAGACCTATGACATCATCAGAATTCTCGCCCTTAGCAAACATTTCTGAATTCTAATCCCATCTAAATTGTTTTAGAGCATAGTGTTTGTTTATTTTTGAAAAAAAAAAAAAAAGACATCTAATTTTTTTTTTTTTTTTTTAAACAAAAAACTTTTTTTAAACAAAAATACAAGACATACACATAAAAATAATTCCTCGATCTAGTTTAAACTTAGGATTTTTTTTGGTCATGTACGTAACTTTTTAACATTTCCTGTTTTTACGATAGTATTTTCAAATCAAAACACATCCTAGTGATGATGCTATGTGTTTTAACTGAGCTGAAGCAAAAATGGAAATTCACATACACCTCAAGTGTTCACATTTTCTGGACAAAGTAAATGGTTCATTGAGAAAAAAAGAAAAACACTAAGTCAACAAGGAAGCAGGGACATATTATGGTAAATTATTATACCATAAATGTTTCTTGTTACAAAACAACTTGATGAATGCATTCCAAACAAAATATACTAGATAGATATATTTGAAATCATTGTTTGGAAATTCTTTATTAAAATGTTTTTTATTTATTTACAGTATTATATACAAAGTCTTTAATATCAGTTTAATCATTTACTTTATGTCTTGAGTATATCTTTGTGTTCTTTGAATTTGTTATGGATTCAGCTTCATCTTACACTTTTTTCACTGTATATATAAATATATATATATATATATATATATACATACATATATATATATAAATAAATATATATATATATATATATGAGAGCTGTGAAAGATGTTTAATAAGAGGTACTCGTCTTGAGGGAAGAATGGTTTTCAGTGAGAAGGAATGCGCTTCTAGAACAGATGACAGTTTTTCCAGAGTGGAGTACAGGAACCACCAAACTGATGTCAGCCCCTTCATTGATGCAGGAATTCCTTGTGTTAGCACATTTGTATTGGATTCTATGCATATGGTCTGCTTGGGAGTAGTTGGACGCCTCTTATTGTACTTGACTCGTGGCCCAAAAATATGTCGCTTATCTGTGAGACAAAAGGATGACGTTTCTAAAAAAACTAGTTGCACTCAGAGGGAAGATGCCAAGTGAGTTTTCACGGCAGCCACGGGGCTTGCATGAAATGGATAGGTGGAAAGACACTGAACTACGGCAGTTTTTGTTGTACACTGGGCCTGTGGTTTTAAAACCTGTGTTATCCCCTGTGAGATACAAACATTTCTTGTCCCTGACAGTAGCCATGTCAATAATGCTGGAGTCAGATGAGAGAATTCATATCTCCAATATGCTGAAGAACTAATCAAACATTTTGTCATGCTCTGTCCTGACCTGTGTGGTAAAACCTTTCCTGTATACAATGTACATGGACTATCCCATCTCCATGAAGATGTCAGGCACTTCAACTGTTCCCTGAATGATATTTCCTGGTTTCCATTTCAATCCCCGGTTGGACCTGGGGTCTTTCTGTGTGGAGTTTGCATGTTCTTCTGGTGCTTCCGTGGGTGCCTGGTTAAATAAACGTTAATACATGATAAATAAATGTGTTAGTAAAGCAAGTGGACATTGTACAGAGACAAGTGTGAAGTGATTGGCAAAAAAATTCAAAGCCAACTATGAATATTTGCAGGGATGTTTTTTTTTTTAATTAATCCAGTATTAGGGGAGGCCCCAGCAAGACATTGTGCATTTTCCAGATTGCCTTTGCATATTACTAATTACTCATTTGTTTTTTGTGTTTGTCTTTTTTTTTTTTTTTGCAAATGCAGATGGAATCATGAAGGGGGATGCTGCAGCAACAGAAGGTTTTATAAGGACTCGTGCTGCAGAGCATTTAAAACATGCACCACAAAGAAGTGGAGGTGGAGGAAGCGGGCTCACACAGAACATTTAAAATGTGCCACAAAGAAGTGGGATGCAAATACAGGTGCCAGTCATAAAATTATATCATGAAAAAGTTGATTCATTTCAGTAATTGCATTCAAAAAGTGAAATTTCTATATTATATTCATTCATTGCACACAGACATATTTCAAACGTTTATTTCTTTTAATGTTGATTATAACTGACAACTAATGAGAACCCCAAATTTAGTATGTCAGAAAATTTGACTATTACTTGAGACCAATTTAAAAAATGATTTTTATAGATGTTGGCCAACTGAAAAGTGTGAACATGGTCCTTGCAACAGGAGCCCCAACCAAGTAATGAATGATATATACATACTCGTACATTTCATTTTTCATACTTTTCAGTTGGGCAACATCTATAAAAAAAAATCATTTATTTATTTAATTTAAATTAATCTCAAGTAATATTCTAATTTTCTGAGATACTAAATTTAGGGTATTCAGTAGTTGTCAGTTATAGGGTATTCAGTAGTTGTCAGTTATAATCATCAACTTTTAAAATATTTGAAATATATCAGTCTGTGTGTAATGACTGAGTATAAGTTTCACTTTTTGAATGGAATTACTGAAATAAATCAACTTTATTCAAAATGTTATGACCAGCACACTTTTAAAAAAATAAAATTGTGTACGGTAATTGTGGTGAGTGTAATTTTATATAGCTTTTATTTCTCGTGTTGCTAGTTCAGCTATCCGAAAATGAAGGCATGTTATATTTTTTATTTTTTATGTTAAGTACAGACCAAAGCTATGTGAGCTGTGTATTTTTATAGATTTGTTTGTGTACATTGTGTTTTGCCACCAGTTGATAAACTCCCTGTTAATTCTGAAGTTGTTTTTTTTAAGGTACTGAAGGTGGACTTTTTTTTTATTTTTTATTTTTTGCCACCAGTGTTACGCTACTGTTCTGTTAATCCTTTAAATTGTGTTAAATAAAGAAGATGAATGAAAAATTTAAGGAGTGATTTGTAAACTCTAATCCAACTGTTTCTAGGACCATGTTTCCTGCTGGTGGTCAAATGAATATTTCCCAACTTCAGTCGCAGTTTTAAAATACTTTTCATATGCATAGCATAGAAGCAGCATTTTTTAAGTGACTAAAATAAGTTAAATATAATAAGAGTCTATTTAAAATAATATAGTTAGTTGACGTGGAAAAGATGTCTATTTTATAACGTCATACAGACGTCGAAACTAGACGTCTTTTGGACGTCGGAAAAAGACGTCTATACTAACATGTCATATAGACGTCGAAACTAGACGTCTTTTAGACGTCTATTCTTAAAACATGTCATATAGACGTCGAAACTAGACGTCTTTTGGACGTCGGAA
>NC_056517.1:33295174-33375756 GCF_014905685.2 Nematolebias whitei
CGTCTATTTTTAACATGTCATATAGACGTCGAAACTAGACGTCTTTTCGACGTCGGAAAAAGACGTCTTCTGTCGTCACAGTCTGCACCTCCGAGGGACCCAGATATGCAGAAACGACTTAAAAAAGACGTTGTTTAGACGTCTTGCTCAGTGTGGAGCTACTCGCCCGGTCATTGGAGATCTGCCTGGTTCAGAGCTGTTTGGGTCACCTGCATGATGTGAACTGGAGTGGAGCTGACCTGGAATCAGGTCCAATGCTGCACTCTCAATTTTTGCTTGTTGAAATCTGAGTCTCTTCCTCTGTATAGTTTTTTTTTTCAGTCTCTCATTTGATGGCCCCCTTTCAAATCATCTGTCCAACATCTGGACCTGTTGGTCCTCAGCAGAGACCCAAACAGAAGGTTCTGACCCGTGTGAGTAGGTTTCCTGTAAACTTCAGTGTTGACGCCTCCATCTCTTTCCATGTTCTCCAAACAGTCCAGGACAGGCAGCTTGTCGTCTCTGGTAAACTTGACGTTATCCACAGAGTTGATGTTTTTGATGAATGCTACTTCTTCCACGTGGATTTAGACCCGAGTGTCGTCCACGTATCAGAACCAGTGGCTCGGTGTTGTGGTTAGTGAAGTTTAACCTTGTTTTGAATTGCTCTCACTTCAACAGTATACTTCTGTGATATTGTTCAGTAGTTTTACATCAGATTTAATGTTGACGCATAAGGTCGCACATAAATAAAAGTCGCTGCGTTTGTCATTTCACACATCGCCTGTATTTAATGTTTTTGCTGAACAAAAAGTTTTCTTTTATCCAAGTTCACTGCCACAAGTGGTTTGATGAAGTTTATTGTTCTTTTTCAGCAAGTATCCATGCACCACATTTATAATGATATATTCCACCAAGCTGCAGTGTCGCAGAGTTTTAGTAATATTAGGATAAACATTATGTCCTTTATGTTTACTTCATATACAGACAGATTCAGCAGACACTCTGGTTTCAGTAGAACCTGGACAACGATGTGCAACACGTGAGCCGACGGGTAAAACAAACGTCAGGAAATGCAGTGAAGTTCACAGCTGCGACGAGGAAACGACTTCCTCCTTGAGCGTGGCGGCAAAAAGGTTTGCATTTAAATCTTTGCAACAGTAAGACTGTCGCCTTACATTTTTAGATTCCAAAACATTTTCCATGTCGATTTTTACCATCAGTTGGAAACGACTCGGATTGGACAACAGTTTTTGTTATTTCGGTTGTCTGAAGTCTTAACTGGATGTTGAGAATTGATTTAATGCTCGTTGTTCCTACGTTTTCACAGAGTCGTGAAAAAAAAAAGAAAGAAGCCAAGAAAAAAAAAAACATCTAAAATGTAACTGTTTTCGTGGCTCCTTCAAGTGAAAAGGTGGCCCTTGGTCAGTCGTGGTGAAGCAGAGGTTTCAAGGCCTCAGAGGTGTTCTGTTGTGACTCGGTGAAGTAGATTCTAGTCTAGCGTCTTCAAAGCAGTGACACATTGAACTACTTTAGGTGCGCTCGATAAACTGCAGTCGGAAACCGACAAATACACGTCGGGAAATCGTCGACCTGCTGATAAAAAATAAGGATTTTTTGTTCCCTCTGCAGGTCCAAAAACGTTCCGGTGAGGTGACGAGCAGGAGAGAAACCCAAGCTAAAGGTTACATGTTGACAGCGGGAGTAAAGTGAGACTTCTGAGTTCTCCCATGGGGAAGGCGTGAAATCGAGTGGAAGTGGCTGCCAGCAGTAGAGAAGGTCGGTGTTGGGATAAACACGAGAAACACCGACGGAAAGAGAAGAACTCCCACATACCCTTGAACTACACAGCTACAACCACAGCTAGCTAGTCCTCGTAGAGTTTGCTACAGTTTTTACACAAACGGCCTCGTTTTTTTTGTTTTTGTTTTTTTTAACAACCCTCCTTCAGTTTTCCTGCCGCAGAGCTGCTTCCTGTTCCAACGACGTCGTCGATTCGTCTATTTACAGAAGTTTTCAAGCGGCGGGGGTTACAGGTGAAAGCGGGCGTCTCGAGGCAGTGCAGACGGGCCCGACACGGGAAACGTTCAGATTCGTGGATGCAGTCCAGGATGTGATGCGAGGTTTTCATCCACTCGGCTTGTTAATTTAGTGGATTTAAAGATTGTTTTGAGCCGTTCTTTTCCCAGGATAGAATGAGAAAGGGCTGATTCCAGCAGTTTGTGTCTGATTTATTTGCTAATGCGTGGCTGATGCTGATCAAACAAGGATCAGATCATGCTCGGAGTTTGTTAGCCGCTTCACGAATATAACTTCCAGCCACACGAGGTGACCTCTCTCTAAAATAAGTTAGAATAAATAAAGGTAAAACACACCAGACTGGCCTAATTTTATATATTTACTCCAACTCTATGTTTAATTTAGTCGAAGTAAGATAAGTGTTAATAATGTTTTTTTACATAGGTTTAATATTTCTATCCCTTTTTGTATCGTTATGATCTTTTTTTTTTGTCCTAACAGGCAAAAATACAAAACAAAGTGACTTTACTATAGATTTGTAGATTTAGAAGTAAAAAAAACAACAAAAAAATTGTATTTATTTAATGTTTAAAGAGTTCTTTTGTTCTTTGAGCTTCTAGCAGCACCACCACTGGTTGGAAAGGGACACATCTATGTATTTATGTATTTATTTACTCATTGGTGAGTGAAGGGACAGAAATGTATATTTGGGTTGTGAAGGCTGCAGAACTTGGAGCTGGATGGTTCAAACTTGGACACAGTTGGGTCCAGCACACTCAGAACTGGTTTCTGATGAGCTTCTGAAGCTTGATGGAGACAAAAAGTCTGAGGTCCAGATGAAAAAAATCTTAGTGTGAGTGTAATTCTGGTTGTTGCGGATAATCAAACCTGAATAATGACTGACGTCAGGAAAAAGAACGGTTCAAACGTCACTAAAAGATCTCGTTCCTCTCTTTGTTTCAACTTTCGTCTTTGAGGAAACGTCCCAACGTTTGGTTAAAACCCTCAGAGAGAGCTTCTTGTTCTGGATTATTCAAATCAGATTTCTCTCTGTGTGAACAGCCTTTAAGTGAAGTGAACCTGAGCCGTTTTGTCTCCGACACACCGCCGTGAAAGCGTGACTTGTCCGTCTGCACTGCCTGAAAAGATCCAAACGGTGATGAGTGGGTGCGGTTTGGTGGTTTGGTGGTTCAGGTGAGCGATCAGGTGTTGAGTCGTTTCTTTGGGATCTGATGGTTCTTGTAGATGAATTTCTTGGTTTTGCTTTTTATTCGTTCCAGCTCCTGAAAGAAGACAGAATCAATCAAGGTTAAACTCTCGTCCTGGACTGGTAAACACTACAACAGGAAGTCGTTTTTTAATTTGCAGATTAGTCTGGGTGTGTCCTTGTCTCCACCTGACTACTGGACGTCCAGTTTGCTCGGCCCGACGCTGGCGATGAGCTGGGAGGACTCGGAGGCGGCGCTGTACGCTTGGATCAGCAGGTTCTTGTTCAGGTCTCCGACGCCGCTGCCGGCCTGCAGCTTGGGGTAAGGGGGCGTCTCCGCTCCCCGCCACTGTCCTCGTCCCGGAGCGTCCAGGTCCATCAGGTGCTCCAGGGGACAACCGTCAGGTCCCTCGGTGACCGGCGAGAACTCCTGAGCGCTCGCCTGCTCGTCCCGGGACACCGGACTGATGGAGACAGATGGAGAACTTACAGGAACGACGACGACAGAAAGACAGAACGTTTAAACTGTTAGAACTTTAAAAAAACGAATGTCAGGTCTTTGTGATAAAAACTTGTTTTTAAATTTAAAGCCCGGAACGCCTTGAAGAAACGCTTCAGAATGGATCACTCTCAGCTACTACCACGCCAAAATCCAGCTCGGTCAGTAAAATGAACTGGGTTAGAGTCATGTTTGTGTTGACTGAGGCTGATCAGCTGTGGCGGCCATCTTGAATCGGGACGTTAATCAGTTGTAGACATTCATCCAATGAAAATTCATCCAGTAGTTTATGAGATATTTTGCTAACGGACAAAAACATCATCGCTTGCCTTCACTCTGGGCTGGTCGGTTTGTCATTTTCCGGTTGGTTTATAAAAGTGGTGTTGACGTGAACATCGTCTTTAGATGTTTTAACCAGAAGCTTTCTGTCCTCTCAGCGTCTCAGAATAAATTATTCATTTAAAATAATTTAAAATAAAATAATAATTCTGAGCTGAACCCGTAGAGGATTAATAAAAAAAAAAACATCTGATGAATAAACTGTCCAGGTACAAACTTAACGATTAAAGCAAAGCAGAAAAATAAAATCTTGCTCGTATGAGAAGCCTTTGAAGTCGCATAAATAAAAATTAAACCTCTGAGAAGGTCTCAGCTGGTTTGAAGCGCTCAAGTTGTAAAAACATGAAATTGTATTTGTACTCGGAAGTAAAATATAAAACAGCTGCATGTATAAACCCTTTCTATCAGTCCACATCTCATGAAACCAGTTTAATATTTAATGTGCACCAGTGAACGTGTCTGCAGGGTTTGAATGTGCACAGTTGATGAAACCAACAACACCCTGGTGGAACCGACACGGTTATGGGTTTAACTGGACTTCTGCAGCGCTCGTCAGCTGCATTCCGTTTACCTGACGTCCATGGACTGGACTCCATCGGACAGCTCGTCCACGCAGCTCTTGTTCTCCAGGGGCCCCAGCATGATGACGGGGGCTTCGGCAGGAGTCGGTGCGTCCTCCTCCGAGGTGACGGCCGCTTCACTTTTCCCCTCAGACACTGAAAACAGCACAAGGCCAGAGGAGAGGAAACGTCTTCGGTTAGTGTTGCGGCAGCTGATGAATCTGAAATGAAGCGAGGTGGAGACTCTTTACTGTCAAAGAAATCATTAATTTTAATCATTAATTAGTTGTAACTCCGCTGCAGAGATTATAATTCCCTTTGGTTCCTCCTGAGCTAATGAAGCGGCCATGTTGTCTGTTCTCTGGGGTCGAACCATCGTTCTCCAGCCTCTCTGACGCTGCAGCTCAGTCTCAAAATGATGGAAAAACAAACTGAAATAAATCTTTTTAAACATCTATAGGAAGCAAAATACCCCGGTGAGAAAATAATCTGCGGATCAACTAAAAAACGTGGCTCTAAACGTAAAAAACTGAAGAGGAGAACCTTGGTTCTGCAGCTCTCAGCAGAACGTTCAAGTTAAAAAAGAAGGTTTTTAATATTTACCCGAGGCAGCCGATGGAGGCTCCACGTCGCTCTTCCTCGTTCTCTTCATGATCTCCTCAATCCTCTGGAAAACGCACAAAGACATAAAGATCATGTGAAAACCCTTAAAGCTCCAGAACCGGAGGATCACGGTTTAAAGGTGGTCTTGGAGACTAGCCGGGGACTCGAAGTTGTGTGAAAATGAGTCCACTTCGATGAAAGTTTGCGAGCTATGTAGTCCGTTAATAAAATCCTGACAGAACGGACATTTTTAAACATTCCCAAGGATTTGTACCACCTAGCCCCCGTGTTTAGGATTTAATCTGCTGGAGAACTGTTCAGAGCCGAGGCAACTCTAGCGAGGAACTGAAGACCGCCGGCGGTGAGCTTGGGTCGTTATCTTTTAACGTAACCTCAGCAAATCCTAACAAAACTAACGCTTCGATCGTCTTTTGGGGGAAAATCAGGAGCGTTTGTTTTTGTCTGTGGTTTTATTGATTAATTTCTTTTGCAGTCAAGAAACATGATTTTTTTCTGCGACAGGATTGAAAGAAAATGAGGCCTCGTTTTTATCTACAGATCTGAAGGGTCCTTAACAACCCTTAAAGAGTTCAAATTCAAAAAGAGTCATTTAAATTAGATTTTTATTTTTCAGGCTGACAGTTCTGAAATACCGACTAGTTTATGTGGAAAAAATATTATTTTTAAGCAGTTAAATAAGGACTTCCCCTAAAGAACATGACTGGCCACAAGGACAAAGGACGACAGAAGAGTTAAAAAAAATAGGAGGAATATTTATTTATTTATTTTCATTTCACCGGAGCAGATTGTTGGAGACAGTGTGGACCGGACATTCTCCATGATAATAATAACCATAAATAAATAAAATAACCCACTTCATGACTGACTACTCCTGTAGTTTTTACTTTATTTTTGGTAAATATTTGTTTATTATTCTAATAAAAGCTCGAGGGGACGTTTATAATTTAAATTCATCGTGTAAGGGCCTCCTTCAGAACCAGATCTTGTGACGAGACAGAGGAGGAGGTCTCTGGTACCTTCTTCCTCTGCTGCCTCTCCTGCTCCTCCTGGATGTGCAGCAGCTCCCTCTCCTGTCTCTTCCTGTCCGCCTCCTTCTGGGCCCTCAGGAAGGCCTCCTCCCTCTGAAAAACAAAGATTAGTTTGCACTCAGCCTCTGCTGCTCCGTGAAGACTTCAAGTTTGTTTGGTCGCTCTTGGTTCGTTCAGGAACTCTTTACCGGAGCGTGTTCGTGTTCTATTTACCGACTTGTTAATTTAAACGACCTGAAAGAGATTTTTGAAACTGAATCATTTCATCGTGTTTTGGACGATGTGTCTGTGAGGACTGACGTCTCTGTCCAGCTGGTCCTGCATGTTCTTCAGTCTCTGCTCCTTCTTTCGTCTCTCCTCCTCCTCCATGATCCTCCTCTCCTCCTCCTTCCTGGCTCGCTCCTCCTCGGCATGTCGCGCCGCTCGTTCCTGACGCTCCTTCTCCTCCTGCTGCCTCCTCTGCTCCTCTTCCAGCCTCAGCCTGCAGGAAACACCGGTTCAAATAATTTTATTGATACGACATTTCACAATAAAACTTTTCTAAGAAACAAAAAAACAACAAGTTCAGAACATAAATCTAGTCCAGATTCAGATCCAGTCTAGATCCTGAATCTGATCCAGTCCATATTCAGATCTAGTTCAGATTCAGAACCAGTCCAGATCCAGTTCAAATTCAGATCCAGTGCAGTTCCTGTTCAGATCCAGTCCAGTTCAGATCTAGATTCAGATCTAGTTTAGTTTCAGATTCTGATCCAGTTCAGACCCAGAGATCCGGTTCAGATCCAGATTCTGATCCAGTTCATCTGTAAACTTAAGTTATTTGATCTTTTCTGCTAAAACACAACAAAGCTGCAGGAGTTAGCTGAAAGTAGCTGAAGAATCTGAAACTGAGTTGTTAAAGCTAACGTCAACAGAACACAGGCTACAAGGAGCCGCTAAAACTAGCAAAACACTAGCTATAAGCTGAAAGGGGCAGAATGATAGCCAAAAGCAAAAAGGCATAAAACACTAGCTAGAAGCTAAAATGATCAAATTGCTATCTAAAAACAAAAGTGGCAAAATGTTAGCCAACACAGAACACTAGCTATAAGCTAAAAGAAGAAAAATGCTCGATAAGAACAAAAAGGAGCAAGACACTAGCTAAAAGTAGCAAAATACTACTTATAAGTTAAAAGAATTAAAAGACTAGCTATAAGCTAATAGTATTTAAACATGAGCTATAAGCTAGAAGAAGCAAAATGCTAGCTAACAGCTAAAATAAAATGGCAGTTTCATTATATTTTAGCCGCTGTTTGAAAAATGACTTCTAGATCAGGCAATTTAAAAACTGATCTTGACCACGGAGCAAAACATTTAATATATTTTTTAATAGTTTTTCTATTTGCTCTTAATGTGCTGATGATCTTAAACTCAGAGTTTAGAGTCTTTCAGAAGTCGTTTATTTCATCCACAGAGCTGTTTTTTGATTCTGTAACAGGACGCATCTTTACTGAGGAGAAGGCTCACCTCTCCTCCTCCTGCCGTTGTTTCTCCTCCTGCTCCTTCTGGATCCGGGCCAGACGGCGCCGTTCTGCCAGCAGCCTGGACGCCTCCTCAGCATCTGTCGTCCCTCCGACGCTCCGGCCCGTGGGCGTGCTCGGAGACTCTGAGTGGAGGAAGAGGAGGGAGGCGGCGGTGAAGAGTAAATTAACGTTTGAGAGAAATATAATAATAATGTCATCACAATGTCAGCACTGTATGTTTCCATACAATGGCGAAATTAGTCTCTGCATTTAACCCATCCACCACCAGGTGGTGCAGTGGGCAGCTATTGAAAGCGCCCGGGGGACATTTTGGGGATTAGACGTGCTGCCCAGAGACGCCACGTGATGTGCAGTGACTGGGGATCGAACCTGGGACTCTCGGGTCCCAAGCCAGCTGCCCTGCCTCTACACCATCTCGGCCCCATATTTTGGCCATGAAGGAGAAACAAATAAAATGATCTTATAATCCAACAAGTCAGTCAGCTCGAGTGTATTCAATGAATATCATAAATACTTTATCGTTATCCCGTAATTATTATTTTTATTGAATCATACTTTACAAACATTTTGAACTTCAGAAATTGTATTTTCTGTAAAAATTCAGCCAACACTAAGGCAGGATGAAGTTTGCTGAAGAAGCTAAAATTGATTTGTTAAAGCTAAAAGTACTAAACACTAGCTAACAGTAGGAAACAGCTAGCTAAAAGCTAAAAGTATCAAAAGACTAGTTTAAAGCAGCAAAAGGCTAGCTAACAGTAGACAAGCTAAAAGTTCAAGGTAGCCTTAAAAACACAGCCAGTAGTTGAAGCAGATTTCAACAAAAACAATGTTTCTGAAGAAATTGAAATTATTTCTCTGGGGAAATTTTTAATTTTTTTTTAATAAATAAAAGGTAAATGTTTTAAGAAGTATAAAAGTTACAAAAGTAAAAGTCACAACACATCTCCTGAATGAGCCGAACGTTTTGATTGCTTGTGTTTACCTGCATTCAGCTCTCTGCTGGTGGATTTGGGGATCTTCTTGCTCTCGGAGGTCTCAGATTTGGCTGATTTCCTCTCCAGGGTGCCCTGACCTTTGACCTCGGCGTGGCCCCTGTCGTCGGTGCCGGGGGTGCCGGCTCTCTGTCGGAGTGGGGAGGGCGGGTACTGTCCGGGGGAGCAGGGGGACTGAGCGCGGCTCCTGTTGGACTTCACCCTGAAAGACAGAAGTCGTGACATGAGCCGAATGATAAAGCAGGCGAGCGGCGCATTCGGCCATTAACGCACCGTTTGGGCATGACTTGGCCTTTACTGTTGGCTCTGAAGGAAGAACTGCGGACTGGCATGTTCGAAGTCTCCCCCTATGTAAGACAATCACAAAAAAACATCAGCTGAAACTAAAGGTTTATTAGTAATCACAGAAATCACATTTTCTGTGAAGAGCAGAAGCTGAAGGACTTCATTTCAGCTGTTAAAGTTACAATGCTCAGAGAAAGAGCTAAAATTATCTATATGTAATCTAAAGGCTAAAAAAGCTAAAGACTCAAATGATCAAAATAGTAGCTACCGCTTCAGTAAAAACAATAGTAAAGGCTAAAATTAGGAAAACCAAAAATCTAAGCTAAAATTTGTAAAATAGTAGCCAAAGCTAAAGTTTGCTCCATTAAAATATAAAGGCCAATTAGGTCACTGAAACTCAGCCAAAATAAGCATAACAGTAGCTAAAAGGCTAAACTAGCAGAAAGAAATGCAAAAGTACAAATTAAAAAATGATATGCTAAAATTTGCTAAACAGTAGCTAAATGCTAAAGCCAGTGAAACAATAGCATAAGTATAAGTAACAACAGTAGCTCACAACCAAAATAAGCAAAACAGTAGCTAAAAGCTTAAAGGAGCAAAATGACATGTAAAATAAAAATTAGTAAAACAGCAACTCAAAGCCAACTTTAGCAAAACTAGCTAAAAGCGAAAAACAGCTAAACAGTGGTTTAATTCTATGACAAGCAAAATAACAACAAAAAGCCAAAACCAGCAAAATAATAAGTAAAAATAGCTAAATAGTAGCAAAAAAAATAATTAAGTAAAACAAAATCTGAAGTAAAAATAAGCAGAGCAGGAGCTAAAAGCTAAAACTAGTAAAACAGCAGCTCAAGGCTAGAAATGAAGCAAGAAAGCTGAAGTATATAAAAAAAATAAGAGTAAATTTTATTACTTTGGAAAGTTCTTTTCTTTTTTTTCCCCAAAGGTTTTAAATTTTAAAGGTTTTTAAATTTTTTTTTTTTTTTTTTACAAAAAACAACATTCACAGCTGTAATTTTGATAAATGAACGGTTAAAACAGCTAAAAGTAAGCTGAAGTAGCTACAGTCCAATAATCGAGTTGGAGAAACCATGAAATCCAGGTGAAATGCTGACTCAGCGATAATGGCGTAAATGCTGACTCGGTCTAATCTCAAGCTAAACAAAAGCTAAAAAACAGAGAGTAGATGCGGCTCTTTTTATAAAGCAGCAGCTAAATTATCATATCAAATATATTTTAAGATAAAATCCTGACAGCAGGCGTACCATTGTGTGAAGGTTCAGTTCTGAACGGCTCATTTGGAAACAGTCATCTCAATTATAAGTGTTTTTTAATCTGAGTGAGGATTAAACTCCAGGAAATAACATTTAGGAGCTGTTTAAATGTCAAAAGAAGGTTTAGGGTAAAAGTGGGATGTTAGAATTTCTTCATGTCTAAGTTAAGTTTCTATAAAATAAAACAGTGGCGTGTGCGAGGGGAGCTGACCGTGGGGGTTTTGGCCCTGGACGTCTCCTCGGGGAGTCCAGTGACGCTCCTGCGGTTGGAGGAACTCCTGATGGGTCTGTGGTTGCTGGGGGAAGCTGTTCGATGGGACACAAACGACACTGACGGGTCACAGACCGACAAACGGCAAAATAACAAAAACAAAACGCAGACATGAACACAGAGAAGAAAACATAATAAATACAAACAGTTTTTTTTTCTGAATGCAGATTTGTTTGTGTTTGTGTCTTAAAATGAAATAAAATGAAAACAATCGGCCATTTTGTCGGCTTAGATTCTTATCAAATTTAAAACCAATCTGATCTGATGTCTCACCTCTTTCCGGTGAGCTGAGGGACGCAGAAGAGTTGGAAAGCTGTTTGTTGTCTGGCTCATCCATCGTCGGAGGAGACAGGAAGTCAACTACTGAATAAAAAAAATTAAATACGCAGTTATTGACCCAGAAACGAACACGAGGGAGTGAAGCTGCGGATCCCTGCTGCGGGAGGCAGAGAAGTGCCGCCCCACGCAGAAAATAATCCTGCTGATCGATGAGGCTGCTGGCGAGGACACAAGTGAAGCAGCAGAAGAGACAAACTGCTTCATCACGAAGGATGACGAAACAAAGCAGCTGCGGAGGTCAAATGTTTCCTACAGCGCCTGAACGCACCATGAACACATCCAGAGAGAAGACAACCTGAACACTCAGAGCTGAATCTATTTTTTAATCTTCTCTAAGTTCACAGCTGATTTGATCCGTCGCCCTTCTTCTTCTGCTCCCATTAGACTTCACATGTCTCCTTCTCCCCATGCCCAACCCTCTACAGACCCTCCTCCACTACTTCCATGAGCCTTCTCTGTAGTCTTCCTCTTCTAGTCCATAACCAACCTTTGTTCAGTTTGTCCACTGTCCCTCCTCTGCACATGTCCAAACCATCTCAGCCTCGTCTCTCCAACTTTGTCTGCAACCCTGAGCTGTCCCTTCTCATCCTGTCCATTCTATGATTAAAACCTGAACATCTTCATCTCTGCCACCTCCAGCTCCTCCTCCCATCTTCTTGTAGCCTGAGCTGGTTCTGAATCTTGTTGCAGAATGGGTCATGAACTTATCTGCATGTATCAGAGGCAAATATCAGAAGTTAAACGACTGAAGCTCTGTTTAGACGTTGATATATGTTTTCTTCAGGCTGAAGTCTAAACTGCTCTACTCTGTTCTTCTCTTTACTTATCTGCTCTACATTTAGTAATCTACATTAAAATTAATTAGAAAGCGTAAAAAAAACCCAACTAAAATGGCGTTTTAAAATCCCTTCCTTGACTTTATACAGAGGCGGTTTCCAACAACAAGCGGACGTGGTCGTGTGCAGAAATGGGACAGTAGTGATTGAACCCAGAGGTCCGTCTGTGATTGTTGGTGGGCTCCAACACGTTTCAGATGGCTGCAGGGTGAATGTCTGGAATGATGAGCGCCGTGTGTGTTTTATGGACAGATTCCCTGCTGAGAGTTATCTCCACGCATGGTTAAACACGGCCCGGAGCCAGAGGGACAGGAAGAGGAGCCGCCCTTTGTTGTGATAAGGGTGGGGCGATGTGCGATTATACGTTGGGACAAACACAACCCTGAGTAAAAGTCCTGATCCAGTCATCGTTTGTTTTCATTTTCTGTCAAAGCAGTGAGGTTTTCCTGTAACGGTCTTAAACAACGGTTCTTCTGAAGAGTTTTTCTTTGGACTTTAGTTTCTTGGTCCACTCCGTTTCTGTACTTGTACCTGATGGTTCGGCATATTTTGTAACGATGTGTAGTTTGTCAACAAAGTCTGGCTTTTTGTAAGGAAAGTAAACGATGAGTGGATCGAGACTTTAACACATTTACACAATATAAATACAAACCGTGTATGAAAATGGCTCAAAGACATGAACAGAATTGTGTTTTTTAAAAACACAACAACAAAAATATAAATATAAAAAACAACTACGGTAGTTAGTGTTGAAGGTCAAACTGCCTGATAGTTCTTAAAAATTAGAGTTTAACTGTCCATTGTCGATCTTTGCTGAAAACCCGTTTGTTTCACAGGATTTGAGCAGAAGTTTATTTTATTTATTTATTTATTTAACTTATTTTTTATTTTTACATTTTTGTTGGCTTACTGTAGAAAGTTATTTTGTTTGCTCAGTGGGGATTGTTTTCAAATTGTGATTAAGAAATAAACTGCTTAAATTAGTTGATAGATTGGTTGGTTTGTTGGTTGGTTGGGAAATTGATTGAAACATTGGTTAAATAAATGGCTGGTTGGTTGATTGACTGGTTAATTAATGGATTGATTGACTGATTGGTTGGTTGATTAACAGGTTGATTGTTTGATCAGTTGGTTTAATGGTTGGCTGGTCAGTTGATTGGATCATTGGTTAAATAAACGGCTGGCTGGTTGATTGACTGGTTAATTGATGGGTTGATTGATTGATTGATTGGTTGGCTGATTAACAGGTTGATTGATTGTTTGATCAATTGGTTTATCGGTTGGCTGGTCAGTTGATTGGATCATTGGTTAGATAAATGGCTGTTTGGTTGATTGACCGGTTGTAATTGACGGGTTGATTGATTAACAGGTTGATTGATTGTTTGATCAGTTAGTTTATTGGTTGGCTGGTCAGTTGATTTGATCATTGGTTAAATAAATGGCTGGTTGACAGACTCAAGATTAATGGGTTGATTGATTGTTTGATCGACTAGTTTATTGGTTGGTTGGTCAGTTGATTGGATCATTGGTTAATGGCTGGTTGGTTGATTGACTGGTTAATTACTGGGTTGATTTATTGGTTCACTGTTTGATTTGATCGTTGGTTAAGCAAATGAATGGTTGATTAATTGTTTAACTAACAGTTCATTTGTTGGCTGGCTGGTTGGTTAATTAACTCATTCTGCTCGGCACTGGAAACATTTAAAGAACTGCTGATCCACTTGTTAATCTGACGTTAACTACACGTGTAAAATAATTTAAAATAAAATGATTTCAAAGCCTAAGATAAAATAAAATAAAATAAATCAGTCTTCAAGCAAGAGCTTTCAAAGTAACAAAAAAAAAAAGAACGTTATTTATTATATATGGAACTGTTTATTACTAGTTGTGGTGCCGTTTTTAAAAGATCCATACATTTTTAAGTGGATTTGTATTTTAAAAAGCCAAGTACGGTTAACACAAGTTGTTTAGTTGAGCCGTGCATAGTTAGAACAGAAGAGGACAATTTTGAGGTTGGAAAGGATTAAATTGTTATCTAAGCAGGTTTCCTCAACACTGCAGTAAATTTACAACACACACGACGAACACACGTTTCAGGACGATGTAGCAGCCATATCGACGGCACAAAGACGCCATGCAGACAGAAGATCAGCTGCAGGTGGGAGGTGATGTGGGCGGGGCGCACAGAGTCATGTGATCTCTACCGTTACGGGATTGGCTGGCACTGGAAGCAGCAGGAAGCTCATTGGGCTGAGTGGAGCCAATGGCATGGCGGGGCGGGGTCTTAGGGTTACCTGGGCAGCAGGTGAAGCAGAGCGGAAAAAGCAAAGCATTACACACTCTCTCACACACACACACACACACACACACACACACAACACATCTGTTTCACAAACCTACATCTATTCGCAGTTAATTAAATTGTAAATAAACCCGAATGATAAAACCCAATGTTCTTATCCCGAGGAGCTGCACCGAAATCTGATTTTGACCAATCATCAGTTCAGACAGTCCTCCTTAAACGCATCACAAACAGCTGAAGAAGCCAAGAAGGCTCAGAGCAAATGTCAAATCAGAAGACACAGAAGAGTATGAAGCAAACTCTGTCTAGTTTAGTAAAACTGGGTTTTTGGGCTAATGTGAATATTTACACTTCCAAGATGGTTGTTACGCTACCAAAAGTTATTTTTAGGGTTTCTATGCCACGTTTCAGATGTCTTTCATATAAATAAACTCTTCAAAGAGTCTGAAAACCTTATTTCAATCAGTTGTTTCTCTACTAATAATAATAATAACACCAACTTGTGGTGTATTTCATGTTGTTAGAAAGTCTGATGAGTCTTTGTGCCAGGTACAACTTGTAAAACAGATCTAAAAACTACTGCAAACATCTTGGTTTTTTTTTAGGTGTTTGGTGGATTGGGTGATTGCGCTCTCCCCCAGTAAACGGTACGTAGTTGAACATTTTAAACTGTCATGAACCTCAGTATCATGTGGAAGATCCACACACAGCCACAGCAGCTTGGCACCTTTTCCTCACGCAGATGTCTGGTCATATTTTACATCAAGATGGTCGCCCATTCCTCAACCAGGGGTTGATGAAGGTAGATAAAGGTTTTGAAGAGACCCAACAAAGTTCAGTCAGGTCATCTGGACGGTTTCTTTTTTTGTTGAGACGTTTCTTCCATCATCCAAAAGACTCCATCAATCCAAAGAGCCACCACAAACGGAGTCCCAGAAGCAGCACACCCACATAGTGGACGGCCTTTGATGTTTTGGAGAGAGTTTTGGAAGATAGCGTTAGTGCCCACATCCCATATCAGAATCCCATTCCGATAGATCACTGCAGTGAAACGGCTGTGAATAATCACAAGTTCTGTTTCATCAAAGAGATCCCGCCCCACCTCATTGAATGCAACGCCATCTGTGCAGCGATCTGCAAAACGTTCTCCACATCATCCGTCTCATGAAGTCAGAAACTTGATTCATCACCGAATATGACGTCACACCGCATACATATGTTTCACTGTCGGTGCTCTTGGCACAAGTGCAAACGGGCCTGACCGTGACGACCAGTCACTGCAGACTTCCTGGAAGCCGTCTAATTACTGGGCACTACCCATTTGTTTAACTGGATCGCTCATTCTACAGATACACAACCATTACAAGTTGTACCTCATCGTAAATGTGACTGATCAGGCTTTCCAAGAACCTAAAACACAACTGGCATTAATAATGGGAACAGATGAAATGTGCTTTGTTGAGTCACTGCTTATGAACACAGTTCTGCAAAGCTTAACATGATGAATCGAAAGATCAACAGTTGCTTAAATTGCTGCAAGGCAGAAAAGTGGAAAGCCAACAAAGGGCAACTGTGTTTTCACACAGATTGATAGAAATGTGAGAAAGGCTGACGTACTTACAGCCTCTTAGGTGTATTTTTTTTTAAATATAAAACGCCATATTTGTACAAATCAATGAAGCTGGTTTAAAACAGCAAGTAGAAAAATCACAGACTGCATCACCGAGACACAAAGACGAGTCGCTTTTTACAACATTAATGTGTTGGTTTTAAGATTAATTTTATTGTTTTAGCTTGAGATTCAACTTTCGTGTTCAACATTTTCTGTGTTTCTAATGAAGACAAACCTACACAAGTGATGCATTTGAGTAACTGTGATACAATTATGGTGCTGTGGTGTCTCACGAGGCTGCGGCTGTTGGGAGACGAGCTGGCGACTCAAAATTGCTGGAAAAAAAGGTGAATTTTCTGTTGCGTCTCATTGAATTCTGAATGTTTTTGAACAAAGTGACTAGCAAGCCAAGACAGCACAATTTATTTTTTTTAAATTATGACTAAACTGTGAGCAAGGCTTGCAGAACTGCAAAATTGAATTTGTCATCTGCCTTGCTACCAACCGTGGCACCTGCCTCCATGTTTATATTTAATAACTACAGAGAAGAAGATGGGCAGTTTTGAACCAGTTGGCTATTAATTATTTTTATTGTTGATGTTTTAGGCCCGCTGTGACCTCAGCATGTTTTCTGTCAAAGAAGAGCTCCCATGTAGGTGTCAAAATGCAGCTCTAGAGCTTAAAGCGTTTGCAAAAATTCTACAAGAGAAAATTTGTTGCACGAAACTTTCGAACTCGTTCTCTGAAACAAAGAGCCCCCGCAAACGTTTCGAGACATTTTGGAGACGGCCTCGCGAATGCTGTTCATTAACTGGTGCCCAGTGAAATACTGGGACTGAATGAAATCATTAGAACACCAAACTGCACGGTAAACCCGAACCATCTCCAACCTTTTTCTGACTAAAGAAAACAAAACGAGTCGTCAGGCGGCTGTAAGGTTTCTGTTATGTACGGAGCAGCTTCTAAAAACAACTCAGCTTCATGTTTTTTAATCCTTATACATGAGTGAAATAATTCAAATAAAGCCACCGTACTCTTAATATCAGAACCACCCAGTTAAAAACAAATGCTGAGGACTTTTTGTTTATATCACCTCCTTGTTGCATCATTATTAAGCTAAACGTGCTTGTTGTAGCTACTTGGGTTTATGTCCCAAAAATATTTGTATACAACGAGTTGATGAAAATATTTTACCTGCGAGGAACAGTAGTCGCCTTTTTGCACAGATGTTAATTTAAGCTACATATCCCTTAGTCATGCTGTGTTTTTTATGAGTCTGTTCTTTAATCGAGTTTAGATGTAAGCTGAGCTGCTGCTGGTTCTGCTGCAGTGAGCCGGGCCCTGACAGAACCTGGAGCAGCCTCTCCGACAGGCAGCCGGACCGGAGCCAGAGGAGCTGCTGGGCGGACTTTATGATCAGGACAGGCTCAGCTGACGGCAGCTGTGAATAATTGATGGTGTAATAAATGTGCTGCAGAACCCGTCTCAGAGAAGACCGGAAAGACGGGATGGAGGACAAAAAGACGTCAAATCAGACAAGGACGGATGTTAGCTCGGTAAACGGCCTCGTGTCGCAGCTCGTCTGTTTATGTGTGTGGCCTTGTTGTGCTCAAGGTTAGATGTGCAACTCTTGCTCTCCTGAGGTTAAAACCAGCCCCCCAGCAGAGAAACAAAAACCACAACAGACCGGCGCACCTGTGGCACGATAACGAGCAGCAAACAGCGATACCTGAGAGTGTGATGTCATCCCGAGGCGTCCTGCGGTCCGACGATGTTCAGAAGACACTTCAGCTCCGACTAACCCCTCTGAGGTTCACACACAAAGTGCTGAGCTGCTCCTGCATTGCAGCCTCCACACCCTTTTCATCCTCCTCCTCTTCCTCACTTCCTATCCCTATTTCACCTCCTCCCCTGAAGTCTCCACCCTTCTCCCCACTCTTCCTTTTTCCACCTGACCTACAGACCTCCTCCTCTCTATCGCTCCCAGCCCCCATCCACAACAAACCTCAAGACTCACCCTCTGCTCCGTCAGGCGGTCCTTCCCAGGTCCATCGTTTGGGCCTGTTGTCCAGGTGGGCCTCCCCTGCACCTCCTCTTCTTTCAGAACCCCCGACTCTCCGGCGCACCAGGGCCTCCAGCCTCTCCTGCTCGTTGCGTTCAGAGACGGGGAAGAACAGACATTCTCTTACCGAGCCATCGCTACGGCGACGAACGCCGGGCGATGCGCTCAGAGGCGACTGCGCCATGGTAACGGCTCCTTCACTCCTCCGTCTGCTCCCTCTGTCCACCTCCGTCTCTCCCCCTTCCTCACAATTTAACTCACCCCACCCTCTCTCTGTCCTTCGCTTTCTACCTCGATCTCCCACTCCCTCTCTAATGACTGTTTCACCCGACAGGAGGGGCTGAGTGTGGCTTGTCACCTCCCCCAACACACACACATGTGCATGTGCACGCGTGCACACACACACGCGCACGCACACACGCGCACGCACACACAAACACACTGTGTGGGTGCACCGGATATTGACACTGGATGCCTTTTCTCCTCATTTTACCTTCATCTGACTCTTTATTCTGCTTCCTTTCAATATCCTCAATAAAACTGAGCATTTTACAAACAAAATGCAATTTTTTAAATAAAATTATACTTAGCATCCAATATCTGCTTTCACGTCAGGTTCAAGTAGACTTTATGGTAGATTTTCTCAGAATAAAATTTATGAAACTGACTTTTTTTTCCCCCAGAACAAAAACAGGAAAAATATCACAAAGACATAAAGAGAATTTCACTCGATAAATATAAAACAGACAAAAATAACATCTAAAGCATAAAATATTCAATACCACTGCACCACTAATACATATAATAATGGTAATTTTGAAAAATGTTGGGTATATGTTAAACACTAAAGGCTTAGTCTTTAAAATGAGCTCCTTCTGGTATTTTCAGGTAAGAATGTAAACATGTATTTTAACTGAAGATGGGCCATTTTACAGATCATAAAACAGCCTGAACTGTGGTCCAACATATGCTCCGTTAGCTTCTTAACAACTGAATAAACTTGTAAATGAATCCATCCTGAAGTTTGAGCTCCTGACATGAAATCTACAGATATATATTCGTTATCATGAAGTCTGTTTGTTATTATTCAGGTCTACTGTGCATTATTACCACCTACGCTTAGAGAGAGTGATTATATAGATACATAATATATATAAATAACAAATGTTTGTCTAAAAGTCTTAAGTTACATTTCAGGCCTTTCTATTGGCACATCAGATGAAATATTTATCCTGTTTTGTGATCTTCTGTTCAATCGTGACTTAACAAGTGGTGATAAACTCTGAGGCAGCAATTTATTCTGCTGTTTTTCCATTTTCTATTGTCATATATGTTTTATTTACAATCGAACTCCTGCAGACTTTGTGCTGTTTCAGCTTTTATCAAAACATTCAGCTCATTTAGGAAATGAGTGCTGACTTTTGTTTTTTAATAAACATTTATACTTAAAATTAACCTAATTTAAAAATATTTTCCTGTTAAAACTCAAGAGATCTTGTCAGTTCCTTTAAAAACATTGTTTTCTTTGAAATCTGCTTCTAGATTTGTTTATTTCTTATGCTCAGTTTAATTTTATCTTTTGTTCTGTTGCTTTTAAATAGACTGGAACTTTTAGTTAACCTTTGCTACGTTTAGCTTTTAGCTGGTGTTTTACACCTTTTTAGCTTTAACAACTCAGTTTCAGCTTCTGCAGCACATCCAAGCGGTGCTGTTCGGTACTCAGTATTCAGACTGGAATTCAGACTGGAATTCTGTTAAAACTAACATTTTATATTTATTAACTTTTTAATTGTCGCAATAGGCATGTAGTCATATTTCATAACTATCAATTAAATCATTACAAATCACAATATATAACTATAAATATTGTTTAATTTGATTCTTCTGTAAAGTATGGCCTCACAATTTGTGTTTATTAAACTGGATGAGTAGTTTTCTCATCTCGAGTTACAATTTGACATTCTTTAGAAAACAGAATTTTTTATTTTTATTTCACACGTTGAGTAATTAAAGAGGTGCTCATATTCTAAATGTATGACATATTGTTTATTTTAGCGAGTTATCACCACTTTGCCTTTAGCAGCGGGTAATAATGTTTTTGCCTGTGTCTGACTGTGTTTTTTGTCTGTCTGTTAGCAAAATATCTCGCTGTTCAGTGAAACTCTTTAAACGTAGGTACTGGATGAACGTCGTGAACTGATCATATTTTGGAGTCGACCCAATTCAAGATGGCCGCCACAGCTAATCAACATGAGCAAACACAACCATGTTGATAACTCAAATAAATATACCGGTAGTTACTGAGCTCAAATTTTGTGTGGTAGTAGCTGAGAATCATCCTCGGTGCATATTCTGAGTGCAGCAATGTTTAATTACACAACATCAAACTGATGCGGTAAACGGCTTGAATATCCCACCTCAGCACTGATGGGGGGGGGGGGGGTGCTGAAGGTGCAGAGTCACACTGCAGGAGGAGGGAGGGGTGGGGCAGATTTGGTTGGTGGTGGTGGGGAACGTTAGAGAAGAGAAGAAGAGGAGCAGGGACTGATCAGTTGACTGAAATCTGATAACTGATAATAATTTATCAGCTAAAATTAGCATTTCCTGCTACAATGGAACATCAATGCTGAAGAGCAAAACAATAGACAAAATTAAAAAAATGCTAAAAGCTAAAACCAGCTGAATCATAGCTAACAAAGTTAAACCAGCTAGACAGTAGCTAAAGGCTTAAAAAAAAAAAAAAAAAACACAACCTAAAAGTAAAAAAAAAATAAAAAACAGCAGCTAAAAGTTAAAGTTATAAAAACAATATCTGAAAGCTAAATCTAGTAGAACAGCACCTGAAAGCTTAAATTATAAGAAAGTAGTTAAAAACTGAATTGAGATAAAAAAAAAACAACAAAAGCAACATTAAAAAAAATATATAAGCTAAAAACTTAAACTATCAATGAGCGGATAAATGTTAAAATTATCAAAACATTATTTAAAAACTGAACATATAGGAAAATAAACTAAAAGTTAAAACTAGCAAACATAAAAATTTGCATTATTAAAATGGTAGCTAGATGCTAAAACTAGCAAAACAGAAGCTAAAAACTAAAAATGAAGCGTGTTAAAGATTTTAAAAAAGCACTTTGGTTTATTTTAGCTTTTAGCAAATTATTGGATTTGAACTTTAAGCTTGCCTTTTGCAACTTTTATTGTTTAGTGTTTTGTTTCTTTTTGCTTTAACAACTCAGTTTCAGCCTCTTCAGCTGATTTCAGCCGTCCCTCAGCTCTTTCACTGCATACTTTAGTTAATTTTGTGTTTTGAGGTAAAAAGACACATTTTGTCCAAACTTAGTTTTCCAAATATTTTAATTAGCTTTTGTTGTATTTCATTGAGTTTTTTTTTTAATTACTGGTGAGATAATAAAAGACAAAAAAAAAACATCTAAACGAAGACCAAAATTTAAACATTGATCTTAATAAATAAAATATTAAAAGTCAAAGCGCATTTTTAAATTAACAGTTAAAAGATTAAGATTGAATTTGATGTAAAATCTGCATTAAGAAGCCCGATTCCTCTGAATCCTCCGACACTCCGTGATCTCACATCGTTTCCTTTTGGAAGAAAAATGTGTCCTCGTCCGTGCGGTGAACTCATCGACTGTTCCAGTCAACGCCCCCTGATATGATAAAGGTGATGTCATTTCCTGTGACTGACTAACGTCAGGACATTTTATTTAACAAATTAAAGCACGAGAAAGAAAACAACCCAAACAGGTGGTCAGACATCAGAGATTCAGAATTAATTTCCTGCTTCTACGTAACATCGTCCGAACAAGAACCAGGTTGTGGATCGACCCAATCAATTCGAGGAGCTCCACCTGTTTTTCAGCTTTACTCTGATTTTGTTTTAATTTCAACGTTTAGGAACATAAACTAAAGACTTGTGGATTCCATGAAAACTATAATGAGCTGTTTGAGCAAGTTCCTGATTTTCTACTAGATTTATCTTTCACATTTTGTCTAATTTTGTTGGAATATCTATAACCACACGGCTGGCTGGACAAATATTATCAAGAGCTCCAAACAAACAAACTCTATTGGACTTTATTTACAATCGTATCTACGCTGCCTGGCCAAAAAAAAAAGTCTCCACCTGGATTTAACTAAGCAAACAGGTACGAGCCTCCTATTGGATAATTACTGCATGGGTGATTATCTTTCAGCTGCAACAAGTTATTTAACCCCAACTGGTGCAATGAGTTGCTTCTCATTTCTTAAACAACCGTGTGGAAAGACACATCGCGTGGTCGTGGAAAAGATGTCAGTCTATTTGAGAAGGGTCAAGTCATTGTCATCAAGCTGAGAAAACATCTAAGGAGATTGTAGAAACTACTAAAACTGGGTTAAGAACTGTCCAACGCATTATTAAAAACTGGAAGGATAGTGGGGACCCATCGTCTTCGAGGAAGAAATGTGGCCGGAAAAAAAAATCCTGAATGATTATGATCGGCGATCAGTTAAACGTTTGGTGAAATCAAATGGAAGAAAAACAACAGTAGCACTCAGGACTATGTTTAATAATGAACGTAAGAGCATTTCCACACGCACAATGTGAAGGGAACTCAAGGGATTGGAACTGAACAGCTGTATAGCCTTAAGAAAACCACTAATCAGTGAGGCTAACTGGAAAAAAACAAGGCTTCAATTTGCTAGGGAGCATAAAGATTGGACTCTGGAGCAACGGAAGAAGGTCATGTGGTCCGATGAGTCCAGATTTACCCTGTTCCAGAGTGATGGGCTCATCAGGGTAAGAAGAGAGGCAGGTGAAGTGATGCACCCATCATGCCTAGTGCCTAGTTATCAATGAAAGATCTTGGTGAAAAATTAACTAGATCTTGTGACATTGCAGCAGTTTATCGAAACAATGCCACAGTGAATGCATGCCGTAATCAAAGCTAAAGGCGGTCCAACCAAATATGAGTGTGGGAACTTTTCTTGGTGACGACTTCTTTTTTGGCCAGGCAGCGTATGATTGCACTTTAAGATATTCTAATTATAAATAAACACATAAAACCAGTAATCGTTAAAGGAATCCTCATCGCCAGGTGACCTACATGTGAAAGATGAAAACAAACATCTAGCTCAACCTGTTTGTGCTCAGAGTATGTGTTCGGGAAGACTCTCAGCAGCTACCACAACAAGCTGCAACTCTAAATCATACAGTTCACTGATTTATAGCCTATAGTTTGCTATAGAACTGTAAATTTAAAACAACTCAAGATTCACATCACAAATCTGCATTATGTGTCGCGTGACCTCTGACCTTTTCTGCCTCCTGCTGCTGCTGTCTCTTCTCCTCTGCTGCGGCCCGGCGCCGCTGCTCCTTCCTCCTCTGCTCGTCCATCTTCCTTCCTCGCTCCTCGGCGCAGCGCTCCAGCTGCTGCTGCACACGGCGCTCCTTGTCCTGCAGCACCTGGGACAGCTCTGCAGGACACATCGAGCAAACACTCATCAATCTGAGTTTTATCTTTTCTCTCATTTCCAAAAAAAGAACTCCCCCTCCTTTATGCGTTCTGAAATTTAGTGTTTTTATGAAGATGAGGACAGACTTTTATATCAGGGGTTTTAGGCTTAAAGGTCAGTTTGGAGGCTTAAAAAAAGCAGAATTATTAGCAAACTTACCGAAACATTTTGACATAAAGTAAACCAAGAGCTTAAAGTCTCCTAGGAAAGATTCAGCTAGTTTTAAGCATAAAAAAAAACATCAACTTCGAGGTTTCTGGACATTTTGTTCACAAATAGGCTTGACTAAACCCACACAAGAAGTTTTGTTTTTATTGATTATTGTCCCATTGCTAATACAGGAATAATAAGCAATAAAAAAAAGTGATGGCAGAGTTGACATGAGATCATGCAGGAGTCACCACGAAATATAATGTTTGCAGAGGACATCTCTAATGAGAGTTGGGAGCAGGTGGAAGGTGGAGGTACGCTCTGGAGAGAGGAGTCAGGAGGAGATTAGAGACTGAAGGGTGCGTCTGCTGTGATGTTTGGTTTGGAGACAAAGTTAGACGGTTTGGACATGTGCAGGAGGGACAGTGGACACTGGATGAAGGATGTTGGACATAGACCTGCCACAGAGGAGAAGGACCAAAGGAAGAGCGCAAAGTGATGAAGGACCTGCAGAGGAGGACGCTGGAATAGATGAAGGCAGTTCAAAGTTTCTAGATTTCTTGACTAGTGTTCAGCCATCTTTGACACCCAAATAAAAACATTTACCGGCCAACAGCTGATTAAAAAAGGAAAATTTGTTGCATGTTTTTGTACTAATTTTAAGGCCTCAAAGTGTTTGACTTTTTACATGATTCAAAAATCTCGTTCTTGGTTGTAAAACACTAAAAACTGCATGCTCTTTATTTATTCTTCTTTTGGCTTTTCCCTCCTTCAGGGATCGCCACAGCGAAGTAACTCACACGAAGACTTGACAATTGTTTTTACATTGGGGCAAATGAAGGTGGAGGCAGGTGCGGGTGCTTCACCTTTCTCACCCACATTTTGATGCTGTTGGTCTGGGGAGTTGAACTGGCAACCTTCCAATCACGGGCCCACCTTCTCTAACCTCTGCGCCACCACTCCCCCTGCTTTACGACTCATTGGCTGGAGAATATCCACCAAATGGTAAATATCTTGCAAAGTGGTGAACCATAAAATTTATGGCTGGATGAAAACTTTTGCTCCGTACTCCATGTCCACATTTTACTCTTTAAAACTCAAAAGTACTCTGCTGTTTGCACTAGTTATAAAATACTTTAAATGCCTGGCTTTTATTTTTGCAAAAGGTCAGTCTGAAAACGCAAATCTTTTCCCAGACTATCAATCAATCAATCAATCAATCAATCAATCAATCAATCAATCAATCAACCTTTATTTATACAGGTAAATCCCATTGAGCCTCGAGGACTCATTTACAAGAGAGACCTGATTTCAACAAAGAAAGATGACAACAATGGACAACAGCAACAACAATAAACAGTTATAAAAAAAGCATACTACAGTTTTTTTTTTTAACAAATAGGATGGCTAAAAGGAAAAGGTAACAAAACAAAAAACAGCTAGATTCCAAGACAAATGTAGAAAACTAAAAACAGGAACATGTCTGCATTGGACCCTGCCAGGTGTCCAACAGATTTTTAAAGACACTTAGAGAGGTCAAGGTCGAGAGCTTCAAATCTTTTTGTAAGATATTCCAGGAAACGGGCAGCACGGTGGCGCAACTGGTAGAGCTGCTGCCTCTCAGCGAGCAGGTCCTTGGTTCAAACCCCGGTCCAGGGGCCTTTCTGGGTGGAGTTTGCATGTTCTCTCCGTGCATGCGTGGGTTTTCTCCGGGTACTCCGGTTTCCTCCCACAGTCCAAAAACATGCATGTTAGGCTGATTGGTAACTCTAAATTGTCCCTAGGTGTGAGTGAGAGAGTGAATGGTTGTTTGTCTCGTTTGTCTCTATGTGGCCCTGTGATGGACTTGCGACCCGTCCAGGGTGTACCCCGCCCCTCGCACAGTGATTGCTGGACATGGGCACCAGCGACCCCCGTGACCCAAAATGGAATAAACGGGTAAAGAAAATGGATGGATGGATGGATTCCAGGAAACAGGAGCGGAGTAGGAGAAGGCCCTTTTGCCTAGTTCAGTCCTCACTGAGGGAACACTGCAGGTAATAATGTCCTGAGAGCGCACTCCGTAGCTGCACTCACGCAGAGACATGTAGGAGGAGATGTATGAAGGCAACAGACCAAGAAGTGATTTAAAGATGAAAATATACCAGTGAGAGAGTCTGTGTGAAATTAATGATGTCCAGTTAACCAGTGAATACAGGGTGCAGTGGTGGGTACGATAATCACAGCCAGTTATGAATCTTAGTGCACCATGATAGACAGCATCCAACATCTGCAGGGTTCTTGTAGGAGCGTTCATGTAAATAATGTCACCATAATCAATGGAGGGAAGGAAAGTCACAGATACAAGGCGTTTTCTAGCATTCAGGGTTAGACAGGATTTGTTTCTGAAAAAGAAACCCAGTTTAACTTTCAGTTTCTTTACCAAGTTTTCCACATGGAGCTTAAAAGAAAGATGTGAGTTGACCAAGATACCCAAATATTTATAGGAATCAACAAACTCAATGGGGACACCATTTGAGGATAAAATCGGAGGAAGAACTGCTGGGACCAACTTCCTATTTGAAAAAAGCATCCCTTTGGTTTTTTCGGCATTTAGGACAAGTTTGAGGTGGAACAAATCAGTCTGGATGTAGTTAAATGCAGATTTCAAAAGCTGGAAAGCCTTAGCAACTGTTTTAGCTCGACAATAAACAACTGTGTCGTCAGCATAGAAATGTATGGATGCATTTCTATGCTGACGACACAGTTGTTTATTGTCGAGCTAAAACAGTGCGCATCCAGACTGTGTAGAAAGGAAATAAAATCAGCTGAACTTCCTCCTTCCTTTTTGACTTTAAACTGACGCAAACACATAAAAATGTACTTGTCAAGTATTTTTATGCTTTATCTGCTCGTGTTCATTGACTCCACATAAATTTGGAATATTACTAGCTTTGATTTGCATTTTCTTGTTGATTTCCAGCCTGAAAATATACCTCATTAAAAAAAATGTCCTCTCCCAGCTAACAAAAACAAAATACTTTGAAAATAAAGGACATTATGAGACTATAATAAATGCAGTAATATTTCCAGTTCGTTACATTATGGCTAATGAAGATATTCAGAGCACACTGCAGGATTCAGTTCAATTCAATGCAACCTTCATTTATGCAGGTTGTCTCATGCAACAAGGACTCATTTACAAGAGACCTGTTTTAAACAAAGAACACAGATGACAGCAATGTTTATGATGTTTATGATATGATGTTCAGATGTTTAGATGTTTACCTGTAGGACTGGATGGTGATTTTGAAGGAGATGCATGCCTCTTGGTGCGTGGAGAAGCAGAAGGAGGGACCAGCGCTGCGATTTAGAGACACACATGATTCATGCTGGCCAAGAGGCACAAACGGCTAAAAATATAACACTGATAAACGTGACTTCCATGCATGACAATATGGAAGGAGCTAAAAGCAAGCAGTTGTATGTTCTTGTGACGTCTGACTAAAATAAATCCCGTGTGAGCTGTTATTAGTTTTTCAATTCTTCGTCTGTCGAATTGAAGAGAAAAAGGTGAAAAGACGTAAACGTCTAAAAAAAAAAAACAGATTCACAGCACAGTTGTCAAAAATGCAAATTTATGCAAATTTTCAGTTTCTGCTTTGCTTCATTTTGTGTTAAAAATACATCACAACCAAAGAGCTTCCTGATTATTTTTAATAGACATGATTAAATTTGATTTATGCGACATAAAACCAATGGTAGTGTCAAACAAGAAAACAACATGAGCTGAAAAACAAAATGTTCCTGGATAAAAAATAATAATCACCACAGACGTGATGTTACATTTGATGTTACAATACAGAGAGCTAAAAAAAAAAATCCTGCTGCCAAAAGGTGATGTTTTACCGTTAGCAAAATATCTCAAACCGCTGGATGGATTTAAATGAAACTTTCAGGAAATAATCATTGGACGTGCATCTACAACTGATTTACTTTTAATCCATTCAAGATGGCCGCCACAGCCAGCTGACCTTAAAAACCAAAAGGCTATAACTCAAACAGTTTTACACATATTGAGCTGAAATTTGGCATGGTAGTAGCTGAGAGTCATCTGCAACACATACACAGACTGTCTAAAACTCCTGCATGAAAGGCAGCGGGTGATATGCATTCCTCCAAGCTATGCTAGACCTTTAAATCAAAATATCTTGCTACTAATACTTATAACAGCTGCACACACAAACTATCAAACCTGTTATGACGAATTTTCTCATTAAAATAACTTGAAGTATTAATAAATTTGTATTGTTTTGTTGATGTGTTACACCCAGGGTGCAGCTGCTTCATCTCGTTTCTGTGTATTAAAGATAAATAAATGCATTTAATCAGAATGTCTCGGATGAAAATACTTCATCTTACCTGTCATGTCTGCACGCCTCGGTACAACCTGGATCATGGAGGATTTTCACCAGCAGAACCGGACCACCGGAGCAGAAAACCCAGACAGTACCTCCCCGGTTCGGCACAGTGACTCAGGAAAACAGACAGCTGGGCATACAGAGAGGGGAGGAGACGATTATTAAACCTACATAAAATCGCACACACTTCTTTACAGCTAAACCTAAATGATATAAAAATTGTGCAAATTTAAGACTTTGATTTAGCACCAAACAAGCTAGCAACTTCACTTAAGCTAACGCCTATTTTCTACTTTATATCAATTTATATCAGAAAATAAAATATGACCCACACAATGCTTTTAAACGTTACTAACACGCCTTCAACCTGTAATAGGCTAATAAAGGTATGTAGTTGGCTTTTGAAATGAATAAAATTACATATTGATATAACGTTTTTTGTCCGTTTTCAACAAAAAATACAAACCTCAGACCGCTTCACCGTTGGGCTGATTTACATATTAATGCGCCGCCCCGCGTCTCCTAGCAACCAGGTGGGCTGCCGCTATAAACTCTTCCGTGAAATATATTTTAAAATATGGATTATGAGCTTCTTAAAGTGTTTTTAAGGTTTATTATTTCCGTTAAGCACCCCCCTCCCTTTTTCCTCACGCGGCTATAACAGCTCGTGTCGGAACGCACGTGCCTAACTGGATACCACAGCGGTGGGGTTACGTCACAGGTTGAGCGAAGTGCAGCTAATGTGGGTCAGCGATGATGCTACAGCTCGGGCGCACGCGCTTACTGAGTCACGTGATATGTTGATATATGATATATATGATTATAAAACTTTAATGTACACATATTATAATAAACAAATACAAACGAGTCATACCAGCTTGATCATTTGTTTTCAGCTTGATCATGTGTTCTCGCGAGAACTTGCCGGACTTCAGTTCTCAGAGTGTATGTTGGGGATGACTGTCAACTACTGCCACACTATTTTGTCCCAATATCTGTAAAACTTACTGCATAATCACTATTTTTTCATTTGCTACTATCCATTAGCTGTGACAGCCATCTTTTTTTTAACGTTACCTTTTATTTATACAGGTAGTCTCATTGAGCCACAAGAACTTATGGGGCGAATGAGGGTGGAGGCAGGTGTGAGTGTGAATTTGATGGTACCGGGAGTTGAACCTGCAACTTTCTGATTGCAGGCCCATTTTCTAACCTCTGCGCCACCACTCCCTCAAAGTAATTAAAGCATCTTTAATTAGGTTGACTCTAAATGTTTGTCATAGATGCACATTCAGTCATGGGTTTCATTAAAATCGGTCCAACAGACACAACAGAGCAAAACTATTTAAATTTAATATCCTTATTAATTCCTCTATTTTACTCTGAGTTGTTTTTGACATGTGAAAACCCCTAATTACTTGAATTTTATTTATTTATTTATTTATTTTACCTAAGGACATTGCCATTATTTTACTGGCGCAGTGCATTCTGGGGAATGATGCTGAAGTGATAAAAAAAAAAAAAAAAGGTATATTGTGTGATGATAATAATATATAAATTTTGTCTTAGTCCTATGTTATTTGTTACAATATGGGTCAAAATGATCAAACGTGATCAACTTGTGATGTTTAGTTTATTAGCGCTGAAGCTAACCTGGAAGTTAACAGGCTACTGCCCAACAAACCCATGTGTGGTCTGTGTGGAACAAGTTTGGCTTTACACCAGCTCCAGAACCCCGCCACCCAAATTAGAACAAGTGATGGGAAGATGTGTAAAGTGACAATAAAGTGACTTTCAGTTTTTATTGTTAAATGTATTACTAGTCTAATATATGTGATCCCATTGTCAGTAACAGTTTGTGATGGAAAGCGGAGCTCTATGCAGCAGAAGCCCTCTCATTTTTGCATTCTCCTCTCTGTCAATGCACCCTGGTTCAAACTAAAGTGTTGAACATAAGATAATGTCCAAAATTAACATTAAAGCTAAATGTAGCTCACACCAGAGCAACCTGTCCATGTAATATCCCCAGAATGCAATGCAGCATTGCAAATTGGTGAGATGCTCATTTTAAAAAAGTTATAAAAGCCAAACACAGTATTTTTCCAGTCCTGTTTTTATAGCTGAAGGAAATCTCTATCAATGAAGGTCTGTTGTTTCAACTCGGAGATCTCTAAAGGGTGCAAACTGGCGTCTAATTAAATAAACTAATTAAAAGACATAATACTTAGAATGCTTTTAAATCTGCTCTCATTTTTGTGCACTGCAATTAGCAGTGAATGTGAGTAATATCTGTTTTCCAGCTGTGAAAAATACATTTTGTTTTAATGTAATCACACAAAAAAATAAATTAGTGACGCTCCCATCTTTGTTCATTACAAGTGTGCCCTCTGCAGGTGTGAACATTTCAAACTGAAGGTTTATGAAGCATTGCTTCTCTGTAAGAAATGGAAAGAGTTTTACCTGAAATCACATTAAAACAAAGTAACGATTTAGCATTTTTGATTAGTTGCTGTTTTATTAAAAACATGAAAACGCTCAATAAAAACAAACGAAAAGTAAAGAAAACTCCAAGTTTCTAGTATTTTTCGTAAGCAGCACAAGACAAGAGCTGCTGAGTTGTGTCCTTCATCCGTTCCGCTTCTGACGGCCTTTACATAAATCTGTCGCTTTTCAAACATAAAACTGTGACACGATGTTGGACAAACGTCCCTGCTGTCCCCTCTGATGGACCGATCATTCCCTGGTTTTATCCAGTTTAACGTTTTGAGGAAGCAGCAGACAGAAAATGGTAACTGTTGCAGATAAAAGGCACAGATGTATTGCTCTGAAATTAATCCGGATTATAATCTAGTTATCGTTGTCTGAAGAGAATCAGGGTGGCTCAAGTGAAAAAAATCCACTGAAAATGAGCAGCAATTTACAGTAAAATAATGCTGTGTCAGAAAGAAATGGAAACTAGCATTTCTTGTAGGAACGCATAGCACCCGTCTTAATACACGTCTCATTTGGGGTCAGCTTCGGCTACTACCACGCTAAAATTTAGCTCAACATCTGTAAAATGGACTGACTAATTAAATTCAGATTAAATCAAACTTGTTTTGGAGTTGCTTCATGACTAGCCACTCCAAAACACTTACATTACAGCAAATGTAAATCTTAAAAAACTGTTGATAATGTTAATCCATTAGATTACAGGAATATTTAAAAAAAACTAAATGAGTATGGTTAGCTTTAGATTGTAGATTCCTGTCTGCGGTGTGAATTAAAACAAAGTGCAGAGCAAAAGTTTTGATCCAACTCTCATTTTTAACGTTTACTTTCCTTCCAAGGAATTCTCCAAGTCCTTTAACGTGGTTTTCTTCAATCTTCTGCAGAGTTTTTGATTTCTTTCAAAGATTTTCTTTGGACTTTGGCTGTTTTAGCTGCATACGGTCTCTTTAAAAATCTGTTGTTCTTACAACACGTCACACATCGTCTTCCCCGTTCCTGGTTGTGATAACCAGGAGGAATTCACAACTCCAGCTAGTCTTCAGGTACCACGGAGGCTGCTGGTTCTCCTTTAGAGCGTCTGACGCTCCATGGAGGTGCTCCGTGGAGGCAGGAGACCCTGGAAGAACCCAGTTCAGGTCCATGTCTGAGGTTTTAAAGAGACAGATGTGTTTCCATCGTAGTAGAAGAAGAGGTGCGTGAGGTCGGGATTTCAGGGATGAGAGTCACAGGGCAGAGGTCTGAACGCCACCTCCATGTTCTCCTCCATGATGATGTCATAACGACACATCAGAGGCCTGAGGGGAAGAGAACGAGCAAAACTAACAAATTAGAGCCAGAATGGAGAAATTTGAGCAATTTTTCCAGAACAATGTGATTCCTGTCCTAAACATTAAAACTAAATATTAAATTAAAACTGGGCAAAAACATTATCAGCTATATTTTGCCTTTTTTTAATTAAAAGCTGACAGTAATGTAAAATGATAATTATTTCATTGTTTACAATGTACTGTAACATACAGTGTTTTCCCGGACCTGTCAGGATGCTCCAGCGGCGTGAAGCGGATCCTCAGAAGTCTGATTTTGTAGCGGGGCCCGATGATGTTCCCGGTGTTGATCCGCAGGGAGATCTTATGGACGGGTTGCAGGTCCTCGTCGAACTGGGCCAGCAGCCGGGTGGAGGTGTACTGCTCGAACCGGAGGAGCTTACTGCCAGGAAACAGGAGGAGGAGAGACTTTGAGTTTTTTACATTTTTAATCAAATTTAATTTAAACAAGTATTACTACATTAAATTATTCATCCAGTACTCAGTTCTTTTTTATTTTACTTCCATCCATCCATCCATCATCCATCCATCCATCCATCAATTTGTACATCCATTCATACATCCATCTATCCATATATCTGTCCATCCATCATCCATCCATCCATGCATCATCCATCCATTCATCCATACATCTGTCATCCATACATATATCTGTCCATTCATCCATCCATCATCCGTCCATCCATCCATACACCTGTCCATTCATACATACATACATACATACATACATACATATATGCATCCATTCATCCATTCATCCATTCATCCATCCATCCATACATACATACATACATACATGCATGCATACATACATACATACATACATACATACATACATACATACATACATACATACATACATTCATACATCCATTTTCTTCTACTTTTCTGTTGTCAGATCGTCAGAGAATTGTTTCTTCAAAAGTTATGAATGTTTATATTTTGCTTTATTGTTGTGGCTGAGAACATTCTTCTCCTCTGCCCTGAGAACAAGTGACTCGATTGTCTCCTAAAACGCTCTCTTATCTCAAAATGAAGGAAGTCTTGTTGATGCACGTGAACCATATTTGTGAAGACAAAGTGTAGACTGCAGCTGGCTTCGAGGACGTCCACTGAACTACATGAGAATGTTGTAAAAGTCAGCAGGTAACACTGTTCACAGCTCATTTCTGTGACTTGGCTTCATGCATGTATGTTATATGATAGATCATTTCTCCAACACAGATCATGGAGCAAACGGGTCCAAGAGTCTTCTTTAAGGTTTCCTCCAAGTGGGACGTGCCACCAGATGAAGGCATCCAGAAACCATTCTGATCAGTTGTCTGAACCTCCTCAGCTGACTCCTTTGGATGTGGAGGAGCAACAGCTCTACTCCAGGTTCCCCCTGTGATGGAGCTTTTCACCTTGTCTCCAGACTTCCACCGCTCTATGATGGAAGCTCATTTAAGCCACTGGATGTTGCTAGTTTTGGTTATGATCCACATATGACCATAGGTGAAGGTTGGAGCCTAGACGGGCCAGTATGAGTTTTGGGTTTTGTTTGGCACATTCTTCATGCAGATGAATTGCAAGCAAAGCCCCGATCCGACCTCGGTGAAGGAAGACCAGTTACTTATACTGGAACAGGGAAACACCCTCCTTCTTGGGGAAGAAGATTATCAAGGAGCTCCTGGAGATCAGGGCTTTACCTGAGGCTCTGCTGGGCTCAGTTTGAAAACCTATATCTACATAGATGTACCAAAACTGAAGGCTGAGATCTGGAGCTCAACAATTCTCCAGAATGTCTACAGAAATGTTGATCGGGACAACTTTAGAAGATTACAGGAACATCTGACTGTTTGGAAGCAAAATATAAATAAACGAAGACTGGATCAGGATTCAGTTTTAAATGGTTTTAGATTTTAAAAGGACTTACTGGTCAACTCTGGCCTCTGTAAAGGTCCTGCCACTGTGCAGACGGATGTAGACTACCCCCCATCGTAGATACTGGTTCCATGTCACCATGTCCACTCTGTAGATCAGCTCTGCCACACACCAGACACAGAAAATCATGTTAAAGCAAGACTTTAATCAGAACCTTCTGCAGGTTATTTCATGTTAAACCTGAACTTTATTTAGATTAAAAAACATTTTTAAATAAAACAAAAGCATGTGTGATGAACTCACTCCGGTAGGGAAGAGAGGCTGTGGTGCTGAAGAAGACTTTGGTTTGTCCAAGTTGCACAAGAGTGTCTCTCCACTGGCTTACGTTGTATCCTGCAGGAAAAACACGACTTAAGTTCAAGTTCTGGAAGATTTCTAGCATAAGAAAAGACACAAAAGGTGTCATGGGGTTCCCCCTGGGTCTCCTCTCAGTTGGACATTCCTGGAGAATCTCCTCCTAGGGAAGTGCCTAGGGGGCATCCTTACTGAACCACTTAACTGACTCAGGATGTGGAGGAGCAGAAGCTCTACTCCGAGTCTCTCTTAGAGAACTGAACTTCTCACCTTTCAACCGCCTGTACCGCAATCTCATTCTTTCAGTCACTACCCTCAGAATTGGCAGTGTTGATCCTCATCCCAGCTAGTTCACATTCGGCTGTGAACTGGTCCAGTGAGAGCTGAAGATGACGGCTGAATGACGCCAACAGGTAGCAAAAACCAAATTTGAGACCCCATGACTGCATAAAGACATCCTGTCCATGAAAGTAATGAACAGACAACTGTGATACCGAGTCATAATTCACTGTCTGGCCAAAAAAAACGTCACACACTAATATTTGGTTGGACCGCCTTTAGCTTTGATTACATCATGCATTCACTGTGGCATTGTTTCAATAAACTTCTGCACTGTCACAAGATCTAGTTCCAGCCAGTGATGCATTAATTTTTCACCAAGATCTTGCATTGAGGATTAGGCACTAGGCATGATGGGTGCATCACTTCACCTGCCTCTCTTCTTACCTCGATGCACCCATCACTCTGGGACAGGGTAAATCTGGACTCATCAGACCACTTGACCTTCTTCCATTGCTCCAGAGTCCAACCTTTATGCTCCCTAGCAAATTGAAGCATATTTTTCAGGTTAGCCTCACTGATAAGTGGTTTTCTTAAGGATACACAGCTGTTCAGTCCCAATTTCTTGAGTTCCCTTCACATTGTGTGTGGAAATGCTCTTACTTTCATTATTAAACACAGCCCTGAGTGCTACTGTTGTTTTTCTTCCATTTGATTTCACCAAACATTTAAGTGATCGCCGATCACGATCATTCAGGATTTTTTTTTCCAGCCACATTTCTTCCTCAAAGACGATGGGTAATTATCCAATAGGAGACTTGTATCTATTAGCTTAGTTACAGTAAATCTAGGGGGCAACTTGTTTTTTGGCCAGGCAGTGCATTTCGATACTATGTCATATTTTGAGGTAGTATCTCATAATTTTGAGATATTAAACCATAGTTATGAGGTTCTAAGTCATGACTTAGAAGTTATTTGTATGTCAGAGAGTGGTGGCACAATATGACAGGAAAGAATGCAAACAGGACTTGAGTATGTCCAAAAATAAACTTGTTTTATTGTGTAACAGCTGACAAGGCAGTAGAAACTGCTCTGAGGTGTTAAAAATAAGATCCCTATGTTGGTTTGTGCGAGAAAAGATGAATCAGATCGCTCCCATCAGTGGTCAGGTACAATTGTAGCATGTTTCGCCACCTACCGAGCACGGGGCAGGAAGCAGGTTTGAAGGCCTCACACTGCAGACACTGGCCGTCCAGGAAGCGGCTGTAGGAGGAGCAGGGGTACCCGGTGAGCTTGCAGGTCCGGTTCAGAGCGCACAAGAACAGGAACACCGAGCGCTGGTGGTCGCACACAAAGTAAGACTTACCTGCAGGAAAAACAGTTCAACAGGTCAAAGAAAGATGATGGTTTTGTCTAGGTCTGTTTCTGTCTGTTAGCAAAATATGCTACAAATCTGTGTCAATGTGTTTTGTTGTTCTACCAGAAAAGATGGTTTTGGGACATCCTGGTTGGTCGGCTCCACCGTTGGCGTAAAAGTCAATGTGGCCATGAGCCCCTATGAGGCCGAACGCTGGAACCAAGAAAACACTGCTTTAAAGTTGAACAGTCAATCATCTTCAAAAACCACATAATGTGTTAAAAAGACCACCCCTAGAACTGAGATTTTAGTTTTAGGACCATCTGAGTTCTCACAGTTCATGTCGGTGTGAAGGACGTCCACAAACATGGCGTCTGAGGGGTCCAGCCTCCCCTCTGGTGTGGCGCTGGTGAACATCGGACCGGCTGGATCAAGACCTGACGAAATGGAAGAAAGCTTGAAGCCACATAACAGCAAAAGAAAGTTTTAGTTATGCACGTTCATCATTTCACCTGTGATGCGACCAATCTTTCCCTTCAGGTTCGCTCCAACAAATCCAGCCAGGTGAGCTCCGAGACTGACCCCGATGAGATGGATGGAGCTCAGAGACGCTCCTTCCTCCTGCAGACACAACATTCATCTAAATCAGACACAGACGCTTCCATCCTCTTAACATGGGCATCAATGTTAGTTTTTGGCTTTTATGTACTTATTTGAAGTATTTGGTTGTTCACAGCCTGTTTAATAGTAAACATCTCACCTGCATGGTCCTGATGAAGCCCGTCAGGTTGTGAGCGGCCTCTCCAGTGTACGTCACGGCAGTGAAGTAGTTCAGGTTAGCCGCCCCTCTGTTCCAGTCCACCACAATGACATTCATGTCCTCCTGCTCTGCCAGCAGGTGCACGATGTGGTTGATCCAGATTGGTGGTGCTCCGGTGGGTCGGTAGCCGTGGATGACGAAGGCGGTGGGCCGACGGAGGTCGAGGAGCGGCTGGGAGGACAGGTGGTGGTGGTTTATCTCGCGGCCACAATCGAGGTTGGCGCGGGTGTAGAGAAGCAGCCGTACGTACAGGCTGGTTCCCATGAAGCAATGGGACAGGTCCAGGTCAGTGAAGTCGTCGCAGGAGCTCGATCTGGTCTCCCCCTGACCTGAAGAACCATCAGCAGAATCAATATTTAAAATGGTCGCCACAGCTAATCAACCTTAGCTAACACAAGAAATATGGCTAGAATGCAGTCCATTTTACAAATATAGGGCTAAAATTTGGCACTGACAGAGGCTCATTAGGATCAGCATGGTAAACACACACCTCAGATAAGACAGACAGAAACGCAGAGCAGAAATTAAGTCTCAGACAAATGGTCACTGTGTCAAAATTGTAATTTAAGTAAAAAATAATTAACATTGTGGCAGAAGACTCTGATGACACATGGTTGTTTGTGTCTACAATTTTTTTTTACAAGTTAAACAGAGACTTATCTTCCAAATGTGAAGAGAAATATCTGAGCTCAGACACAATGGAAGTCAATGGGAGTTTCAGCGCTGGGGGGGTATTTTATTCTGGATGAAAACTGACAAAAATACCTGCGTTTGGGAGGATAAACTGTAGTTTGTGAGATAAAGAAAGTTAGTTTTTCAAAATCTTTGGAAAAATTAGACCACAGTTATGTGCCATCCTCCAAAAAAGTCCTTAAACTTAAACGGTGACTGCACAGAAAACTGTCAAAGATCTCAAAATGTCAACTTCCTGTGACCCGTTTAAACTCTGAGGGTTGTTTCTGCTGTGAAGTCTGGAGGTCCAAACAGGACCGGGTTTTACCACTCACTTCAATCCATAGTTGTCAATAGGGAGAGTTAGGATGATACAACTTTTATAGAAACATTAAGGTCTGTGATGTCTGGCTTCACAAGTAGCACACACGTTGGTCTCAGGAGGATCAAGCTGCTATAATAAACTCCTCATCCCGTTACCACCTGGCCCGGCTTTAACTCAGCAGCTGATTTCAGCTTCCCGTCAAACAGCGAGAACCGGGTCAGAGGGGAGAACGGACCCAATCCCACCAAAGATAGAAACTATGAATGATGAACAGACTGTGTTTGACCTGCAGCTAACGGACCCAGACAGAACCAGACGTCTCCCTGTGAAACAGGAGACTCCTTTAAATATCCTGATCCTTCTTGTCCTCATTAAGCTGTTTCCTTCAGCTCGTTATGTTAATTAAAGTTTTATCTTGTTTATATTATTCAGTCCTTCAGTAAAGAGAAACCAGAGGAACTGTGGAAACCTAATGAAGAAGCTGAAGCTGTAAAAGCTAACAGAGCCAGAGCACTAGCTAAAAACTGAAGGTAGCAAAGTGCTTAAAGCTTATTTCTTCTTCTTTCGGCTGCTCCCTTCGTAGGAGTCACCACAGCGAACAAAGTCGAACAAAGACTTGATGATTGTTTTTACGCCGGATGCCCTTCCTGATGCAACCACAGACCACCGAGCTACCACAGCCCTCTGTGTGGAGCAGAGAGCTGCCAGAGCAGATGGTGGGGGTTAAGGGCCTTGCTCAAGGGCCCAGAGTGACGCAAATGAGGGTGGAGGCAGGTGTGGGTGCTTCGCCTGTCCCACCCATATTTTGATGTTGTCGATACCGGGAGTTGAACCGCCGATCTTCCGATCACAGGCCCACCTTCTCTAACCTCTGCGCCACCATTCCCCTAGCTTAAAGCTAAAAGTAGCAAAAGACCACCTAACATGTAAAAGTACTAAACTACTGATTAGAAACAGCAAAACGATAGCAGAAAGGTAACATGGAAATATGCTAACTTAAAACCTCAAATAGCAAAACACGTGATGAAAGGAGAATTTATTTAATTTTTTTTCTTTCGGCTGCTCACTTCTTCAGGAGTTGCCACAGCGAACTAACTCCAAGACTTGGTGAGTGTTTTTACGCCGGGTGCCCTTCCTGACGCAAACACAGTCCACCGAGCTACCACAGCCCTCTGTGTGGAGCAGGGAGCTGCCATCTAGCACCCGGGGGAGCAAATGGTGGGGGGTAAGGGTCTTGCTCAGGGGCTCAGGATGAGGTAAATGAGGGTGGAGGCAGGTGTGGGCATTTCACCTTTCCCACCCACATTTTTTGATGTTGTCGGTCCAGGGAGTTGAACCGGCGACCTTTTAGGCCCACTTTCTCTAACCTCTGCGCTAGCTACCACTCCCCAGAAAAAATAAATGCTGGCTACAAAATAACAAAATGTGAACTATACATTTAAATTTGAAAAAATGCTATAGCTGAAAGCTAAAAGTGCAATAATGCTAATTTAAAACTAAAAGTAGCAAAACGTTAGCCGAAATAGCAAACCACTAGCTAAAAATTTTAATTGGTATAACACTAGCTAATTGATAAAGTTTAAACTTAAAGCTAAAAGCAGCAAAACACTAGCTAAAACTAAAAAAATACTAAACGATAAAAGCAGCAAATCATAACTAAAAGTATTAAAGTTCTATTAAAAAATAAAATGATTAAGAGCTCCCTGAACACTAATAGTACTGAAACAAACTATTTAAAAAGTGTTTAAAATTTGCTAAACACTAGCTGAATGCTAAAAGTAGTAAAATGCATGCTGATGCTAAAGACAAGACAGAATCAGAGTCAGTTTGTTGATGCAGGTTTCAGTGAGAACATTATTTTGAAGGAATCAAAGAGCTCTCAATGTATTTCAATGGAGAAAATGTAAATAAAGATAAATCTCTTACCTTCATAGAGCCCGAGGAGGCCCAGCAGAACCAGAAGTCTGAGGGGAAACATTTTCATCTACAGGAACAAAGAGACAACGATGGAGGAGAAGAGACAAATTGAGACAGAAGATCTGAGTCCTGAGGAGGAGCAGACTGATCTGAGGGAGGGAGAGGAGGAGGTGCCTTCAGCCTCAACAAGGATCAGGTTCTAGAAGAGGACAGAAGGAGGACTGACAGCTGTAAAACTCTTTGTGTGTGTGGATAAAACCGAGGTAATAACTTGAAGGGACAGTGATGCGTGGAGGACTTGTACTTTTAGATGTAATCCCGCGCGCTTTACTTTGAAAGTTCACTTAACGAGACGCTCAAGACGTCGTCACGTTTCTTAATAATTCAATCGAAAACCTTAAATTTTAAACACTTTTGATTTTCTTAGAAATCGGCCACGTTTCTGACGGCTGTCGCAGTGCAAGGAAATCCCTTCGTATAATGTATAATGTGAAGCTGGTTTCGGTTGATATTTTTGGCCCTGATTGTCGGGTTTTTCAGCTCCCTCCATTACTGCAGCCTCAGGGTGGGGCGGGGCGGGCGCCATGTGGTCAGAGGCTGTGGAGGTAATAATAACCATCACAGTGCATGTAGCAACATGCTAAAGAACATGTGTATTTTTAAACAAACGTTAGGTTTGTCTTTTAATTATCGCCTGCTTAAAGCTGTAACTCAGTCCTGTTTACAGATGAGCTATGGTAGTAGCTGAGAGTGATCCACAGCACATACTCTGAGCTCTGCATGATCACACAAGATCTCTGATTAAAATATTAACCATTTGGAACCAACTGTTCATCTGTTAGCATAATATCTCATGCAACACTGCAGTGGAAACGACTATAATTTTGTCACTTTTACAGATGATGAGCTAAAGTTTGGAGTGGTAGTAGCTGAGAGTCATCCACAACACAGACTCTAAGAACCGCTCGATGAACAAAGTTCCCACTTTAGAATTAACTGTCAGAGTCAGTGTTGTGTCTGTTAGCTAAATTTCTCCGGAACCACTGGACAGATTAAAATAAAACTCTCAGGAAACAATTATTATATATATATATATATATACATATATAACTTAACTGATTAACTTTTGGAGTCAACCAGATTAAAGATGGCCGCCATAGTCAACGACTTTAGAAAACACAAAAATGGCTAAAACTTAGTTAAATTTATCAATGTTGATATCAATTTTGGTTAGTAGTAGCTGAGAGTCATCTTCAGCACTTAGTCTGAGCTAGTGATCTGGAAAAGGATCGCTCTGTCCCTCCACCTTAAGAAGATCTTGGGTTAAAACTCACAAAAAGAGGCGGGTGATGTCTAATATTTTAAATAATGCTATATAGGTCTTTTACTATTTTATATTAATTCTTCATTGCAGAGATGTTTAGTTTAATTGTTTAGACAATGTAGAAAAATAAAAATCTCAGGCTCAGAAATAAAAAAAACCCCAAAACAAATCAATAAATAAAACTGGCACAGATCACTCACTTTGAACCAACTTGTCCTACTCTATCAATTTTTACACATTTTATCCACTTAATTCACAAGAATGTAGAAGTCTCATCAGCTTTGTTTATTACAAAAGTAATTAAAAAACACTGTTACAAAAGAACAGCGTTAAAAAACAAAGAGTAAGTGCAGGAAAGAACAGCTCGCCGACTGTTTTCTGACCTAAGCGAACGCCTGTTTTCACTTAAAGTTGCCTCTGTTTGATTATTTTCTGTTTTTGTGTAAATGGGAGCAGCTGAACAGGACTGAGCAGCCAGGTCAAAGGTCACGGCAGGTGCACAGTGTCCAGATCACTTAAAGGGATTACCAGAGGCCACGCTTCCCCACAGGTCACATGACCTTCCTGGGGGCATTCTGGATCAGCTCTGAAGTGTGACGTCATCAGAGGGGTTTTCCACACAAAACACCAGCAAATAGTAAAATGGAAAATAATTTACCCGATGATTTATAAAACAAAAACATTATTTTCCACATTTAATCTTTATATTTTTGTGACGTTTGACAACAAACAACTTCTTCCTGCTTCAGATCTGAGCTCAAACAAAAGCAAGTACAGATTATTTTTAACTCAGATTAAGGCGAGAACGGGCAATATTGTAACCCACCACAAGAGGAGGTCTGGAGTCAGACCACAGGTGAAGGAGAGAAAAACATAAAATTACACAGCACAGAGCTGAGATTTATGAAAGAACGGTTAAAAAAATATAAAGTTATAAATACATGGGATTTCTCGAAGGAATGCACATCACCCGCCACCTCTCCTGGTAGAGGTTGAACCATCCTCTGACGTGAAAAGATGGAGTCCTGGTCACTTTGGTGGATGTGGATTAACTCCAGTTGTTAATCAGATTTGGCTAATTATTACTGAGTTTTGTTCAGATCCATCCAGTAGCTCGTAAAATATTTTACTAACAGCACTGACAAATGATCGCGCACAGAGAGGGCGAAAACATCATCACCCTTTGCTCTCAGCAGTCGAGCAATAAAAATAAGAAGGATTGTTTGCGAATTCTTCCTCAGATACTTTTTGTTTATCCAGGAAAACAACAACAACCTCCCATCAGGCTGAGATCTCCCTCTTCACAGTGAAGCACGGTGGCTGTGTAGATGAACATATGCATGAGATATATTCATAAATTAAACGGATTCTTTCATTTTTCTGGACCGTATATAATGTGCATTGAATTTAGAAATGTAACGTGAGACGTTAATTATCTTTGACTCACCAAACGACAGTGGGTCATTTATTAACAGAATCAAAGTTTAACACATCACACATTTACATTAATTGGCAAAATATGGAAAATAACAACATGGCTAATTTTAGCAAGCTGTACAATTTTGATTGACCACACGGCGGTGGATGAGAACTTTACACAGACATTTCTAAAATATCTGGAATGATTTCTACCTGATAGAAGAATTTTAAAGATGGAAAGATGAAGTTTAAAGGGAGAAAAGATGGGTGAGGGGGTTTGTTGTGTCAGCATTCAGGACGGCACTCTCCGGGCTTTTCTCAGCTTCTTCCCCAGTACACTTAGGTGGTATATCTCGACTCTTTTACCTGGAGATGTCTCCACTGGTACGAAAGTCCATTCAACGCACCTTTTCAGCGTCTCCGTAGGAACAGCTGTGAATCGTCCGAAGTAGTGACGGTATTCCGTCCGACACAGGTTCACCTCACGAGTGGACTTCACATGAGTGGAGTCCGTCAGAGTTCCACCCAGAGGTGGAAGATGTTATAATCCCATAAGACTCGGAAGAGCTCTGTGGTCATGTCAGGATCTTCCTGTTTCCCAGCATGGGAGCTGCAACGACTCCAACTCGACTCTCCACCTGACTGGAAACTCCACACGACTCTCGACAATCTCTCGACACTGGTTTGAACTAGGAAGTACCGACATTTTAAAGAGCTCTATTTCCGGTTCATTTGGGAGTTTCTGATTGGTCAATATCGACCAGACAGGGGTGTGTTTTGTGACGTAAGAGGTCACTATGAGTCAGAAAAACAGCAAGAATGTTATGGAACAGATTGAAAATGTTTTTAGACAGACGAGAGGGATATTTAGACGAGTTGGCGGAAAACAGGTGCCAACAGGTGCCAGCTTCTCTATTTACGTCTGAGAGGATGTAAAAACAAGACAGTTCGTTCCAACACTTGTCTGCGTTGAGTCCAACCTTGGACCAACTTACCCTGCTCATTCAAAGACAGAAAATCAGAAAATGCATAATTACTCTGTAACAGACCTTAACATGAATTCTAACTTTGCATGAGGATTAAAAATCATTATTACTGTTTCACAGTTAATAAAAATTGATTAGTTCACTACAACATCTAAAATGGTTTGAACTAAAACACTTTGATTATCAAACATTTGTAAAATAGTAATGATAATAGAAAAGAGAGTGTTCTTTCACTTGAATTTTCAAGAAAGAAAGTCTCAGGATGGGTCAACCTGTATTTCTGGATTCAAATCAATGAAATGACAGTTTCTGTCCCATATGGTCCTTAAGGTCAAATCCTGACCTTAGGCCTAGTTCACTACAGTCCCCCCTTTGGAAATCATCGCCTGTCCATGGGGATGAATTCCAACATGAACTTACGCCTTCGAATGTTCTTGAGCTTGATGTAATCCAGCAAGGAAAACAAAAGTCAAAAGTAATCCAGCAAGGAAAACAAAAGTCAAAGGTAATTCCACAATGTTCTTGGTAATTCCATTGTAGCAATGCTTTAACCCCTTGGAAACAGAGTCTGTAATCCATTGGAAAAAGTCATATAATCCACAATGGTAAATCCACAACGATTGGAAGTGTTGATTGATCAGCATACAGAGGGGTTCCCTTGGATTGAACCGAAGATGCGGCCACTGGATGAAGAGTGGAGACCAACGTCAGGATTGCAGGTCTCCTCCAGCGAAGGTCGTCGCTGGGTGGATGTCCAGTCTGTGCCGTTCTGGTTCAATGTGACATGCAATTATGTGGTTTAAGGTGGGCTTATGAAGGGGATTTTACATAAGGCCTTAAACTATATGCACCTGGTGTGTAAGCTATTATGGTTGGGAACAGCTACAGCTACCAGTTAAGGGATGGAACATGCTGAAAAGGTTAACTATAGGGATTTATGCCTATAGAAAAGGGTTCCAAACTATTTTTCCATTTCTAACTTGGTTTAAGTTAGCTTTACATGGTAAAATATAGTTTGGTTCAATTGTCTGTTGTCTTTTAGACGAACGACTTGAGATTGGGTGTTTGGTTTCCCCATAAATGTTTTGGAAGTCTATGGCGAGACTCATCAAAAAGAATTAGCTATCCCCCCGAATAGAATTGTTCGAGTAGGTTCGGCTTACGTGTTGTGAGATCAATGTAGATTATGGTACTTAAGGTAGCAATAATATACATTGACTCCGCAAAGATTGCAATTTAATGAATGAACTGCATGTTGGCATAGTTAAAACCCTTTACAGTCTCCAACTAAACGTACACACAAAATTCATTCTTACCTCAGAAACAACCAAAACCAATTAAACAACGTTTCAACATCGACAAGAGTAGTGACTAAGCAACTAGAAACCTCGTTTCACTGCTTCACCTCACCCTGGTTGTCAGATTCAGTCACGCTGTCCCGTTTGTTTGTTTCTTTGCACACCTTGTGTGGTTTAACCTGGTTACGATGTACCCATTTAACAGTTGGCTCTTTTTGGCCGTTGCTGATTTTTATCTGATAGACAACTGGAGACAGTTTGTCTGTTATCAGATGGGGTCCAGTCCATCTGGGCATCAGTTTACGGGCGAGAGTTCCGGTCCCGGACTCTCTTCTCCCAGTTGTGGGGGCAAACGTGTAGTACCAGACCCAGTCTCCCACTTGGAGTTCCTCGTGAGAGGCCTTTTGGTCGTAGTACGCTTTGCGTCCTTCAGCTGATTTTTCCAGGTTTTTCTGTGCGAAAGCAAAAGTGTTTTTAATGTGTTTTTCCAAGTCTTTCATGTATTGTTGTGTAGTGTAGGCTGTTGCCATGGCAGCATCGCCTGGTTGGTACAACAGGTGTAGAGGGAGAGTCATTTGTCGACCCGTCATCATCTCGAAAGGAGAGATGCCAGTCGACGTGTGTGGAGTGGCCCTTATGGCCATGAGGACCAGAGGGAGTTTCACGTCCCAGTCCTTGTGGTTTGCGGCTACGTATTTTTTCAAAATACTCACCACAGTCCTGTTTGCTCTCTCAACCTGGCCTGAAGCCTGTGGGTGGTAGCCAATATGGAAGTTGGCTTTGACGCCTAGCGTCTTCCACAGTTCCTTCATTACTTCACCTGTGAAGTGTGTACCTTGGTCTGAGTTCACCCTAAGGGGAAGTCCAAACCTTGAAAATACATGATTCATTAACAACATAGCAGTGGTTTGTGCTGTGTCATTAGGGGCTGGTAGACATTCTACCCATTTGGTAAACGCGCAGGTTACCGTGAGAAAATATTTATTTCCTCTAGAGGTCTTAGTGAGTGGTCCGACCCAGTCAATCTGGAGGTCCGACCATGGAAATGCAATGCCTCTATTATGCAGTGGTGCTCTGTGAAGTGGTCTGGATGGCTGAAACTGGCCACAAACCAGGCACCCTTTTATGTAGTCTTTGACATCCTTTTTCATTCCAGGCCAATAAGCAATCTGTTTTAATGCTTTCAGCGTGGCATTATCACCCTTATGTCCTGCGGACGGAAGGTCATGTGCATGAACTAACATCACCCCCCTGTGGTCATGGGGGACCACGAACACAGGTGAGGACGTCCGTCCATGAGCAAAAGTTAGGATGCCCTTAAGTAGTTTTAGCTGTTTGCGCAGCTGAAAGAAGACTTTAAGGTCTGGATTGGAATCCAGTTCACCTTTCGATGGAGTGTATCTGTCTGGGTCAGTCAGATACAGCATCATCGAGTTAATTGCAGGATCCAACTTCTGAAGTTGGATGATGTCTGGGTCAGTCAGCATCGGGCGCACAGAAACTGTGTTATCAGCAGGTTTAGCTGCAGCCTGTGCACGTGTGACTGCCATTACCTCAGTTGTAGCTTGTGATGACTGAGTGTTGAGTAGCCAGGAGGGGTCAAAGGACCACGTGGGTCCGTCAACGGCTCCTTCCTTGGCTAGGGAGTCTGCAAGGTCATTGTAGTGCTTGTCATCGCCTGGGACTCTGGAGTGTCCTGGAACTTTCTTCCAGAAGATCTGTAGATCATGTGATATCACCAAGTGATCACATGTCATGAAAAGCTCTTTGTGTTTTACCACCTTTTTGTTGCTTGTGAGAAAACCGTTCTGTTTCCACAGAGCGAGATGACACAAGAAACTAAGTCGAGCATAGTTAGAGTCAGTGCAGATGACTAGCGTCTGGATGGAGCGTTCCACTGCCATCTGTAGGCCTATTAGGATTCCAGCTATCTCAGCGTACTGAGAAGACTGAGAGCCCAATTTATAGCCAAATGTGACCTGTTCTAGGTCTTGGAGGAGAACTCCTCCAACACCTGCTTTGCAGATTTTCTTGTGGTGGAACGAGCATCCATCCACGTACAATGTCGCCATATCTTTACAGATATTGCTATCAAAGAAATGGTGATTTGGGTCCTCAGCAGCTGAGGGTTTACTCACAACCGGCTGTTGGGTGGCTGGTACATCCTGTGTACATTCCTGGCAGAGTGCCAAATCAGTGCCCAAGTGTGACTTCTTATTTTGACCGTAGCGGATGTCTAGGTTAAAACTTTGAAGTGCCATAAGCCATGTGGCTACACGTGAGTTTGTCACCACACCATCTCTGATGCGTTGGCTGTTCAGAAACGTTACTGGCTGGTGTTGTGTCTCAACAATAATCCTCTGTCCACCAATATAGCAGGATAAATGTTTCACTGCCCACACAGTGGTCAATAGAGCCTTCTCACAGTCTGAATACCGTAATTCAGGGCCTGCCATTGTTTTGCTGGCGTAGGCCACAACACGCTTGTCTTCGTCGTGTATCTGGTATAGACCTGCACTCATGCAGTGAGTTGAGAAGCCCACTTCCAAGTAGAACTCTTTGTTGTAGTCTGGGTAGACTAGACATGGGGCTAACTTGAGCCTGTCTTTGAGAGCGTTCATTGCCTGCTGCTGTGTATCAGTCCAGACAAAAGGAACGTCTTTCTTTAAGAGTTCAGTCAGTGGTTTTGCGAGATCCGCATAATGCTCTATGAACTGGCGAGAGTAATTACACACTCCCAAGAAACTCTGCAGTTCTTTGAGAACCTAGGCCTAGTTCACTACAGCAGCAGCATCATGGTGTGGGGATGTTTCATCAGCAGGAGCTGTGAGGGTCAGAGTTAAGAGAAAGTTGGAAGTAAAAAAATAATAATGAAGACGTACAAACTTGAGACGATGCTGAAGGATGAGAGATAATGTTTTGTGTTTGTGCATGATTGTTAGCAAAATATCTTTTGAACCAGTGGAGGGATTTGAATGAAACTTTCAGGATATAATTACTGGATATATATCTACAACTCTTTGAGTTTTGAAGTCAATCTGATTCAAGATGGCCGCCACAGCCAATCAAACCTATAAAACACAAACACGGCTCTAATTCAGCCACTTTTACAGATGTTGGGCTCAAATGTGGTGTGGTATCTACAGGTGATGAAAAGTGGCTAAAGCACCTGACATGGATAAATTAATGTTCATGAGACCTCAAACCGTCGGTGAGTGATGCTGTTAGGCTGAAGAAGGAGTCCTATCGGGTCTTTTTGGCCTGTGGGACCCCGGAAGCAGGTGATGGGTACTGGCAGTCCAAGCGACGTGCGGCTCGGGTGGTTGCTGAGGCAAAAACTCGAGCATGGGAGGAGTTTGGAGAGGCCATGGAGAATGGCTTCCGTATGGCTTTGAGGCGATTCTGGTCCATCATCCGGCGTCTCGGGGGGGAAAGCGGTACACCACCAACACTGTTTATAGTGGGGGTGGTGTGCTGCTGACCTCAACTTGGGATGTCGTGGGTCGGTGGGCAGAATATTTTGAAGACCTCCTCAATCCCACCGGCACGTCTTCCACTGAGGAAGCGGAACCTGGGGACTCTGGGTTGGGCCCTCCAATCTCTGGTGCTGTGGTCACCGAGGTGGTTAAAAAGCTTCTGGGTGGCAGGGCCCCAGGGGTGGATGAGATTCGCCCGGAGTTCCTTAAGGCTCTGGATGTTGTACGGTTGTGTCGGCTTACGCGACTCTGCAATATTGCGTGGACGTCGGGGGAAGTTCCCCTGGATTGGCAGACTGGGGTGGTGGTCCCCCTATTCAAAAAGGGGGACCGTAGAGTATGTTCCAACTACAGGGGGATCACACTCTTAAGCCTCCCTGGTAAGGTCTATTCGGGGGATCTGGAGAGGAGGGTCCTTCAGATAGTCGAACCTCGGATTCAGGAGGAGCAGTGCGGTTTTCGTCCTGGTTGTGGAACACTGGACCAGCTCTACACTCTCAGCAGGGTCCTAGAGGGTGCGTGGGAGTTTGCCCAACCGGTCTACATGTGCTTTGTGGACTTGGAGAAGGTGTTCGACCGCATCCCTCGGGGAACCCTGTGGGGGGTACTCTGGGAGTATGGGGTACCAGGCCCTTTGATACGGGCTGTTAGGTCCCTGTATGACCGGTGTCAGAGCCTGGTCTGCATCGCCGGCAGTAAGTCGGGCTTGTTCCCGGTGAGAGTTGGATCTGCCAAGGTTGCCCTTTGTCACCGATTCTGTTCATAACTTTTATGGACAGAATTTCTAGGCACAGCCAAGGTGTTGAAGGGATCCATTTTGGTGGCCTTAGGATTGTGTCTCTGCTTTTTGCAGATGATGTGGTCCTGTTGGCTTCATCAGATCATGATCTACAGCTTTCGCTGGAGCGGTTCTCAGCTGAGTGCGACACGGCCGGGATGAGGATCAGTTCCTGCAAATCCAAGGCCATGGTCTTGAGCCGAAAAAGCGTAGAGTGCCCTCTCCGGGTCAGGGAGGAGGTCCTGCCCCAAGTGGAGGAGTTCAAGTATCTTGGGGTCTTGTTCACGAATGAGGGGAAAATGGAGCGTGATATCGATAGGCGGATAGGTGCAGCGTCTGCAGTGAAGCAGGCGCTGTACAGGTCTGTCGTGGTGAAGAGAGAGCTGAGTCAAAAGGCGAAGCTCTCAATTTACCGATCGATCTACGTTCCCACCCTCATCTATGGTCATGAGCTTTGGGTTGTGACCGAAAGAACGAGATCACGGATACAAGCAGCCGAAATGAGTTTTCTCAGCAGGGTGTCTGGGCTCTCCCTTAGAGATAGGGTGAGAAGGTTGGTCATCCAGGAGGGACTCAGAGTACAGCCGCTGCTTCTTCATGTCAAGACGAGCCAGTTGAGGTGGCTTGGGCATCTGGTTAGGATGCCTCCTGGACGCCTCCCTGGTGAGGTGTTCCGGGCACGTCCCACCGGGAGGAGACCCAGAGGAAGACCCAGGACACGCTGGAGGGACTATGTTTCTCGACTGGCCTGGGAACGCCTCGGGATTCCCCCAGAGGAGCTGGACCAAATGGCTGGGGAGAGGGAAGTCTGGGTCTCCCTACTTGGGCTGCTACCCCCGCGACCCAACCCCAGATAAGCGGAAGAAAATGGATGGATGGAGATGGAGACCTCAAACTCCAGCCATGTACCATAAAAACAGGAACTCTGCTCAGTTTTTACCCCCCCCCCCCCCCTGTCTGATTTATTTGTCCGTGTGGACCTTTTAATGCCACACTGTGAGCCTGTAAGGTTGAATTTCTTCTTCCTCTTTTCATTTCTGAATGTGAGACCATACCAGGCCCAGAATAGGAGCAGCTGAAGCCTCTTCACGCTGACGTTGCCCCGCTCACTTCCTGTGAAACTGACAGGCCGGGCCTTTGACGGTTTCTGGTTTGAGGTTTTCATTCTGTTGAGCGCCTCCATGCAGCCGGACCTGAGTCCTGCCTGTTTCTGCAGCCGTCCTCGTCCCGTCTGCAGCTTCTGTCTGGCCTCCGTCCAACATGGCTGCGTCTCTTCCTGAGTACTACCACAGTCCAATGACGAAGAGGGAGTGTGAGGAGCTGCTGGGGAACAAGAACAAGGATGGGGCGTACCTGATCCGGGAGAGCGAGAGCATCCAGGGAGCCCTGTGTCTCTGCGTCTAGTGAGTGAAGAAGGTTCTTATTATTTCTTTAAATACGAAAACTTTTAACAACAAAACACAAAACCTCCTCGCAAGTAGAGTTGATTTAGTTGCTGTCAATCCTTAAAGAATCAGATCAATTTAAGCTATTTTGCTGGAATTATAATTATGTTGTTTTTTTCATGTGTCTGTTAGCAAAATATCTCATAAACCACTGGATGGATTTTAATGAAACTCTCAGTAATTATCCAACAATTTTCAGTCAGGTCATCTGGAAAGTTTCTTTTTTTGCTGAAACGTTTCACCTTCCATCCAGAAGGCTTCATCAGTCAAGGAAACACACAACACAAAACTGATTCTTCCCCCAAACAGCTTACTCCAAAATGGAACAAACCAGTTATGTTGGTGCTAAGATGGTGTCTTTGGCACGCCCTCTCTTGTGCTGGCCCTCTTCCTCGTCGACAGTCATGTCAAACTGGTTCAAAACAAAAAATGGTGAGTCAGTGGGTCAGTCAGATGACCTGACTGAAAATTGTTGGATTGTATACCTGGATTATTGAGCGTGGACTTTTTTGGTCTCAGTAATTATCTGCAAGTCTTTAATGTTTAGAGACAACTGCATTCAAGATGGCCGCCACATTCAATCAAACCTAAAAAACACAAATGGGTTGATTTTACAGCGGTTGAGCTAAAATTCGGTTTGGTAGTAGCTGAGAGTCCTTCAAAACAAATATCTTGAGAGCTACGTATTGCACAAGATCTTTGCTTAAAAACTTCAACATTAACTGTTAGAATGAACGTTTTTACGCCTGCTAGTAAAATATCTTGTGAACCAGTGGATGGATTCTAATGGAATTAAAACACACTCAAGTGTCACTTGAGGATAAAAGTCTACAGCTGATTAGCATTTAAAGTCAAGCTGGTTTGAAGTGGCTGCCGCAGCTAATCTACATTAGCAACACAAAAATGACTGTCAGGTCGAGTGAGGCATTTGGAGTGGTAGTAGCTGAGAGTCCTCCTCAAAACACGCTGTAAGCACAAGATTACAAGTAGCGTTTCACACCATATTTCAGCTCAGTGTCTGTAAAACTGACAGAGTCGTCATAGCCATTTGTTTGGCTGGTGGCCATCTTGAATCCACTAAAAGGGGCACAAAGAGTGGAGAAAAGCAAAACGCTTCAGGAGAAAAACTATGATAATGGGGTTTTAATATTTTTTTTTTTTTTTATAACAAAGTTACAAAGAGCTTAACATGAAGTAACAAATCAAACAAGTTTAATCCAATAAAACAATGTCTGTTTTTAAAAAAACAGACATTTCCAAGCATCAGACTAGCAGTAAATGACCATGTTACAAAAAATTACCATATGTATGTATGTATGTATACTACTACAAACTGTTCATTAAAGATGAGCGATATATACATATATATAAATTGTAATAAAGGGTAGTTGTTGTAGTCTTTAAAGGTGTGCCGACGCCTCATCTTAAAGTTCCTTTTTGTGGTCATGGGAGTCTCTGCTGCGGTCAGTCGTTATCTCTGGTTTGTTCCGTGACGTTCGAGCTGTTCAGAGAAACAACAAAACAAGTTTTATTAAGCGACAAACTACCAGAAACAGACAGTGAATTGCTTAGAAAAGTTGTTGTGAAGCCTTAAACGCATCAGCATTGAATGACTCATCAATACTGGTCCGTTTTTTTAATTATTGTTTAAGTCATTCAAAGTGTTTCCTATTTCATGTTGAGGAACTTTATTCTGAAATTGTTCCATGACTTTGGACACGTTTTTTCACAGACTGGTGAACCTCTGCCCATCTTTACTTCTAAATGTCCCACTTTATATGCAGTCCTCTTACTGACTGGTTACCAATTAACCTAAGTAGTTACAAAATGCTCCTCCAGCTGCTGCTTCTTCAACTTTTACAGCCTTTTCTTGCACCTACAACAACCTTTTTTAGTTGTGCTACTGCCAAAGAATTTAAAATTACATTAAATGTTCCTTAAAAAAGTCTCAGTTTAAATTTTTGATATGTTCACTGTGTTTCGTTCAGAATAAATTATGGCTTTATAAACCACTGCATTCTGGTTTTATGGACATTTTTCACAGCTGTTTTAGAAGTAGGGTTGTAGTGGTGGAGTTTCTGAAATAACGGTGGACTTAGGGGTAAAATAAACACTGACTTTTGTCGTGATTCATTAATCGAGAAATAAAGAAACAAAGGGAACTAGAGAAACGTGATTTTCTGTGCAAATGCAGCGTGGATGATTATTGCTGAAGGATTTCAATTGAGTGCTCCTGAAGCAGCTGAAAACAGCTAAAAAGGTTTAATCACTAAAATGTTATTGCAAGTTGAAATTGAACAGTTTACGTTTGCTGAAAGCAAAAAAACAGCAGAAATGTGTAGAAAAAGATTAAATGGGCAGAGAGAACAGCTGAATAGATTACAAAACATTTAAAATTAACAAAAAAGAACTTGAAATGAGCAGAAAGAACCTGAAATTAGAAGCTGAAAAGGTAACAAAAAAAGCTAAAATTAGCAGCAAGAGGCTGAAAGGAACAAACAGTTAAAATTATTAAAAAGAAGGACAATAAGTGGAAATTAGTCAAAAAACAAATAATTGGAAAAGCTTAAAAAAAAACTAAAAAGCAAAGGCAGAAAAAGAGTAACTTGGCAGAAAGAAGCTAAGGAGCAAAAACATCCATCCATCCATTTTCTTTACCCGCTTATTCCATTTTGGGTCACGGGGGTCGCTGGTGCCCATGTCCAGCAGTCACTGTGCGAGGGGCGGGGTACACCCTGGACGGGTCGCAAGTCCATCACAGGGACACATAGAGACAAACGAGACAAACAACCATTCACTCTCTCACTCACACCTAGGGACAATTTAGAGTTACCAATCAGCCTAACATGCATGTTTTTGGACTGTGGGAGGAAACCGGAGTACCCGGAGAAAACCCACGCATGCACGGAGAGAACATGCAAACTCTACCCAGAAAGGCCCCTGGACCGGGGTTTGAACCAGGGACCTGCTTGCTGAGAGGCAGCAGCTCTACCAGTTGCGTCACCGTGCTGCCCGGAGAAAAAACAAAACAGATAAAATAAGCTAAATTGAACAAAAAGAAGCTGAACTAGAACAAAAGCTGAAAAGAGCGATAAAAGGTTGTAAACAGCTAAAGGGTTTGAAGGATCTGAATAGAGCTCCATTAATTTTCTATGAGAAAAACATGGCCGACAAAGTTAATTTATTCACAAAGTAAAAATGTCACAAATAACAAAAGTCAGAGCAGGAATGTCCTGACTGAGCCGAACATTTTGATACATGAATTGTCGAAATAGTGCACAAATTGCAGAACAGATGCTGAAAAATGTACTGAAGAAAAACGGATCCGTTGAGGACGATTCAGAAACATTCAAACAAGGAGAAAATAACAAATCTGTTTATTCTGATGCCGTATGGCAGGTTGCAGATCCAACAGAACTCAAACCGTCTGTAGGAGTTGTGACGCAAACCACACAGAGCATGGGGTTTTCATAACTATGGGACTTGTAATTCATGCAGACGAGCCAATCAGACTCTAGGAGGCTTTTGTGATCAGATCATGAACATCAGAGCCACACAACTCATGTGGCTCTCTGGTCCACCTTTACCCATTTATCCAGAACAGAAACCAGAACGTAAGGTCTCGTGATCCACTTGTCAAAATGAAACATTCTTATTTCCAACTAGTAGTCATAACGCTCTTCGATTCACACACCCATCAGTGTTTATATGGAAATTCACCAGATTATCTGAAGGACCTTCTTGCTCCATATTCATCCACCCCGGTCCCTACGATCACAGAACAGTCATCTCCTCCACCTGCCACGAACTAAATTAAGAACCATGGGAGATCGGGCATTCTGTGTGGCTGCCCCCCACCTCTGGAACTCCCTCCCTGAATATCTGAGAGCTCCACAATCATTGACTGACTTTAAAAAAGGCTTAAAGACTTTTTTTTTTAAGCAAGCCTATTCTGCCTCCACATGATTGTATCATTGATTTTAGTTGATTTTATCACAGATTTTAGTTGATTTTATCACAGATTTTAGTTGATTTTATCACAGATTTTAGTTGATTGTATCATTGATTTTAGTTGATTTTATCACAGATTTTAGTTGATTTTATCATTGATTTTAGTTGCACTCTGTAGCACTTTGAGATTTTTGTTAATGAAAAGTGCGTTACAAATTAAATTCATTATTATTATTATTATTATATATAATAATGTTCTTTATAGGTTGCACAAATATGTCAAACGTTCTTTGTAATCCAACGGTTCAGTCAGGTCATCTGGAAGGTTTCTTGGTCCTTTGCTGAGAGGTTTCATCCTTCATCCGAAGGACTTCTTCAGCCCGAGGAGTCACAAACAAACTGGAGTCCCATAAATACCACACTCCCATAGTGGGAAAAAAAAGCAGTTTGGTCTCCAGTTTGTTTGTGACTCCTCGAACTGAAGAAGTCTTTCGGATAAAGGTCGAAACGTCTCAGCAAGAAAAAAAAAAGAAAGAAACCGTCCCGATGACCTGACTGAACATTGTTGGATTTGTACCTGGATTATTCAGCATGAACTTTTGGTATTCTTTAGAATCAATGATAAAATATACTTTTTATTCACAGTGTGCATCAAAATGTAAAGATTTTTGTTTTCTTTCACCCAGTGTGTCTCGTTACTGCAAGACTGATGATTTTCTTCAAATCCAGAGTGCACACACCCAAACTCTCACTGGTTTCCATTGCAATTGAAATTTATTTTAAAAAAGATCTGTATCTTCTTCCCAAAACACATTAAATATATATTATAAAAAAATGCAACACATGATGAACAGACACTTCTGTCATGGACTTTTTTTCAATATGAATGTTTTCCCGAGGCTTACTTTCTGCTCTTCATTTCTGTCTTTAATAAAGAGTGCCGCCAACAAGTGACAGACGCAGGTGTGTGGTTACCATGGTGATCGTAAAATACCATTGACATCAACTTAAAGTTTATTCTGATCTTTTGTTTCACAGTTCATATATCAAAATGTCGGCCATTTTGTCAGCTTAGATTTTTACAAAATAAGAGTTCTAGATTCTTGTTGAGATTTGTTAACGTAAACATCTTGTTTTGTCTTTTCAGCAAACAGAGGGTGGTTTATACCTACAGGATTCTTCAGTCGCACGAAGGAAACTACACTCTCCTGGTAAAGACTCACAGAAACATTCAAACTGAGCACAATTTTATGTTTTTTAACTTATAAACTGGACTTTGTGGAACATGTTCATTTAATTATTCAAAAAGAATCAACAAAGTTTCATTTATTTAGTTAGAGGTAAATCATCTTGTCTATTCTGGCTTTTTGTGCACAGTTGTTAAAAATGGTAAAACATTGGTTCTAACTCTTTCAAGACAAACAGTAAAATAATTAAAATGACATTGCAATAATTTTTTTTTATACATATTTACTAGAGAACGATTGCAGTAGCAGTTTCAAACATTAGCAATATGTCAAAATATTGAATTTATTATTTTTAGTACAAAAGTTGTATAAAAGTTCATTTGGTCTAAAAAATAACTTTTAAAAACTAAGTGATCTGCAGTTTTTATGAGGAAATAATAAGAAATCAGGAAGGTTGTTTTTTCTTTATGATTTTGCAACATCATGTCAGTCAGAGTCAGAGAGAGTCAGAGATACTTTATTATCATTTGCACCTCATGTGGTACATGTGGTGGAGCGAAATTATGTACACAGGGTCCCAGTTACATCTGACAATAAAATGTAAAAGAAAAACAATGATACCATATGTCTTCACAGGAACAAAATTCATAATATTTATATGTAAAACACCTCTGTGAAAAAGTCTAATAATAAAATCCCTCCAGACTAAAGATAAGAGCTTGAATTTCTAGGAGGCGGTTTCTTTTATAAAACATTTATTTTTGCGTTTTACCATTTATAATCAACTAAATGTGGCTAATAAATGAATAGTTGATAATAAAAAAATATTAAAATATAGAAAATCATGCAACAGATTAATAGATAAAACATACAAAATGAACAAATTAATAAAAAAATTTAATGTTTAATTAAACAAAACCATTTTAATTGCAGCCTACATTAATATGACCAGAATAAATCAGTTTAATTGGTCATCATGACCTGTTTAAATATTTCTTAAAAGAAGTCATTGATACTAAAAAACATTTCTTAAACCGTTAGATTTCCAACGAGTAAAAAAGTAGCAACATAAAACAGTGAGTCATCGGCGTATAATGAAACTCTGCTGGGTGAAACTCCCCCTCAGACAACTCCACATTTATTAAACAAAATATTTATTGCACTAAACTTTTTTTATTTTATAACTGAGGCAAACTGGCAGCCAGGCATTCTTTATTTAAATACATACTCCCACTAATGTTTGGTAAAACGTTTAGTTCTGTGCGTTTCACCTCAACCGTAGGCTTTTTATAGCCATGTTGACTGTGTGATGCTTTTAGTAACCTGTTTTGTACATGGTTAGCAAAACTGTAGTCTAGGCTGCGCACATTGTTTGTTGCCCATCTCAGCTGTTTTTGGCAGTTGTTACCCATTTTATGTGTATATGTTAGACCTGGACACTCGGTTCCGTACGTAGCCTTGCATGTTTTCTGTCATAAAGAGCGGGGTTAGTTGTCAAAATACACGTCTAGAATTACATAAAACTGAACTGGGATGAGTTATGAGAGGCCCTAAGACTTCTATAGTGACAGATACTCTGATGTTCTGGTGGTTTCCTGAGTCATGGTTCTTGTCTAAACCAGGTTCCTTACATGTGAACGGAACAGTTCCTCTTTCAGCCCTTGTCAAACTAGATGCATTTGTTTGAAATGATTATCTTGGAATCCCAAGAAAGTTCAATCAAGTCATCTGGACAGTCTCTTTTTGTTGTTGAGACGTTTCATCCTTCATCCAAAGGACTTCATCTGTCCGAGGAACCACAACAAACTCGAGTTTGAGTTGAGCTGATGCCTTTGGATGAAGGACGAAACGTCTCAATAAAAATTGAAACCGTCCAGATGACCTGACTGAACTTTGTTGTATTTTTTACCTGGATTATTGAGCATGAACTTTGATTATCTTGGAATATAAAGTTATTTAGAATTTGCTTCAAAGGCTTTTCCAGACTTTTGTAAATCCACGGTTCTTCTCCTCTTTACTCAGTTTCTTGAACTTATTTTAAGTATCTGTCAATGCAATTATAAATTTCCAGCTTTAGTTATTCATGCTCACTAACTGGAAATAAGACATGTCAAGCTAAAAAGACAATATACAACTTTGGCAACATAACATTTTAAAGAAATATCTCATTTGTTTCATCGCTGAGTTGTGATTGAGTCATTCACACTGACACGTCTCTGAAAAACAAATGTTTCTCCCCTCAGAGTGGAAACTCACCCTCATAGCAAAGGAAAATATTATACTTGTTTAAGAAAGGCTCCACACTGATGCAATGACAACAGTTTTCCACCCCACTCAGAGCTTGATGTTAATAAAAACTGAAGAGTTAATTAGACAGATTTAAGCCTTCCCACACTTTTAGGTTGTTTGGTATTGATATTAAATGTCAGGAAGGTCAGTCGGGTTATCAGATGGCTGGAAACTAAATTGTTTTGATGAAATTTAATGATAAATCAATCTTCCAATTGCAATAGACCTCATTAAAGACCATTTATTTACACATCTCACAGAACAGTTTTCTCTTTTTTAGCTATTTTTTTTTTTGTGTGTGTGTGGTTATAGTTAAATACAAATTTTTGAATTTCAACTAGTTTGGATATTCTTTCAGTGACTTGATGGATGTTTCCAATTTTCAATAGAGCTGTACTTTTTTTTGGCTTTGGGAATCATTAATGAGAATTTGTTTTTATTTTTTTACAGTATACATTAAAAAAAACAAGTAACACATTCAAATTTTACATAATTTTGTCTCGAAATAAACCAACTATAAAGAAAACTCCCCAACAGTATTAAAAGTTACACACATTTAGTTTATTTCTGCGCATCTTTTAAAAATACTTTTATTCTGTTTTGTCTTCAGACAGCTGCAGGTTTACAGGAGACATATTTTAAGACTTTGGAGGATTTAATTTTGAATTACAAGAGGAAGAACCAGGGTTTGGTTTGTCATTTGCGTCACGCTGTCAAAAAGAAGATGCCCTGGTTGATTCAACCCCCTCCCATACCAGAAAGATCCACCAAGCCAAGAATATCACCCAGAGTGTCACCAGGAGTATCACCAGGAGTATCATCAGGTGTATCATCAAGTGTATCTTCTAGAGTATCATCAGGCGTATCATCCAGAGTATCGGCAGGGATATCATCCAAAACATCACCTGTAGTGCTGCCGGGAGCATCACCAGGATTTTCCTCTAGAGCATCACCAGGTGTATCATCTAGAGTATCTAGAATATCGGCAGGGATACCATCCAAAGAATCACCTGTAGTATTCCCAGGAGTATCAGCAAGGGTATCACCAGACTGCAAGTCTCAAAGAAGACACAATCTTTTATATGGAGAGGACCAAGACTATGAGAGTAAGTTGCACACTACATTTGCCCTCACAGCCTCTTCATTTGTTTGTGACTCATTCCGTCCTTCTTGTGTTTCCCTTCAGACGATCCTTCTGATTACGTGGAGGTCCTTGCTGATGATCTATGACTTTAAAGCTCCTGGAGGAACCAGGGGAGGATAAATTGAGACTGATTTGTGTTTAGAATGCTTGAACTGCTGAAAACAGAGAGGTGATGGTATTTTTGCCGGTGTCTGTTAGTCAAATATCTCCACTGGTTGAATTTTAATGAAACTTTCAGGCTTTAATCAATGGATGTACATCTACATTTAAAAACCAACAACTCAGGTTCATCTCTTGAGTTTCTATTCCTGAATGATTCATAAGTCAGATTTAGGTTAGGTGAAAACACTGAAAATGTTTTGATACAAGGACTGAAATGGAAAAAGAAAAGCTGCCAAAATCCCAAGAAAAACTTTGAAAGAACCTTCAGAACGTCTGGAGATCTCTTCAACAACACCACTTTCAAAAATGGCAGAAAAGTCTGACTCAGGGCTTAATTTGAAACCCAATCAATGCCGGAAAGCAAACAATGGGCGGGCTTGCTGAGTGGTGGGGAGTGGAGGCAGAGGACCCAGAAATTTTTTAATAAAGTAAATGTGATTTCCTGCATTTTGGTGTATTTTAACAAGTTGTTAAACATCTACGTTTACCTACATTTGTAAACAATCCACTTCTGTCAAGCATCCTATCCCCCCACCCCTTACTTGATAGTTCTGAGCCGACTCTTCTCCGCTGAATTCACTGTCCGACTCCACGTGTGAAACCTCCAGGCCCCTCCTCCGTCTGTTCGTTGCTGCTGCCTGTGCGCTCCTGCCTGCATACAGCTGCCTGGTTAGTTCATTCGACACCCACCCCCACCACTCTTTTTTTAGTGGCTGAGATTTTTTCAAGGGTAGAGGCGGAAATGCTACTTGAAGAGGCAGATCGTATGTGATATAGAAGTTGTAAGTGGCTGTTGTGTTTAAAATTAGTGTTTATGTAACATATCCAGTGTGAGTTTTATTCGTTCAAGGCAGTCATATTTGTTCATAACTTTATTATTAGTAAACCTGAGCGTTACCGGATCCAAGCAAACAGTTACCGGAACACACCCTGTCAAAATAATAGAGTTCCCAGATCCTGTTCTGGCAGGATCCAGCTCAAATTAAGCACTGGTCTTACTGCTTGAAGGACCATCTACAGAAACTTGGACTGTATCGGGGTTTTAACGAAGCGGTGGACCGACACCAGACAGCAGCTCTTTGAGTTGGTGTATTTATGGCAATAACAAGAAACCACAGCAAAGGCCTCACAGAGCACAACACCACCCACTCATTATTCCATGCGGTAGACTATTACAACGTCACACTTCGAGGTTTATTGGGGCCATCTAAAGGCCTGAATGAACACAGTTTGTTTTCTTTCGTTGGAAGAGTTTTAACGCACCAATGGATTCAATTTTGTCCAGTCAAGTAGCAGCTGACACACTCCTAAAGCAGTGGTCCAAGTAAAATTCATCAGGTCAGCCTAAACTTCCTTTTTTAACGACAGCCATGCCAATTTTCTTCACTCATCACATGGTTTATTCAGGCTTCTACTTTGACTGCAAGGAGGCTTTTTTTACACCTCGAAGGAAGCAGAAAGAAACCGCAGAACAGACTTAAAAATTACCATAAATGTTAGACAAGCTGCGCCTCACTGTAGAAAAGATGTGGCACATAAAATGCACAGTATTACCGTAAATGCAGCAAAAGCTGTGCCGTTTAAAATTATTATTATAAAGTTTATTCATTTTTTTTTAACAAAACAAAGCAATTCTATACACAATAAAAAATACAATCACAAATAAAATGAAAGGCAGCAGAAAGAAGAAAAAAATCTTATAATAGATGCCCCTTTTTTTCCCAAAAATTTATTCAAACAATAATAATCTTCAAAAAACAAAAACAAAATAAATAACTCCTCTAGCAACAATTCATACAAATACGCATTAAGCTATTTCATATTTCTTTAACAAATCAACTTTGATCATTCTCTTAAACATATACATTGATCTGGCATTTTTAACATCACTCTCCAGATTATTCCATAATCTAATTCCTTGGATTGAGGTAGACCGTCCCTTCAAACTAGTTTGAAATTTAGTACTTGATGGGTGACTGAAATGCTTCCTGGTAATAATTCTTACAGCTCTTTTCTGTAAAACAAAAACAGAATTTGTAATTGTTTTTTGCCAGCTTTCCCCCAAACGTCAGTACAATAAATGTGGAACAATTATTGTGTTATACAACATATACAGAGCTTTATCATTTAATACCTCCCTTACGTTGTACAGTACTGCAATAGATGTAGCTATTTTTATTCTTACATCATTTATGTTGTAGTGAGATAGGTCGGTTAGCTTCGTTTAGCTTCGGAGCTCCACTACACGTTATAATATCTGGACTAGTTCAAGTACCTGATATTATACTTAATTTAAACGGATTCTCTCTTTTTCGAGCTACTTGACAGATATGTGACAGAGATACTGTGTGGGAGATGGTTTAATCAGTGACGTGAGACGTTAATTTTCTTTGACCCATCAAAATGAATGTGGTCATTTATTAACAGAATCAAAATTTAACATCAAACATTGTACACGTGATTATTCTGATTGTACGCAATAACACAGCTTAGATAGAAGAGTTTTAAAGATGGGAAATGAGGGAGTTTAAATGGAGAGAAAAGGATGAGGGAAAAGTGGGTTGATAACGAACGGCACCCTCCATCCGAACCCAGCTCCACCTCGGTACACTTAGGTAGTGAGGGACTCGTTACCTTGTAGAAGATGTCTCCACTGGTACGGAGTTCCATTTAACGCTACCTTTCCAGCGTCTCCGTAGGAACAGCTGCGAATCGTCCGAAGTAGTGACGGTACTTCGTTCAACACCACGCTCACCTCTCAGGTGGACTCACATGAGCTGTGAGCCCGTCAGAGGTTCCACTCAGATGTGGAAGATTCCATAATCCCCACGAGACTCGGAACTTTGTTCTTCCTTCTGGAACTTTGTTCTGCGTAGTTCCCGTTGTTCTGCATTCTGCTTGGAACTAGGAAGTGTTGACCCTTTTAAAGAGGTCACTTCCGGTTCCTCTGAAAACTTCCTGATTGGTTGAAACGAACCAACAGGGGTGTGGTTTTAGTGATGTAAGAGGGTCATTAAAAGTCAAGGAGAAAGCGTAGATGTTTAAGAACAGATAGAAAAATGTTTTGAAGAACAGAGACTTTTTGGTGCCAGTCCTCTTCTATCTATCTGAAAAAGTTAAACATGACATTTCGTTCCAATAAACATGTTTTTGACCGAAACTTGACTTCTGACCCACATCACGACTTGCTCATTTCAGACAGAAGATCAAAAAATGCATAATTACTCTTGTAACAAACATTAGCTTGATTTCTACTTTGAATGAGGATTAAAAATCATTTATACTGTTTCACAGTTGATTTAAAATGAGTAGTTCACTTCAACATTTAAAATGGTTTGAACTAAACACACTTTTGATTATCAAGATATTGTAAAATAGTAATGATAATAAAAAAGAGAGTGTTCTTTCAATTGATCAGTGCAGGATACAATTAGAAAGTCTCTGGATGAACTTAATTTTGTGTTTCTGGACTCAAATCAATGAAATAACAGTTCTTGTCCCAGGAAGGCCCTCAGGGCCAGATTTTGACCTGAGGCTTAGTTCACTACAATGTAATGTTTCCATGTCAGCTTTTCATCAATAACACCCAAAAACTTCACCTCACTAACTCCACAAAACTCAACACCCTCGACTCTAAATGTGACATTAACAGTTCTCTTTCTGTTACTGAATACAACATAGTTTTATCTAAGTTTAATGATAATTTATTAAATTTAAACCAATTTTGTATTTTTACAAATTCTGTCTGCATCAACTCCAACATTCATTCTATGTCTTTACCCAAACCAAAAAATGTGGTATCATCTGCAAATAGAACACATTTAAGGAGTCCTGACACATTTACCAAGTCATTTACATATAAAATAAATAACTTTGATCCAAATACAGAACCTTGAGGAACTCCACATGTGTTATTACAGAGGTCAGATTTTCCATCATTTATTTGTAGAAGCTGTTTCCTATCTTTCAAATAGCTAGATACCCACTGTAGTGCTAGTCCTCTAATGCCATATTTATTCAAGTTTTCAAGGAGAACAATGTGGTCAATAATATCGAATGCTTTCTTTAAATGAACAAAAATACTAACACAATAATGTTTTTGATCGACACCAGTTGTTATTTGTTCTATCAATTCCATGAGACCCATTGTTTTTTGCTCTAAACCCATACTGACTGCTACTTAGAATATTTTGATTAGCAAAAAATTGATCTAATCTGGTCACAAATAATTTTTCTAACATTTTTGAAAACTGTGTCAACAAGGATAATGGTCTACAATTATTGAACACACATGACTGCTAATGACGCCTTAAATGAATTACCATAAAATATCCTGATGCATGCCGGGCTTGCCATATAAACTGTAGATAAGCTCTACTGCCTAAAATAAATGACTGTAAATGCAGGAAAAGCTATGCCTATTAAAACAAATAAATATAAATGGCTCAGTCTAAAATTTATGAATAGTGCAAACGGAACCACATTAAATAATTTACTATAAACTGTAGAAAAGCTGTGTTGCCTATGATATGGTAAAACATTCACAAACAATTATACGTCTTTTGACTTCAGTCTGTCATTTATGGACTCCCATCCTAGAACGTTTTTCTTCTTTTAAATATTCATACATACAGTATTAATTAACTGCTGCTTTGCATACGATCAGGAAAGAATAAGTGCTATTTATTTCTATGTAGGGGGCAGGATTTTGTGTTGATATTTTGTTTTTTGAAGCAGCTCTCAAACCAAAGAGTCCTTAAAAAGTGCTAAAATCCTAAATTTGTTTTCCCAAACTTACTCATCTTAAAACAGGTGAACTTGTTTTTAAAACTTCACCTGTCCAGAGACACGATGAGCTCTGATCTGAAGAGGTGAATGCTGTTAAAGTGTTAAACCAACATCCAGTTGCACACCTTCTCCCTGCAGTCTGGCTGCAGAAAACTCAGGTTCATGAACTTTATCTTCAGTAGAAATGATAAAATACAACATGTCAGCTTATACTTGGGTGCTAAAAAAGATCACAAAAATAGCTTTTTGGTGCAGATTTGCATGCAGAGTCATGATATTTTTCTGTTCTGGGGCAGTGTTTGTTAAACTGTTGTCCTTATTCACAGTAAATATGAGATTGCAATGCATTTTCTTTAAATAAATATTGTATATTTTTTTGTTTGTTACATCTAAATAAAGTGTTGTTTTGCAGACGTGAACAGAGATGTTTGTGTTGCTCAACAACTTTAAATGTGTCTGCGACTAAATGCACAGAGCACAACCACACATCCTGTTTGGGGTCCAGTTGTTTATTTGTCATATGCAGGTTAACACAAAGTCAACAATGCAATGTCGTTCAGGATGAAGAGAATGGATTAGACTCACTACAAAAAAACAAACTAACAATAAACAGAACAAAACAAGAAATACTAAAGCATGTAATAAGGCTACAAAAAGTGAAAAAGAAATATAATATTTACAAGGTCCAAAAGAAACAGCAAACAACAACATGGTAGAATATAATGGTGCAAGTAGGATGAATTCTCATGAATAAGTATTTCATATGTAGTAATTTTAACTTAAATGCACATGGTTGTGTGACAGGTTATTACACAGGTAGTGAGTAACATTGAGATTAATTTAATTATGATGGTAAGGTAGTGACATACATGATATATAGCATATGTGATATACATGATATATGACATAAATGGCACAAGATATGACATACATGACATTGTGTACAGTGACTATAGTGTTACTTTTTATTTGTCTTAAAAAATGACAAATGATCTAATCTAGTATTAGAGCCAGTATTATGTTAGTTTTAAAGTAGAATGTAAAGCTTCACCTCCTAAGACCCGAACTCTTGCATGACATGCATTAATTCATAATGTCCACATATGTGGATGCCAGGTCCTAGGAGGTTAATGTTGAAAATATTTTCACCTAGATAAACAACACAACAGCTTTGTTATCTTAATACATTCTAATAGGATTTCAGACTAAATATTATAAATCATTACATTAGTCAGTGGGATGATTATCATTTATTTAATTAATTTAATTTAATTTGATTTGATTGGATTTTTATTTATTTTATTTTGAAAGAGCACCCGGATTTATTTGACACGCCTTTTCCCGTCACGTGTTTTTGAGGCCACTCTGGGTTTTTGAACTTGCAGTGAATAGAGGGGTGTTTAGATGTAGCCTTATTTATTTTTTCAAAAAATAAAAACTTTTAACGTAATTTCATGTAGTAATTTTTTAAAATTTTATAGTATAACAGTACTTAATATTTTTACAAGCAAAATGAAACAATATGATTTGTATAAAAAGAACTTGAATTTTATGTTACCCCTTTTTTGAGTAGCTGATTCGTTCCTCCTCAGTTCGAGCTCGAAGCGGGAGGACGTTACTGTGTTCAATCTGTTGACGTTTTGTAGGACGGAAAAACAATAAAACAAGGCAAGTATACAGCAACAAACATGCACACAAATGTCCAATGTGGTGTGGTTATGTCAAACACAGAATCAGTCATTAATATTTCCTACTCTACTTAAAAATAATAATAATCTGCTCCTCTGTGTTTTTAAACTGTAAGCTAATTTACCGGCTAGCTTATTGTTATCCTGAAAAGTTCATAACGGACGCTTATGCCAATGTCAGTTTTGGTATTTTCAGTGCAAAGTAAAGTTCGTTTTCATTTTATTTTTACAGGATGGACTTAACGACGTGTTTGAAGTCGCTGTTGCTGACGATCCATCAGTACCGAGACAGCAGAACCGCTCAACACGCATCGCAGCTTCAGAAACAGCTGGAGGTAGGCTAACTTTGCTAGCTGTCAAAACAACAGGAGTCTTTTTGGTGTCTTTATTTATACAAACCATGAAGCTGTTTTAAACTGATGACATGAGCTTTTATGGGTGATTCCATCTTTGGATGTGGCGTATAAATAATCTCTTAATCTCAGGCTACCAATTTTGAGACCCACTAGATTAATTGTCTTTTTTTTTTTTGTCCTGATGTAACATGTTAGAGATTAATGTAATAAACTAAGCATCTACATTTTTAAGTATTAGTTTAAATACTCTCAGTTAGGCTGTCAGACATGACTAATGTGCTACCGCTGGATGTCTGCAGGAGGTTTCAGGTTTGAAGTGTGACCACCTCCTGTCCTCGGGTCAGGTTCTGCCCAGCGAGTGTGTGAGTGGGCTGGTGGAGCTGACAGGAAACCCAAACACCAGCCCTGTTCTGATTGGCTCCATCATCTCCCTGCTGGCACAGTTAGGTAACGTTTTCACTCAACAGATGAATTATGACTTAAATTAAATCAGGATCTGTTGGCGCTTACTGAACTTAACCTCACCTGCACCTTGTCTCGTCCAGCGAGCGATGATACCGGTCGGGAGATTCTTCACAGCAGCTACAACCTCACCAGCACCTTGGCTTCTGTCATCCACTGCCACAGCAGCACACCTGGAGAACCCCTGGTGATACAGGTACGTACGGTCATACGCCCTTCCTGACACAATCCTAACCATTTACTGGGCTTGGAACTGGCACAAGCGATATACTGGCTTGTGCTCTCTAGTGGCTGGTTTGTTTGCAAATTAACAAACAACATAAAGTCAAGCTTACCTGAACAGAATTAAAGCAGAAATGTGGAAATAAGTCAGAAATCCTCAGATACGACCTGTCCAGGACCAGAGTAGTTAGTTCAACACTAATTTGTGAGTGAATGTCTTTAAAAACAATCTTGATTTGTTTGTTTTAAACTCAGTAACTGGTATGAGGTTGTTTCTGTCTTTCAGTGCTTACAGGTGCTTCAGAAGCTGACGTACAACACTCGCACCTTCCAGTCCACAAACTACATCAATGAGCTCATCGGTTTCCTCATGACCAGCATGTGAGAGCCAGAGTGTCTTCTAAAATCTGAGGGGCTAATCAGCTGTTTGTTAACGTTTCTCCCTCCGTGTTTCACTGCAGTCAGTCTCAGAGCGAGGACGTCGTCCTGCCATGCCTCGGTGTCATGGCCAACCTTTGTCGAGAAAACCCCTCAGTGCAGAGTCACATCAAGTCTCTGGTGAGTTCTTCTCACACGTTTGATGACCGCGATGAAAATCTGATTAACGGGAATGAACACAAACGGGAAGCTGTTTTATATATTTTTATTTTATTTGTATCATCTTTGATGGGGAGTGGTGGTGCAGAGGTTAGAGAAGGTGGGCCTGTGATCGAAAGCTCGCCGGTTCAACTCCTGGTACAGACAACATCAAAAATGTGGGTGGGAAAGGTGAAGCACCCACACTTTCCTCCACTCTCATTTGCCCCACTCTAGGCCCTTGAGCAAGGCCCTTAACCCCCACCATCTGCTCCTCCGGGTGTCCTAGATAGCAGCTCTCTGTTCCACACAAAGGGCTGTGGTAGCTCGGTGGTCTGTGGTTGTGTCAGGAAGGGCACCCGGCGTAAAAATTGCCAAGTCTTCGTGTGATTTCGCTGTGGTGACCCCTGAAGAAGAGAGCAGCTGAAAGAAGAAAAAACTTGCATCAAAGAAGAGTCTAGCAGTCTAAGATTATCTCTGAAAATGTCTGCCCCACTTTAAATCATTTTTGTGGCAGCGGTTTAAACAAATATCTCAGGCACTAGGACCGTGCGGCACATCAGTCAAGCCTTATTGAGCAACCTCTGCAGCTACGTGCTGAGAGGAAGAGTCTCTATTATGAAGCTGAGAAAATAAAGTTTGAACCTCTCATAGAATTGAAAGGAAAAGATAAGTGTATATAAGTCGCAGGACTGACAAATTATGCAAAAAACTGCGACTTATACACAGGAAAATACGGTATATACAGCACGACAGCTCAGTGGTTAGCACTGTTGCCTCACAGCAAGAATGTCCTGGGTTCAATCCCCGGTTGGACCTGGGGTCTTTCTGTGTGGAGTTTGCATGTTCTTCTCGTGCTGGCGTGGGTTTTCTCCGGGTACTCCGGTTTCCTCCCACAGACCAAAAACATGCATGTTGTGCATCTGTGATCTCAATGGGATTTGCCTGGTTAAATAAAGGTTAATAAATAAATATAATTTTATTTTTTCAATAAATATATATAGCTTTGATAAGAAGTCAGAAGCTCATGCATCATTGAAGAACCGTTCTGTAAAATTAAAGAACCGTTCTGTAAAGTTAAAGAACCGTTCTAATGTCTGAAGAGGAGCCGACGAGTGAGACCAGTCAGCTGAGTTTGTTGCAGAACCTTTTTGAAAAATATATATTGTTAAACTCTCATCCTGACACGACTCTGTACTGTTGGACTCATCTGTTGTGGCGTGCTGGTGCTTATAGGACAACGTGAAGCAGTTCTACCGGACCCTGATCAACTTCCTGGCCCACAACAGCCTGACGGTGGTGGTCTTCACGCTGTCCATTCTGGCCAGTCTCACGCTGAACGAGACGGTGGGCGACAAGGTAAGAACACTCGTTCCAAGCCAGACATCGTCGTTAACACCAAGCTCACGTTGAGCGCAGATTTCACATCCAAAAGGGTTTAAGTTCTGAAACGTTCTCCGATTTTTAAACTTCTTATCAAAATATAAACTCTTGAGCGCTCAGGAATATTTAAAGTTCCTGCAGCTCATATTTGTTTTATTCAAATTCACGTGTTGTTTGAAAATAAATGTGTTTGACGCATGTTTCAAGGAAAATGTCTTCATTTTCAGACGTGAGTTTACATTATCTCTCTTCTGTTTTTTTTTTCTTTTGGTTTTCTTTTTTAATGTGTAAATAAAACTTTGGTTGTTGACGCTGCGTCTCATTTCTCCGTACGTGCGTCTTTTTTTATTTTTAGCTCTTCGACTCAAAGAACATCCACCAGACGTTCCAGCTTGTGTTCAACATCATCGTGAACGGCGACGGCACGCTGACTAGAAAATACTCCGTCGACCTTCTGGTCGATCTGTTGAAAAGCCCCAAAATTGCAGATTACCTCACGAGGTTACACGAACACACACCTGGCACAAACCTTCGGCGTTTCCCTCAAACTGTTTATTCTAAAGCTACGTTTTTATTTCCAGGTATGAGCACTTCTCTGCGTGTGTGTCTCAGGTTTTAGGGCTGCTGCGTTCCAAAGACCCGGACTCTGCAGCCAAGGTGAGATTAAAAACAACAACCACAAACTGCCTTTCATGTTTTTATGTCTGCGCAAACATCCACAGAAAGAAAGTTGTTTCTAAAAAAATACAACAGAAGTGAAGTATTAAGTAGTTGACAACGCTGAGCAAAGACAGGAAATGGTTTGTGGTGTGAAAAAAAAAAAAAAGCTGCGGTCTCAGTTTATATCTGACCTGAGACACAAGTTAATCTCGCTGCTCGACACTCGTTTTTTTTTTTGCTTCCAAGCAGCCAGACTAATCTGTAATCTGAAGTGATCTGGATGAATGAATGAAGCTTTACTGTGTTTGTCACAACCACAACAAAACTGCAGAGCCTCTCCAAGGTGCTTGTTTTAGTCCCGAGTCAGGGTTTCTTGTCATGGAACGAGATTGTGTACACAGGGTCCCAGTTACATCCCACAATAAAATGTAAAAGAAAAACAGTGATAAGATCTAAGATATGACCTAAGAGAAACATCAACTAAAAATACGCTAAGCACTAACGGCATAAAAACATCACACCGAACAGCAGCACGAACACAAGTCTGTGTGAGCAGCAAACTTAGTGCACATGCATTTAATTTAGAAAAGATTCAAACTTAAATAGATTAAAAAAATAATAAATATAGCCCATGACTCAGTGTGGACTTGTGAGATGTGTGTGGTTGTGAGTGCGTCAGTGCATGTGCGTCGTCTTGAAAGAAACTGGTGTTCTTTGTGTTCTCAGGTTCTGGAGCTCCTGCTGGCCATGTGCAGCGTCTCAGGTCTGCGCTCGCTGCTCTGCGACGTGGTCTTCAGACCTGCCGGACCCAGACTTAGAGCCGCAGGCCGTAGGCAAGGTCCAGGACCGGATGGGGGGCTGGTTCTGGTGCAGTGGCTCAGCTCGCCCGTGGAGGGCGCCGAAACGTGCTCGATCAGAACCCTGCAGCTGCTGCACGAGCTGCTGGAGGTGAGATTTTATTATTCAGATTTCTGGAAGTTAATGTGTATATTTTAATTATTTTGAACCTGAACAAAAGGAGAAAAGAGCAGAAAACAAAAAGCGGATGAGTCGAGGACAGAAACTCTAAATATAGTTTGTTTTGTGAACGGAAAACGTCTCAAAACCAGATTTGCTGCAAAATGCAACATTTGATACTTTGTCCTTAAAGCTAAAAGGCGCATTATGTTGAATAAAACAGGAACTATTTGTTTTATATGGTGCTTTTGTAAGGACTATTTCGGTTAGAGTCATAAAAAAAAAAATCAAGTTTCTGCAGATTATCTGGGTCCAGGTTCAGTCAAACTTTCTTCTTGGATTATTTTTCTGTGCTCTCAGCTCAAACGTTATCAGCTTAAATAGCTTAAATAATTTAGGTTTAATTTGTTGTAACGTTTGCAGATGTTAGTGACCACTGCTCTCTGAACATGTGAGACAAACAAGTTTTAAACTAAATAAACACAACACTTTTTCTTCCTTCGTTTAGTGACAGTTAAGCTGTTTTCTTTTAATCTGGGTTATTTTCTCGGGCTTTTATCGTCTGAAGGCTTCGTTCTCGCCGAGCAGAAGGAAATTACAGTAAAGTCTATAAAAGCTGCTTCGTTTAAAATGAAAGGCTGTATACGTGATAATACATGAAGATTATTATTGATTGAATTAATTGTTTGGAAAAAAGGGGGCAGATATAATAAAAAATTTTCTTCTTTCTGCCTTTCATTTTTATTTTTGATTGTATTTCTTGTTGTTTTGTTTTTTAAAAAATGAATACATTTTATAAATAAATAAATACATGTGCAGGTTAAAAAGGCCCAACATTTAAAGACATTCAGAGCACTCTGACCACTTCTTGTAAAAAAAAAAAAATCTTTTAAACTTTACAGAAAAATGCGTCTTCAGTTCTGCTTCCCACCAGTAAAACCAACGTCTGGACAGAAATGATCACCCCGGCTGTTCTCACAGGAACAGAACAAAAGTTGTTTTCTGTTTCATTTCAACTGTTTGATAGAAAAACGTCACGACAAATAAACAAAATCTGACTAGTGGAAGCAGATAAAATGCACACTTATTGGATTTGGAGCTAATATTCACCACGATGTGATGGCAGCAAAGTTTAAACAGTCTGTGAGGATAAAATGACCTTTAGTCTGTGCTGCTGGTGACCTCAGAGCACACAGATCCTACCTAAAATACTTCCTTACGTCGTTTAAACAGACCTGGAGCCTGACTCTGACACTTGTTCTTGCCCTGTCGTGTCTTTCTGTCCACGCAGGAGTCGATGGGAGCAGAGAACGTGTCTGAATCCACGTTGAGCTTCGTAGAAAGGCTGCTTCCAGTCCTGCTGGGGCTGCTGAAGGGCCTCGATCTGGCTAAAGGAGACGCTCACCTCAGGAGACACTGCCAGCGCATCACACACGTCTCCAGCCTGCTGCTTCATATCCTCCACAGAACTCCGTCTGTACGCTCTTTAGGCTCGGTTGTGCTGAACTCGCATATATGATGCTCCTCTATGACGACCTAACGAAGGGTCTGTGACAAGATTTTGTTAAAACGTGGCAGAATGACAGCCCAGCACCTCCCTTTTATGTCTTTTAAGTTATTTTCTGTACAGATTATTTTAGGTTGCACATTTTTTTGTGGACTCTGAGTCCTTTGAAATCCTAAACTCACAAACTGCTGTAGAAACGATGACCTTTGAACTCCATCATTATAGATCAAATGTCCCTGCCTTCCCTCGTTGTATCTCCAGCTTTGAATCGTTTTTTCGCCGAGTGTTGAGTTTTTACAACCGAGCATGTTGTGAGACGAACTCGACAAAACTGCACAACTTTGGCCGCGCAGATTATTTTGTTGCACACGTTGAAGACCCAAACTCTCCGGCCTGCCATGAGTTAGCCATCAGCAGTCCAGCGACAGTCTCCAGACTTTTCAGGTTCCTCGGCTCTTGAATTTCAAACTTTTGCGCTCGTTTTCGGGCAACGTCGAGTCGTCGTCAGCTGGTCTCCAACAAGACCATCGAGACTGCACGCAGTCTACTGGTTTTCTTTAACCCCTTCACTCCTGTGCAGTGAGGACTCCACCAGGTCCTTGGTGTCCTCTCAGGTGAGCGCTCAGCTCTGCCTCTCCCAGGTAGAGGCTCTGCTCTCCTGTTGTCATAGCAACAGCCCCACCTCCTGCCTGTCTCCAGGCTCCGACAACAAGCTCAGGTGAGTGAGACGAAGATGACGCCATAACGCGATGTTTGGGTCACACCAACTGGTTCTTGTGCTTTTTGCTGCAGTCAGGTGTGTTCTGAAGCTCTGCTGAAGACTCTGGAGCTGATGAGCCGACTGAGACAGCAGGTGAAGGACATGGAGACGAGCTTCTACAGGCTGCTGCAGGTAGGCGCCGACAGACGTCACCTTTCGGCTCACGTCGGTTTTATTTGTGACCTGGACTTTGTTCTCTGGGTCCAGGACCAGAGGATCGTGACCCCGCTGTCTTTGGCTCTGACGTCCCACCACAGGGAGCGCGTGCAGACCGGGCTTGCCCTCCTGCTTGAGGCCACGCCTCTCCCAGACTTCCCGTCACTGGTGTGAGTCACTCGCAGGATACAGCAGCAAATATTAACATAAAACCAGAGAAAGCTTTTTCTCCTAAAATACTGACCGAATGCTAGGAGCTGAACTTTAGCTGAAAGGCTAAAACTGAGTAGTTAAAGCTAAAAGAAGCAGAACAATACCTAAAAACTGTAATAAGCATTTATAAGCCAAAAATAGCAAAACACTAACTAAAAGCTAAATGTAGCAAAAGACCAGTTTAAGGCAGTAAAGAGTTAGTTGGAAGCTAAAAGTAGCCGAATATTAGCTAAAAAATAGTAAGAGGCTTACAAAATTGTAAAACACTTGCTAAAAATAGTAAATGCAGCTGAATGTAGCAAAATGCTGGCTACAAGTTGCAATATTGCAGCAAAAAGCTACATTAGGAGTAGTGCTAACAAAAGGCACCTCAAGGCGAGGTACTAGCTAAAAGTAGCATAACAGTAGCTAAAAGTAGTAGGCGTCTAGTTAAAAAGAATAAAACACTTCCTAAAAGCAGCAATATGTTGGTTAAAAGCCAAAAATTGTAAAAGGCTAGCTAGAAGCTAACAGTAGTAAATGGCTAGCCGAAGGCATCAAAAGGCTAGTTAAAAGCAAAAAGTAGCAGAATGCTAGCAAGGAATCTAACGTAACGAGCATAGCTAAAACTAGTAAATTTCTAGCTGAAGCCAAACTTGCTAACAGTAGCAAAAAGGCTAGCTGGAAATTAAGAGCAGCAAAATGTTAGCTAAAAGCTAAAAACAGGAGAACAGTACCTAAAAGGTAAAAGTAGCAGAACAGTAGACTAAAGCTTAAAGCATATGAAGACAAACAGAACCAGCTTGTAGAGAGAAGAATGTGTTTCTGTGGGGGAATTAAAAAATAATAAAATAAACAAGTTACAACAACCAAAGTCCCAGCACCCATTTCCTGAGCGAGCTGAACGTGTTGATGTATGAACGACTAAAACAGCCAAAAGTCAGCAGAAGCAGATTATAAAGTCTTACAGATAAATCAAACCAGGTTTACAGGAACGTGGTTCAGGATCTGAGCTACTGCTAAATCGTTTTAATCGATCTTTGTTCTTTTAGTTTGGGAGAGAGCATCGCTGCCAACAACGCCTACCATCACAGGGAGGCGGAGCTGTCAATCAAGCGAGTGGCGGTGCAGGAAACCCTGCCTCTCAGAACGAACACCAGCGTCCTGGACTCCTCCAGGAGCGTCAGCTCTCTGGTTGAGAAGATCCAGACCGGACTGGAGGTTCGGGATGCACATGTAGACTTCTTTAATTCAGAAAATGTCTCTTAGCGTGAAAAATGTCGACATTAGAGCTGTTTCAATAGATTTTTTTAAAAGACAGGGCTGCACAGACTGTTGTACGTTTTGTTTGCAGCTGCAGGAGCAGATGAAGGACTCGCGTGTTTCTGAGATCATTGATGTTTACGAACAGAAGCTCGCTGCTTTTACTGTGAGCATCTTACATCCATCAAACAACCAAAGCTAACATAAAAAGATGCTAATTTTTACCTTTTGGTTATTGAATTTGCTCTAAAACCTAGAATCTAGAATGCTGTTGAGGTCTGTTTTGTGCTTCCTGGTCAGTCTAAAGAGAGCCGGCTTCAGGACCTGCTGGAGGCCAAGGCTCTGGCTCTTTCTCAGGCCGACCGACTCATCGCTCAGTACCGACTGCAGCGGGCTCAGGCCGAGGCTGAGGTAACGCAAACTTTACGTCCTGCAGGTGAAAACGTGTCACAAGATGATCAACGAGAACCTTCTTCTCGTTGCAGTTTAAACAGGTCTTTGTGCTTCTCTGTGCAGGCTCGGAAGCTGGCCTCGCTGCTGAAGGATGCCGAGCGGCGCCGGGAGGCACTGCAGGCCGAGCTGAGCAGCCAGGTTCTGGAGGTGGAGAGGTCCAGAGCGGACATGGAGGAGCTGCTGCAGCACAACACCCGGCTGCAGAAAGACTCCGAGGAACATCAGGCCCTGAAGGGAGCTTACAACGCCCTGCTCAGCAGGTCACAGGCTGCTAAATAAGACTCGATATTTATTAAACTGCTTTTATGACTAACTGAGGCTTTTTGTTCAGGTTGAATGAAACGGAGCGACTCCTCAAAGAGCTGCAGGCGGCTCACATCTCCCTCAGCAAACAGACCGACGCTCTGAGGAGGAGCCACGAGGCGCTGCAGCAGCAGCAGAACAAGTAAAAGACACGTGTCCCCGTCCTCTCTGCTCATGTCTGAAGTCAGCCGAGACGTTTCTGACCTGTTTCTCCCTCAGGACGGCCTCGGAGTTGGAGGACAGAGAACAGCAGGTCAAGTCGCTCCAGTCTGATGTACAGAAGAGAAACGGTGACATCACAGGTCAGCGGAGACGGGTTTTAAACCACAGAGCAGCTTGGATGGATTTTGTATTGTTTTCTTTTTAAGCAAGTTTCCAGAAACACCAGTTTTCCTCACGAAATGAGTCGTGAAGATTTAGAAACAAACTTTTCAGTTGCAGGCTGTAAAATAATCAACGATGACGTTAGAGAGGCTGTAAAACCAGAGCCCGAACAGTTCATTTCATTGTAGTTCTGTTCTTTTTGTGTTTTCCTGACAGGTCTGAACACTGAGCTGAGAGCCAGAGAGCAGCAGCTCAAGGACAAAGACCAGGAGAAGAAGGACCTGGAGGACACGGTGGACGCTTTGAGGAAGGAGCTCAACAAAACGGAACAAGCCCGGAAGGACGCCAGCATCAAGGTGGGGGAAAAAAGAAACTCATTCAGCGGCATTAGTAGCTCCTACGGTGGATCAGCGTTGAATTAAAAACTAAAAGCGTTTCTCGTGTCATAGGCGTCGTCTCTGGAGCTGCAGAGGTCTCAGCTGGAGACCAAACTGAAGCAGAAGGAGGAGGAGCTGAGCAAACACTCGGCCATGATCGCCATGATCCACAGCCTGAGCAGCGGCAAACTCAAGAGTGACGTCAACCTGTCGCTCTGAGGATGAGTCCCTCCCACACACAAAAAATAAATAAAAAATCAACTATTTATGCACCTAGAATGAAACTTTAAACTGTAATTAACCTCGTTGGACTCACCTTATGATTAAACTCTACTTTTAAAGTCATGAAATGTCTTAATGTTTTTTATTGTTTAGTAAATAAATGACTCACTGGATATATATGAAGGTGTAAACGTTTTATGTTTCGTCCAACATTTGTGTGTTCACAACCTCTAATTATATGAAAAAAGTGAGAAGAACTCTGAAAACAACTGAACAAATGTGGTGTCAATCCAATTCAAGATGTTTTTTATTTATTGTTTAGTTTTATTCACAGTTTGCAGAAAACTAGACGAGAGCTGCTACAGTCAGCTTTTTAAAAAATATAAATATTCACCTTAATTTTTTTGGTCAAAACTACAAAGAGCCACTGCAGAAGAACTAAAAGCCATTTTTCCCACTTGGATTTTCCACACGTGGTCAAACGAGGCAGATGAAACTTGTTGAGGAACCTTCAACCAAGAGAAGATGTCTGATACCTGACTGGAGTGAATGTACTGACAGAAAGTGGCCCTTGGTTTGAAATAACTTTTAAATTTTGGCCCAGAGAGTAACCTCTGATTTAAATATTTAAAAGTCAGTGTTTAATTACAACTCTTTGATTTTTATCACACTAAGTCTTGGTATTTTTAAAAACCTGCGTCTTAAAGCATGTTTTGCAGCTCTGGATAAGTTTTACTTGGCGAGGCGAGGAGCAGAAATGGCTCGTCTGGTTGGGAAGGACGGCAGGCGCCTGGTTCACGGTAAGAAATCACATCGAAGCAACTCTTAAAGACGCAGCTTAAATATTTAAATTTTAAAATCCCTGAAGCTTGTCGATAAACAAAAGAGAAAACCTGAGATTCATTAAAAACAAACGGCTGCAATCGCACCAATGGACAATTTCCTTCACTTGTGTAAACAAAAATGTATGCTGCTAAAAAGATTATTAATTTAAGCCCCCACCCTGCCCCCGCAGCCTTAATGTTCCCCCATGCTTGAATCGACAAGCTGCACCAGAGCATTTGTTGTGCCATATGACCCCTACTTCCAGGGACACGTTCTTACTGTATTGAATACAGCGCAGGTTATTTTAATCACCGCTGGACAAACGGGCCATTTGCAAAACAATTTGACATATTGTACTGCTCAAATTTAAATTTAAGGAACATTTGGAACAGAAGAAGCAAAACATGAAAAAAGTAAACAAAGATATTTAACTAAAAACTATAATTACGTTTTTTTCACCACTTCCGGTTTGACTTAATGTAATTATTATTATTATATTTTTTAATGTATTCGTTTTTTCATATGTTGCTCGTGGGCCACCATACTTTAGGCTTGGGGTCTAGCACAGAACAACAAGAACAGAAATCTCTGTACCTCTTTAATAGAACAACAGGGTGGGATTACATGTTGCCATTTTAATTGTATATTTTTTTTAAGTAAATGACAACTAGGGCTGCTGTTGTGAGGTTTTAAAAATGGTGGGTTTGATTCTTGTGAAGGAGACGGTCTCATGACTAGGCCTGTCGCGATAAACAACAAATCAATTAATCGCATGATAAATGAAAATGATCAACCTCATTTTCATTTATCGGCTTTATCGTGTCTCTCTTTGTGTTGAAGACACTGGATGACAAAAGGCTCAACTCCGGTGATCTTCACTGATCCCTCCCTTTCTCCTTTGTCTTTAACGTCTGTTTTAACAATCAAAAATTGCGTTTTTGGATTGTTAAAAGCAACTAAACTGAGAAGCTAAGCTACGAGCTCAGCTAACAAGCTGACCTCAGGAAAAAAAACTCTGTCTTGTCGAAACTCCAAAATTCACGGTTGAAACCCGTGCCTTCGTGTAAAAAGTTGTTTTTCTCTGCGAAAAGAAGCTGAGAACTTGTTTACTGATTTTTTATTAAACGCTTTGCATGACAAATGCTATGCTAAAGAGCTCAAACAACACAGAGTGTCCACCATTTTGAGAACAAGACAGCTCATGTCATGTCAAGGGGCCTCCCTCCCATTTTTCTTAAAGAGACACGCTGCTCGCTCCCTCACTATCCATCCTTCAGTTCAGTCTTATACTGCCATCTGGTGGTCAAAAAAGGTGCTACACACAAAACAAATTAACCAACATTTCTTCTTAAATTTGACAATAATTACTAATTATTGTCAAATTTCAAACAATATTATCGTTTATCGTAATAATTTCTGAGACAATTAATCGCCCAGCAAAATTTGTTATCGTGACAGGCCTACTCATGACTGATGTCTCTCTGGCCTATCATCATGCAGTCTGCCGGCATTAAAACTGCTGCTCGACTAGTAGCAGGTCCTTTGAGCCGAGCTGGAAGTGGATGGAACCACCCATGAAAGACTGAAGTAGGGCCGTGGAAAAGGGCCAAAAGAGTCACATGTGGCCCCAGAGCCACAGTTTGCAGACCACTGTTTAAGTGAAAACTAGCATGAAATATGCACTCTCTCAGTGAGTGGTAGATCTGAGTCTTGCTGCAGGTTCTGCCAGAGGCAGACAGTAACTGGTTGTTTTAAATTGGCCTTAATTGTTTATCCTGAGCTGCAAAGAAACAAAGATTTCACATTTATGTGGTAATTTTAATGACGTTTTAGTGGATTTGCCCTGACTCATTAATATAAATCCTCCTGTTTACTTCCCGTCAGGAGGAGTAGGAGGTGAGCAGCTGCTCAGTTTTCTATTTTCTCCTCAGTGTTTCTGCAGCTGCCGCCTGTCACTCATTTGGCGGAAGGTCGGAGAGAAAAAGGCCTTCGGTTCTTCCCGACTGTCAGACATGGAGACTAAAGCTCTAGTCTCTTTGTTCCTGCTCACGCTGCTCTACGCCGGTGAGTTCACGAGCATTATTTCAAACCTGACCTGATAAAAGCTTTCTCACGCTCTGCTCTTGGTTGGTTAGGGTGTTTGTGCAGGAACGAGGAGGAACGTCTGATCAACTACCTGTTCAAAGAGAAAGGCTACAACAAGGAGCTGCGACCTGTTGAACAGCAGAAGGACGCCGTTGATGTTTTCCTCGCTCTCACTCTCTCTAACCTCATCTCCCTGGTAAATTAAACAAAACATGTTTCCGTTGTCATATCCTACAAATATTGGTTTTGGAGACTATTCGGATCTTTAAAAGTGCTGAACTTGGTTTCAGTATTTTCCAAGTCCGGATAGATGTGGAAAAAAGACGAATGCAGAGATGAAAGTGTTTTCAGGCTTAGAAGGATATCTAATGGTGTGTCTGAAAAGTAACAGGACTGGGTGTGTTGTGTGAGCTATGGGTGAAGGAGGCATCGACCACAGTGAGCAGCTGCCACGGGGCCAGTCAGCAAGTCTACAAAGAAAACCTGCTTCTCTCGTAAAGAGACCGAGTTGTGGCAGGACACCCGAGCTTCACCTGAACATCTGGCAGATTCTGGCCAAGAACATCGCCATACTGCAACAACCTCATTATTCAACTGGTCTTGCTGCTTGTGATTTTTTTGGGGGGATGGATGAATAGATACACCATGCAGCAGTCCCAGCTGTATGCCTGCAGCTCAAAAACTTCACTTTGTTGACTTTTTGTTTCTTTGTTCACATTCACTAAACCCTCAGCCTAGAGAAAGAGTAAGGAGCTCCATCATCTGGGGGAACTCGGAGTAGAGCCGCTGCTCCACCGCATTGAAAGGAGTCAGTTGAGGTGGTTCAGACATCTGATTAGGATGCCTCATAGATGCCTCCCTTTAGTGGTTTTCCAGGGATGTCCCACTGGTAGGATGTCCCAGGGAAGACCCAGAAATCACTGGAGGAGTTGTGTATCTTCTCCAGCTGGGAAATGCCTCAGGGTCACCCATGACAAGCTAGAAAGTGTCGCTGGGGAGAGGGATGTTTGGGTTTCTCTCCTGGACCTGTTACCTTTGCAACCCGACTACAAAGAAGCAGTAGAACAAGATGAAGATGTTTTTATTGTAAACAAAACTGTTGCGATAGAAGACAAATTTTATATTGTATTGTATCAAATGCTACAGCTTATCCAAACAGGAAATGGAAAAGAAACCCTGGAAATCCAATAATGGTCAATCAGGTCATCTGGACAATTTTTTTTTTTTTGAAGAATAAGAAACTGTCCAGATGACCTGATTGACCATTATTGGATTTTGTACCTGGATGATTGAGCATGAACTTTGATGTCGAAAACCCTGGAAATGTTTTTCAAATTACTTGTCTGGAAGGATATTTTTCCATTTTAGTATGGTAAATAGCATATAGGCTGTACTTATATATTTATATAGTTCCTTTCTAGCCAACCAGGCTACTCAAACATCTTGTATACAAATCTTCAGAGGTTCAGTACCCAGGAACACTTTGACATGTGACTGCATTGTGGAATCAAGCCTCGAACTCTGTTGGAGGACGATTGCTCTAACCCCTGAGCCACAGTGGTCTTTTGATTGCATTTAGAAATTATGTATGAACCTCTGAAAAGCAGATGGTGCCGATAGGACTCTAATCCGTGTTTTTCTCTCCATGTATAGAAAGAAGTAGATGAGACGCTGCTGACAAATGTGTGGATCGATCATGTGAGTTAAAGTAGCTTTTTTCCCAATTTTGATAAAAACCTGCAGTTCTTTATCAAAACGCCTGCGTCTGTTTGTGTGTCAGACATGGAAAGACTACAGGCTAAAGTGGAATGTGTCAGAGTTTGATGGCATTGAAATGCTTCGCCTACCGCCCAGCATGGTGTGGCTGCCAGAGATTGTACTGGAGAACAAGTAAGATTGTTTTTGTTTTTTACTCATTTTTATGTGCACTTGAAACAAGCAGGCCACGCTAACCCACATCTACACACAAACCCTAGGTAATCTAACTCAAGCAAATTTACTTTCTACATGCTAATTAATGCTACATGCTAATGCTCTTGCATACCTACCTGCTAACTGTAGCAAGCACCCTAGCAAATCCACGTGCTAATCTGTGTTCCCCTACTAGGGCACCCCGCCCTGTCAACAGAACCGAGCACCCTGCCTACCGAACCGACACCCCCACCCCACCCGACAACAGCCGGCACTGATGTAGCGCTAAGCTAGCGCAATACACATGTGCTAGCTAAAAAGCTAAAGGTAGCATTCCAATTCCCTAAGCGTCCCCCACCGCCCCACTCCAACACATACGTGTCTTGGTCCCTCCCCCCCCCCCCCCCCCCCCCCCCGCCCCCCCCCCCCACCAACC
>NC_056517.1:33375856-33382949 GCF_014905685.2 Nematolebias whitei
CCCCCCCCCCCCCCCCCCACACACTCCCGTCGACAAAAGTCATGGAAGAAATTGAGCGCCCTGCCAGGGCAAGTACGGTAATGTAGGGGAAACACTGAACCTTATCAAATCCACACGCTAATCCTAGCAAATCTGCATGCTAACTTTAGCACATCTACATGCTAATGCTAGCAGATTTACATGGTAACCCTAGTAATTCTTCTTGTTAACACAAGCAAATCTACATGCTAACTTTAGCAAATCTGAATGCTAACTATCAATCAACCTTTATTTATACAGGTAAATCCCATTGAGCCTCGAGGACTCATTTACAAGAGAGACCTGACCTGAGACCTAACTATAGCAAATCTACATGCTAACCCTAACAAATCTACATGCTAACCCAAGCAAACGTGCATGCAGCAAACCGTCACACATACCCTAGCATGCCTAAAGGCTAACTCTAGCAAAGCTAAAGTTAAAGCTGCTTAAGCCTAGTAAAATCTGGAAGCTAACCATAGCAAGCCTAGAAAACTTTCATAATGCATAGAATGTTATATATCCTGGCTAGAGATATACTGGTAATAATTTACCATAGATTGTGTAATTTGTGCCGCCTCGTCCCTCAGTAATGATGCCCAGTTTGAGGTGGCCTACTATTCCAATGTTCTGGTGCAGTATGATGGTCTCTGCTACTGGTTACCTCCTGCCATCTTCCGCTCTTCTTGTTCCATCAATGTCAACTACTTCCCCTTCGACTGGCAGAACTGCACGCTCAAATTCACGTAAGTTAAAAGTTGTAACAATTGTTGGCCATTTATTAAACCAGTCGGTGTTACATAATCATATTCAATTCAATTCAATTCAATTCGAAAATACTTTATTAATCCCAGAGGGAAATTATATGTTGTGGTAACTCATCATCCTGGTTTCATTAAAGAGTTGTTATAGATGCTGATGGCTGTGGGCAGGAAGGATCTCTTGTAGCGGTATGCTTAGACAAGAATATTTTTTATGTATTTAATTGTTGTTTGACAAAAATAAGTGTAAGAGTTAATAAAAAATAATCAGGTATCGGAATTTTCAGCGTATTTGAAACCTTCCAGTTATGACTTTTGGCATTGCTTCACTTTTAGCATTTAGCTACTATTTTGCTAGTTTTAGTTATTGTTTTTGTAGGTTTAGGATTTAGCTATTGTTTTGCTGCTTTTAGTGTTCAACTACTTTTTGGTAATTTTAGCTTATTGTTACTGTTTTGTTGTTTTTAGCTTTTTGTTACTGTTGTGATCATTTTAGCTTTTAATTATAGTTTTGCTGGTTTTAGCCTTTATTCTTGCAGCTTTAAGTTTTATCTACTGTTTTGTTAGTATTAGGTTTCAGCTACAGTTTTGATAGTTTTAGGATTTAGCTGTTGTTTTGCTGGTTTTAGCTTTAAGTGACTGTTCTGGTGATTTTAGCTATTATGGTTTTGCTGCTTTTAAACTTTAGCCACTGTTCCGATGGTGTTAGCTTGTAGCTACTGTTTTGCAAGTTTTAGGCTTTAGTTACTAATTTACTAGTTTTAGAGTTTAGCTACACTTTTGCTAGTTTTAGGTATTCGTTGTTTTTTGTGACAGTTTTAGGATTTAGCTAATGTTTTGTTCGTTGTACCTTTTAGTTACTGTTCTCATCAAGGTTTTAGCTTTCAGCTATTCTTTCGCTGCTTTTAGTTTTCAGCTTCTTTTCTGCTACGTTTAACTTTTAGCTACTGTTTTGTTAGTGTTAAACTTTAGCTACTGTCTTGCTGATTTTGGGTTTTATGAACAGTTCTGTTAGTTTTAAATGCTTATTTTGACTTTTAGCATTTGTTTTTATGATTTTTAGCTTTTGTCCGTATCGTTTTCAGTATTACAACTCGGTTTCAACTTCAACAAACATCAGCTGTCATTCAGTTTCTTAGTGTTCAAACAACATTTCACAGAAAAATACAAATCAGAATCTTTTTTTTTTTTTCTTGATTTCACGTTTATGGAAATTTACTGTAAAAAGTTTTCAAGGTCAAAGCGTTAGAGCTCAGTGTTTGTCTCCAGAAAACTAAAACAAGATATTTTATGCTGCTTCTTTAAGCTCTTTGACGTACAATGCTAAAGAGATCAAGATGATGCTGAAGGAAACGAACGATACCATTCTGTACACTGTGGAGTGGATCATTATCGACCCAGAGGGCTTCACAGGTAACATTTTTTTCATATTTAATAAACTTTTCTAAGCCAAATGATTAGAAGAGACTACCGGTATGTTGTTGCCATTTTGGACCAAACCATCTATGTAGGGATGTTCACACCAAGAGCCAAATCCAAACCACCCCAATTGTTAATTCAGCATGGGTCCTCGGTGGTCTTGGACTGGATTAAGGAACTCTTAAGGACCCAGATCTTTGTTCCGTGTCTTCAGAGAATGGCGAGTGGGAGATCGTCCACCGTCCAGCCAAGAGGAACACCTACAAGCACATCCCCATGGAGAGCAACAAGCACCAGGACATCACCTTCTACCTGATCATCAAACGCAAACCTCTCTTCTACATCGTCAACATCATCATCCCCTGCGTCCTCATCTCCTTCCTGGCCTCGCTCGTCTACTACCTGCCCGCCGACAGTCAGTGACCCGACCCGTCCAGAACCAGAGTCTGGACTCTGTTGGCTTTGTGTTGAAGTGTGTGTTTGTGTTTAGGTGGTGAGAAGATGACACTGTCCATCTCTGTGCTTCTGGCTCAGTCTGTCTTCTTGCTGCTGATTTCTCAGAGACTGCCGGAGACGTCCACGTCCGTCCCACTCATTGTAAAGTAGGTATCTCATTATTAGAGAGGGACATCTACATATGTTTTGCTATCTTTTAGCTCCTGTTCTGTTTTTATCTACTTTATGCTATATTTAGGTTTTAGCTACTTTCAGCCTACAAACATTTTGACAGCTTTATCTACAATGTAGCTACATTTAGCTACAGTGTTTGTACTTTTCCTACTGTTTTGCTAATTTTAGCTGATTTATTTTCTACTTTTATATTTTGGTTTCCTTTAGCTACTTTTAGTTTTTAACTACAGTTTTACTATGTTTAGCTTTTAGCAACCATTTTGTAGTTTTAGCTGAAATTGTACAATTTTAGCTACAATGGTCTACTTTTATCCGTTTAGCCACTTTTAGTTACTGTTCTGTTTTTACCGGTAGTTTATTCTACATTTTGTTTTTAATCATTCGTACACATTTAGCTTATAGTTACTGATTAGGTAATTTTATCTACAGATTCTTTACTTTTTGCTACTATTCTGCTGTTTAGCATGTTTGCTGCTTTTAGCTTTAGGTTAGCATTTGCTTCTTTTAGCTACTGTTTTTTACATTATTCTAAAAACCATTTGTATGAAGATTTGTTTGAAAATCGTTTGTTGGAGGCAGATGAGGTTCTGCTTTGTTTTAGTGAGATATTTGTTCAGAATGAACCACATCCAGAACCAGTTTAAAGGATCTGAGGTTTCTGTGGATGGTCTTAATCTGTCCCTGTGGTTCTCAGGTATCTGATGTTCATCATGGTTCTGGTTACGGTGGTCGTGTTGAACTGCGTCGTCGTCCTCAACCTGCACTTCCGAACTCCGAGCACACACGTCATGACCGACTGGACCAAGAGGGTAACAGGAAAACTACAACAGAACTTTTTCCTAGAACAAGTTACGGTAACAGCAGGTTCTTTGTGTTGCGGTCCAGTTTTTCCTGGAGCGGTTGCCCCGGATTCTGCGGATGTCCCGTCCCGCGGACGATGAGCCCACATGGGACAACGCGCTGCCACGGCGGTCCAGTTCGGTGGGATACATTGCAGGTGCGGAGGAGTATTACAGCATCAAGTCCCGCAGCGAGCTGATGTTCGAGAAGCAGTCTGAGAGGCATGGGTTTGCCAAACGGCCCACGCACGCCGCAGGTACCTGGGTCCTGTTTTAGACCCTCAAACCTAAAGATCCGTTGAGTTGACTCCACCCGTCGGGAACTTGACCTGAGACTGATCCGGTTTCTGCGTTTGTGTTCAGTGGTGAAGCCGCAGGACGAAGACGGCGTGACAGATCAGCTGTACGGAGAGATCAAACCGGCCGTGGACGGAGCCAACTACATCGTCAAACACATGCACAACAAGAACGACTACAATGAGGTGAGACGGGAGGACTCTGAAAATAAAAATATGGGCCGATTTAGAAAATAAAACCTGTCCTTTGTTGTCTCAGGAGAAGGACAACTGGAGCGGGATCGCCCGCACGGTGGACCGGCTCTGCCTCTTCCTCATCACTCCGGTGATGACGTTCGGCACCATCATCATCTTTCTGATGGGACTCTGTAACAACCCCCCATACCTGCCCTTCAAAGGAGACCCGTACAACTACAAGGATGACAACCCACGCCTGCTGAGTAACTGAAGAATCTACCAATTTTGATTTTATTAAATCCTGAATTCTTATAGAAATATTCCTCTGACTCAGGAGCAGTTTTTTAAGTTCTTTATTCTGGAAATAATATTTATTTTATAAGAACGTGTCAGAGTCGGTCGTTTCCTCTTGAATAAGTTGCTGTAGGACCCAAACATGCCGTGATCACTGACACAATAAAAACATTGACATTTTTAATCAGAAACATGACATCTGTGTGTGTTAATTCAAATTTACTCTCAAATACTTGAGGTTTTCTTCTGATGTAGTGCCACATCTTTGGTCTTTTTCTTCATTTCTCATCGTTATAACAAGGACAAACTGATCAACCTGGTTCAAGATGACCGCCACAGCTAACTCACCTTAGCAAACAGAAAATGGCTAAAACTCATCCAATTTTGCAGACACTGAGCTAAAATTTGATGTTGTAGTGCCTGAAAGTCATTCACTCTGGTGCTAGCAGGTCCTGCAAACAGTGCTAACATATCATACTGACCACAGACTGACAGCACCAACAGATCATGCTAATAGTGCTAACAGATCATGCTAACAGATCATACTGACCACAGACTGACAGCACCAACAGATCATGCTAATAGTACTAATGGATCATGCTAACTGCTAACAAATCATGCTTACAGATCAAGTCAACAGATTGTGCTAACAGTGCTGGAAGATCATACTAGTAGATCATGCTAACAGTGCTATCATGTTGTGCTAATTGATTGTGCTAACAGGGCAAAAAAATAGGTTAACAGGGATAGCAGATCAAGCTAACAGCTCGTGCAAACAGTGCTAACAAATTGGGCTAACAATGCTTGTGAATCATGCTAACAGATCATGCTACCAGTACTAACAAATTAGGCTAACAAGGCTAGCAAATTATGCTAACAGATTGTGCTACCAGTGCTAACAAATTGGGCTAACAAGGCTAGCAAATCATGCTAAGAGATCGTACTACCAGTGCTAACAAATTAGGCTAACAGATTGTGCTAACAGTGCTAACAATCATGTCAGGGTTTGACCAAAACAGCTACCGGGTATAACTGTTATTTCTCAACATAAGATAATTTGCTTAAAACTCTGGGGGAACGTGAAGAAAGTCGAGGTTCTGCATCAGATTCCGTTCATTATTTAAATAAACTGTCAGACTGATGAAGTTTCAGTGTAAACCTCACATAAATTGGTGAAATAAAACGTGATAAACAGATGAAATTGGCCTTTTTTTAAAATCTCTGATGTTTTTCAGACGTTATAAATAAAAACACGCTGGTTTGGAGCTGCATTTGATTTTGTTATCAACGTATTCAAGAGACTCCATGAATATTTTCTACTCTGAAGCTCACATTAGATTTTGAGTCTCAGAATTGTTTAATGACCTCTCTTCAGCCTGTGTGTCTATTTTAGCTTGAAGTGAAATACTAAAGTCTGTGCATTAATACTTTATTCGAGTGGTTTGAATAAATATTTACATTTAGTTTGTTGTACTGATAAATATGGAATATTATTCACTGTTTGTTATTATAACCATTTGGACCGATTAAACTTTGTTCACACAAATATCTTGTAATTTTTGTGGAAAGATGTTTCGCCCTCTATCAAGAGGGCTTAGTGGGGAAAACGGTTTACTTGGGACTCCTCAGACTGATGAAGCGAAACATCTTTCTACAAAAAAGAAACTGTCCAGATGACCTTATTGACCATTATTGGATCGTAGTAATATTTACTGGTCTCCACAGTAACACCAGTGGTGGTGTTCTTAAGATAATCTGGGATTGAACGTCTTTAAGCCCAGACTGTTTGGTCAACACTGCTGATCAAATTGTTCATTCAGAGCCCTGTCAGCCTGACAAGACGAGCTGAGGGGTGAACAGACACTTGTAAAGCTCTGATATCTGTTAGAAGTTGTGGGATGTAAATCTGTTTTCTTGTTGATTTAAATAAAGAAGTCCCTCTGGTCCTGTGTTTCCCATTAGCATTGATTAGCATGCAGCAGATTAATGAACATGTTTGTCTCTGAAAGTCTTCATGAATAAATAATGAAGCTTTATTAAACCCCCCAGCTGACGTTCACTAACTGACACAACGGAGCTGAGTGACTTCAGTCAGAGTTTCTCACAATGTCTTGAGTTGAACTTTCTGAAGCCTCAGACGTCTGTGGTAAAATCACTAAACATACCCGAAAAATTTATGAGACGCATTTAAGCTCTCGTAGATTTTACCATACCATACCATTTTATTTATAGAGCACTTAAAACAGCGACAAGGCCAGCCAAAGTGCTGTACAGACAGAACAACAGGTAACACAAAGCAAAATACAAAATGAGGTAAATCAGAATATAGACATAAAAACGATGCAGATAATAAATATGACGACTAACCAGTGTGGAGCGTACAGGTTCAAAACACAGATCATCTGGTGTTGAAAGCTACTGAATAGTAGTGGGTTTTTAAACGGGACTTGACAACCGAGAGGGAGGGGGCCTGTCTGACAAGCAGAGGTAACTCGTTCCAAAGTCTTGGTCCTGCTACAGAGAAGGCCCTGTCACCTCTGCGCTTAAGACGAGTTCCTGGAACTGTGAGGAGCAACTGGTCCGCTGACCTCAGGGAACGTGGTGGGACATACGGCTGTAGCAGATCAGAGAGATGGGGGGGCGACACTGTTCAGTGATT
>NC_056517.1:33383349-33388143 GCF_014905685.2 Nematolebias whitei
ATGACCCTCGTCAGGCTGCTGCCTATGTGAAAGTTGGGTTTGTGCTTTGCGGACTCAAAATCAGCTGATTTACGAGCTAAACCGTAAGTTGGAAGTGCTTTGAATCACAGGCCATCTGCGGCATTGGGACTCATCAGCATGAAAATGACCTTGAAGAGGCTCGTAAGCACGGACCAGTAGAATGCACCGTAATCTGACCATTTTGGACCTTGGAAGTTTCAGTACAGAATCAAGGCTGACAAGAAAAAATAGTCTGCCTGAATAAATCAAGAATTGTGGATTGTCTGAATCTGACTCCCTGGTTGGCCTCGAAACAGACCGGCTTATCAATTTCTCCTGGGAAATGTGTAAACTAAGGAAAAGCTTCGTCTATAGCAAACCCCCCACCCCATTCTGTGGAGGCTTATCTGAACTGTGCCGGCTGACCATCATCTTATCAGGACAAAGGACTATCTGTTAGTGCTTCACGGGCCGCCTCGTCATCAAATGCATATGTAACGTGTTCATAAATGTGCTTGCTGGTAGAGTTTTTTGACGTCTTAAACCGTGTCCTGTTAGGACAAGGTGTGAAGAGATCTTTTTTGTAATGCCACTACCCTCTCCTCATGACTTTGTCCCTTTTTCTATCTAAAAATTGTATTCTGAAAAAGATAAGAAGGCCGCGCTATATAGCAGCAGCTACGTGCACTTTGCCCATCTTTTGTACAACTGTACGGACATATTCTCGTTGTATTTCGGTGTAATGATGATAAAGCTTATTCTTATATATATATATATATATATATATATATATATATATATATATATATGATTATAGAACTTTATTGATCCCACAGGAATACAGTATATATTAGTTGCAATATACCATAATGCATCATATTGTACTGTGCTGCATTTTACCGTGTTGCTCTGTATAGCTTCATGTTGTTTTCTATAAAAAGTTACTTAAAAACTTGATGTTTTTGTAAATGGTTCGAGCTGTTCTTAGTATGATTTGTTCTTTAAAACTTCGTAAAGTTTGTCAGCTAACTCATCCGTAATTGTTTGTGGTGGAACATTTTCAGCTCTTTGAAAGTTTCTGTGAATTCATCTGTTTGTTTTCATTTCTTTGTTCTTTATCAGAGGAATCAGATTTTCTTGTTTGTGTTCAACAACAAAAGGAAAAGTTCCAGAAGTTTTCGTGTCCCTTTGTTTTGAACAGTTGGTGTATAAATATATATTTATTAATCCAGCAGAAAGTCTTAGATCCTCCTGACTGACAGAAAATCACGACTGAAGATGGTTGATTGATCGCTGAGATGAAAGAAACGAGAAGTTTGATGCATATTTAACTCTGTTTGTGTTTTTCTGGGAGGAAATTCATTCATTAAGTGATGTCATTAATAAATCAAAAAGCACAGCAGGCTTTGATTTTTGGGCTCCGAAGAGTCGGTCGAGTGGCCAACTGATGCTAATTTTATTCTACAGAACAAGATTTTCTTAAGTTTTTGTTTTTAAACAATAATTTTCAAGATCCACAGCTATATCGTTGACACTTAACAAACTCAGATTAATCTGAAAAGTTTGTATTCAATGTAAAAAAGTTTGATAAAAAGGAGGTAAATGCAACTAAAAGTGATTAATGAGTTCATCTGAGGTGAACAAAGAAACATTATTAAAGGCTGTTAAATTATTTTTTTAAATTTTATCAGAGTTTTTATCAAACCTGTTTTTTAAATAATTTTATTAAAGGTTGTTTTTTATTTTATTTTATTTGTTGTCTCCATACATTTATTTTGTTTGTCTTAAGCATTTTAATAAGTGTTTACAAAAGTACTGGAATAAAAGAAAAAAAGTCATTATTTAAAAAAATATTTAAAGACCAGACCAAGAAAATTAATAAATAAATACAAAGAAAAAAAAAAGGCAGGAAATTTAGTTTAGATGTTAAAAAAAAGACAATATTCATAATAGTAATTCATACTATAGATTTTATTATTTTTTATTATTAATTATTGTTTGTATAGCAATATATATATATATATATATATATATATATATATATATATATGGGATTTTTGTTATCATAGTTTTTATTTATTCAGCATTTTTTTCTTTAGTTTTTAAACATTCAAAAGTAGTCTTAAAAAGTTTGTTTAATTTTGAATTTAATATTTTTGTTAAGATATTTTCTGCAGCACACCTAAAATATTATTTAATTTTTATTATTCCCACATTGACACATTTTTTTTGAGTTCTACACTTTAAAAGAGTTAAAGTTTCAGTTATTCGATTTGTAAGTGTTGTTTTATAAATTACTGATTTATTTTACTTTTATTTTTTGGATAACAGCCTCTGTAATGAAATGCACAACACGATGCTGTTTAAACATGTAGAACTTTGTTTTCTTGTCATCTGACTGAAGTAAACAGAGGCTCATCAACAGTTTAGCTCCGCCCCCTTTACTCAGCTTGCACCAATCAGAGGAGAGACTTTGTTTCTGCCTGAAGGATGGTCCTGCTCAGGGGCTTAAACCAGATCATGATCAGACGCAGAGGTTTACGCAGCAGGAACCTCTGGTCTGAACTCTGATCCAGGACAGGAAGAACTTCAGGAGGACTCAGAACGCAGCTTCAAGTCTCCAGGTCCGGATCGTTTTGAAATAAATTAAACTTTTCTCTGATAAAAAGCTCCTTCAGGTTTTAGGAAGCCTTTTCTGTTTGCTTGAACTACGTGAACTTTGTGATGAGAAGCTGCTGTTGGTTCTGGAGGACCATTTTCGTTCTGCTGCTCTTCTTCCAGCCTGGCACCACCCAGTATGAGAACCGGATCTCTGTCCCGGATCATGGACTGTGCCAGCCCATCTCCATCCCTCTCTGCTCGGACCTCCCCTACAACCAGACCATCATGCCCAACCTGCTGGGTCACACGAATCAGGAGGACGCCGGGCTGGAGGTCCACCAGTTCTACCCGCTGGTCCAGGTCCGGTGCTCCACGGAGCTCCAGTTCTTTCTGTGCTCCATGTATGCTCCGGTGTGCACGGTTCTGGATCGGGCCGTCCCGCCCTGCAGGTCTCTGTGTGAGCAGGCTCGGCTGGGCTGCGAGGAGCTCATGAACCGGTTCGGTTTCCGGTGGCCCGAGAGGCTGAGCTGCCAGAACCTCCCAGTCCACGGGACCAGGGAGATCTGTGTGGGTCAGAACATGAGCGACTTTAATAGTCCCACGTCTGAGCCGGCCCGGACCACTCTGTCCCTCTCCATTTGGATCAGCCAACCAGTCTCCTGCCCCCTGCAGCTTCAGGTACCCCCCTACCTGAGCTACCGGTTCCTGGGGGTGGAGGACTGCGGCGCCCCCTGTGAGGCCTCCGAGCCCGGCGGACTGATGTATTTCACTGAAGAGGACCTGAAGTTCAGCCGGGTCTGGGTCGGTATCTGGTCTGTTCTGTGCTGCCTCAGCACCCTCTTCTCCATCCTCACATACCTGCTGGACACGAGGCGGTTCCAGTACCCAGAGAGACCCTTCATCTTCATGTCCGGGTGCCACTTCATGGTGGGGGCGGTCTACAGCGCCGGGTTCCTGTTGGGGGACCGGGCGGTGTGTGTGGACCGGTTCAGTCAGGAAGGATACAGAATGGTGGTCCAGGGAACCAGGCAGGAGGTCTGCACGGTCCTCTTCATCATCCTGTACTACTTCAACATGGCCGCCGCCGTGTGGTGGGTCGTCCTGGCCCTCAGCTGGTTCCTGTCTGCCGGGCTGAAGTGGGGTCACGAGGCCATCGAGGTCCACTCGCAGAACTTCCACCTGGCTGCATGGGTGGTTCCGGCTGTGAAGACCATCACGGTCCTGGTCCTGGGTCAGGTGGAGGGGGATCTGCTCACCGGGGTCTGCTACGTAGGACTCTACAGCATCGACGCACTCCGGGCCTTCGTCCTGACGCCGCTGCTCATCTTCCTCCTTGTCGGCGCCGCCTTTCTGCTGGTCGGGTTCTCGTCGCTGTTCCACATCCGATCCATCATGAAGCAGAACGGTACCGAGACGGAGAGGCTGGAGAGGCTGATGGTCCGGATCGGCGTGCTCGGAGTTCTGTACGTGGTTCCTAACGCCGCCGTCATCGCCTGCAACGTCTACGAGGAGCGGTTTCGCTCGGACTGGGAGTCCACGTGGCGCCTGCAGACGTGCAGACGCTTCCGGGTCCCGTGTCCGGCCGGAAACCCAACTCCGGCCTCGCCGAGCTTCACCGTGTTCATGATCAAGTACTGGATGGCCCTGATGGTGGGCGTCACATCCGGGTTCTGGGTCTGCTCCGGGAAGACGCTGAGGTCGTGGCGCCGCTTTTTGAAGAACTGAACGTCGGCGAGCGAAAAGATGGCAGGTCCAAAGAGTCCGAGTCTTCTGGTTCAGGGTTCAGTTCGAACGAACCACGTGGGTGTCCAGGCGGTTCTGACTGAAAGGCGGGGGAGGGGGGGGGGGGTCATCACCAAACTTAACAGACTCCAGAAACTTCTGCAGAACATTTTTATTTTTCAATAAAAAATAATTTTCAGTTTCAGAACAAACTGAAGGAAACCATTTTTAATAAAAAGTTTAAACAGTGAAGAGATGGAGTTACTTCTAAGACCCCCCCCCCCGCCCCCCCTGGAGTTCCTCAAATGTTTGGAAAATTGACTTTATTTCATTATTTATGTCAAACGGTTTCAATGTTGTTGCAGCTGCTCTGTGTGAATATTTCCTGTGAGGAAAACTTAAATTTGAGATGAAGATCTGTGTTTTCCATCCATCCATCCATCCATCCATCCATCCATCCATCCATCCATC
>NC_056517.1:33388243-33408518 GCF_014905685.2 Nematolebias whitei
CAACATCCATCCATCCATCCATCCATCCATCCATCCATCCATCCATCCATCCATCCATCCATCCATCCATCCATTATCTTTACCTGCTCCAGTCATCACTGTGAGAGAGGCGGGGGACACCCTGGACCGGTCTCCATCACAGGAACAAAAAACCATTCACTCTCTCCCTCACACCTAGAGACAATTTAAACCTTGGGTTCTGAAACATTTTGGGTTCAGGGACCTCCTCATAACCCTCATGTTTATTAAATAATTTTCTTCAATTTGTCTCTTTAATGCAGTGCAGATATTTGTGTAACATAAATACTTAAGACCTGTTCTTTAACAGTGTTAATACAATTCTAATATATTTAAACGTGGGGTATTTTCCACTCAAAACACACTAAATTAGCAAAAATTTTCATTTCAGCTTCCAAAAATTACGGTTTTGAGAAAACTAGCGACATCAAAAACCACTTTAGAACTTTACCTATTCAGTTAATGAACATAAATGTATCGCCACTTTTTCAAATTACTACAGAAATAATAAATAAAATAGGTCTGAGGGTCCTCACCCTAAAAATTTTGAATAAAGTAGATGTGATTTCCTGCATTTTGGTGTATTTTAACGAGTTGTTAAACATCTACCTGCTTGTAATAGAAAATAATAATAATTTAAATATATATATATATTTAATTTAAATTAACTTGCTATTACTTACTTAAATTTTACTCCAAATCAGTGATTTAGAGTTGCCAATCAGCCTAAAATGTATGTTTTTGGTCTGTGGGAGAAAACCCACGCACGTTCCCTTCCAAATAATAAAATAAAAAATAAAGTGGATCAAATCGATCTTTATTGCCCTGAAGGTGCAGGTGCAGTGATCACTCAGTCATTCCACTGACTTTAATGTTAGATGGTAAAGTCGGCCCATTGACTAACGTTGATATGGGACTGTTTATTTATATTCATATTATTGTTGCTGTTGTGTTGCTGTTGGACATTTTGCACTACATATAATTATAATGAAATGTCAAAATGTCCATATTTGTTTTAGTTTCTTATATGTGACTTTCGTATTTGTTATATTTGGGGTTCTGTAATGTTCTTTGTACAGAATGGAAGGTTAAATAACTGTATAATAACTAAATGGACTTTACTTTAAGATGTATTTGCATTTCTTGCATTGTATTATTGCATTTTGCCCGAGTCCTATGATAGATTTTAAATTTGGTCCTCTCTGGGAAAAAGTTTGGGCTTTTGAGAGACTGTATCAGAAATACATTTTTAATGTTTTATTTTCTGTAAAAAAAAATGAATGCAATCAGAAGAAATAAAAATTTTTAATTTTATCATGAAAGTCAAATGTACCCTAGTTAAAATATTTTCAGTTTAGAATAAAACTTCTTAAACTTTTTGTGTATTTTTCCTGTTTGTCTAACGGGTGTTGCTTCAATAAACCACCTGTGGGTGTCACAGAACCTGAGGGTTCCTCCAGCCTGTTTCTGTTTACTCAAACTTTAAACTTTATTGTTTTATTATATGTGTGTTGATTGGAATAAATATATTTATTGTCAAATGCAACAAAAGAGACTAAAATATTTACAGTTGGTTTAGGTAAAGTCGATAAACTCACGATCTTTATTATCCTTCGAGAACCTTTTTATTACTTTGTTGTGTTTGTTAAGAGGTTTATGCAAATAAAAAAATTATCAAGGTCAATATTTTTTATTGTTTATTTTTAACACATGTGGAACATAACTGGGTGCTTTTCTGCAAAGAGTACAAAGTATAATTTTACAGAGAGAGCTGAAACATGCTTTTGAAATATGAAATATTTTTTATCTTTTTCATGCTTCCACACAGACGTGGAGTGGAGCTGTCATTTCTAACCCCTACTCGAAACCTGGCCTGGATTAGGGCCGATCCGGGCCGTTATAATGTGATTAATGTGCGGGCCGGGCTTTGATGCGGTTTTACGAATCATACAGCACAAATAAAACTAAGAATGCACGATGTAAAAATGTGTTAATCTACTTGTAGAGGAGGAGGCAGCAAGTTTATATGTTGAGAGGCTGAAGAAAGAAAGAAGAGTGCAGCAGTTACTCAGACTGTGGAAGAGGTCGCCGGCGCATTGCGCAATAATTGTGCACGTGGGCTCAGGCTTCTGCGGTTTTACGAATCATACAGCCCAAAGAAAACTAAATGTACAATATAAAATTGTGTTAAACTACTTGTTGAGGGGAAGGCAGGTCGGTCCGACCGGACGGTTTAAAAAAGTTGCATTAAGCTCAGATGGACACCGGTCACCGGCCGCGCGCATCCGCTGACTCGTCAGTTGAAATGGACTTCCAATATGTCCAGGGTGTACCCCACCTTTCACACAGTGACTGCTGGACATGGACACCAGTGACCCCCGCTACCTGAAAAGGAAGAAGCTGGTAAAAATAATGGATGGATGAATCAGCTGATCACCGGCTGTGTGCCTCTCCTCACCTGCTCTCATCTGCGGTGAAGGAAGTAGCAGCATCTACAAAAGCCGAAGTGAAAATCTGAAAATCTGATCCGACCCAGCCTCATCCCGCAGTCATAATCTCCGTACTCCACCCGACCAGATGAATTAATAGTAATTACAGTTTCGAAGCAAACCCGGGGGAAAAAATTTTTCATTTTTAATTAGTTATTAATGGTCGGGGATGCGCAGCTGAATAAAAGCAGCAGAAGATTCTGAGCTGATGCGGTGTTTGTCATTTCATGGCCGTAAAAAATAATTTAAACCCCGTTTCTGCCTGCAGTCTTCTGAATTAATGAGACATGTGGACAGCTCTGAGACATGTGTCTGCTTTGGGATCTCACCTGTTTGGGTCATCGGCCGCGTGCGTCCACTGAGTGCAGCGGCAGAATGAACGTCCATTTGGGCGATGGATCGCTGCCTGGCAGTACAGTCCCCTCAGGCTTAACTGAACTTTTACTTCTTTCAAGGTTGGTCAGCTGTGGTGAAATGGCCATGTGCTGCTGGTGGATGTATGGCAGGCCATGTTATCATATAATTGGATTGCGGCTGATCCTGACCTAACTAAAAGCCTGAGGCCGGCCCGGCCCAGCCCTAATCCAGGTCGGTCCGGGCTGGGTTCAGGTTAGAAATGACAGCTCTAATACAGATGCATATATTCTTTATTGTCATTCGCACATGTGGTGGAACAAAATTATGTACACAAGGTCCCAGTTACATCCAACAATATGTAAAAGAAAAACTAATAAAATACTGCATTTAAATACATTTAAAATAGCCTTGTTCTATATTTAAGATAATGGATGGATGGATCAATCAGCTGGTCACCGGCCGCGTGTCTCTGCACCTGCTCTCATCTGCAGTGAAGGAAGTAGCAGCATCTACAAAAGTCGAAGCGAGCAGCGCGTTCAATTAAAATAGCCTTGTTCTATATTTTTCCAAGTTATTTTGCTCTAAAAATAGTTTTGTTCATCTGTATAACAGCCTATCTTTCTTTAGAGTTGATTTTTTTTAGGTTATTCGTCATTAATATCCATTTGGTGGCTTGTTAATAAAAATAAATCTTATGTCTTCCTTCCATTACGTTTTTAAAACTATCATGTCAAACTGCTTACAAAAGCAGAAAAAACAATAAAAAAAAAAGTGGTTTTTTTTCGGGTTCGGCCCTCTAATTACCGGTAATCCGTTGGGTAAAACTCGGTAAAAAAAATCTACAGGCTCGGTCCGTGTTTATTAGGCTTGAATGCAACTCTACATTTGTGAGTATTTGTGTTTTAAATCCAGAAGATGACCGTCACGTGAGCTTTATCTTGTTTCCGTCAACTTTATTAAACCGTAAAAGTTGCGGATTTTTCTTTAAAGTTCAGAACATCTTCAAGAAAGTGGCGTCAAACTGGAGCTGAGTTCTGCTGAGCTCGTCACTGACGGAACAAAGACGAAGCAAAACGACAAATCTCAACCGAATTCTTCATGGTTTCTGGTAAAGTCTCTGCGTTCAGGAACACCCGAGGAGCAGGAGGAGACCTTGGAGGCTCTTCAGGTGAGCTGGAGGAGAAGCTGCTCCTCCATCAGCCTGGCCTTATAGAAGATCGACCAAATAACTCTTTAAATCAAGTCATGCGCAGGATTTTACACAGAAACCTGATCTGAAGACAAATCTCTGCTGCTTTGGAGTTAAAATATCTTGGAAAACCAGGACTCTTATGGTGGGACGCAACAGGAAGTCCACCAGTCTGCGCAGACTTTAATTTTCACGCTTCCATCAACGTTCTCTAAGATGTAGAAGGTTATTGTGACCTTTGAACTCTGTAGGCTCTTTCTTTTGTATTTTTGCACTTCAAGACTTGTTGGTGTAAGAAAAACCCAACATTCAGACAAACGGAACATCTGGTCTTTACCTTTTCATTGTATGCAGGATTTTACCACAACGACTGCTGCTACGGTTCCAGCCAATAAAACGGCTCCAACGACGAGGCCCAGAGCTGGAATCAAAGGAAACACCGACATGTAAACAAAGAATCCTAAACAGAACTGTTCATGTAGAATGAATCCAGTTTCACCCCAGTTTCTCTCTATCCTCAGAAAGACGTCTGTGATCATCGTCTCCTCTTCGTCACCGCTCTCACACGTGTAAACTCCCTGCTCGTCTGAAGATAAATCCAGTAACGTGAGGCTGCCGGACTCCGACACGCCCTTCACGTGTTTCCTCCACTCCTTTGACACTCGGAGCTCGGCGTCCATTCTGGTTCTGCTCAGGAGGATCCGGTTGTGGTTAAACCTCCAAACGAGGCTGGTGGTGGTCAGGTTGGAGGCCGAGCAGGGGATCGTTGCTTCAGTTCCCGACACACTCAGAAAAACTAATGGACGCAAAAATAGTTTCAAACACAGCTTTCTCCTAAGCTTTGAAATTAATAATAATAATAAAATGGATCATTTTATGAGTTTTGGCTGTTTAGACGGAATAAACTAAAAACATTTCAAACCTCATTCTGGCAGTTTAAATAACATACAATATAAAAGTTACTTTTTTGAATCTTTTTGACAACTTGTTTTAGAGAGCTAATATAAACTAGAAAGTTCTTGGAGAAACTTTTGACGGGGACTGCCACGTGGCGGCCATTATGAAATTTTGATTTGACAGCACTCGATTCTTTGCGGTTCGACTTTTGCGGCACGACACACGATTGGCTGATTGATGGAAGGCGACCAATCAGAGCTTTGTGCTCTGTACCCCGGGTGCTGATTGGCTGCCTGGTCTCGTTCACTGTGCTCTTTTGTGAAATGTATTTCAAACCCTACGATGCCACCCAAATGTTCTGCGTCTTCTAAGGTTTCAGGCATCGAACCCAAGCACCAGAGAAAGATGCTTACCATAAAAGAGAAGGTGGAGCTTCTTGACATGTTGAAGGAAGGGAGAACCTACGCGGCCATTTGCCGCCGTTATGGGATCAACACTAAGGACAGCCCGGGCCCCGTCTGGGGACCTCCAGCATCCATAAAGCCCTATTGCTATTCACCTATTGCAGGGATGCCTGGAACGTAACCCCTGCGATAAGTGAGGGACTATTGTACTTTGTGTTGAGGTTCGTGCTCGGCTACCACCATACCAAATTTCAGCTCAATATGCCAAAAAATATATATAAAAAAATTTGTTAGTAATTTTTTCTTTAAGATATTTGGTGGCCATCTTGGATTTTCAGTTTATGATGGGGAACATTCTCAGTTATCACCACACCAAATTTCAGCTTGACATGTGTAAAAATAGCCAAGTCAAAGCCATTTCATAGCTTTGGTGGCCATCTTGTAGTTTTTAATTTGAATTTAGTAATAACTGGACATTGCGCTCAGCTACCACCACACCAAATTTCAGCTTAATATCTTTAAAAATGGCTGATTTATAGTATTCTTCCGTTTTAGCTCAGGCGGCCATCTTGGATTTTTGATTGGAAACCAGAGTTTGTTAGGGATTGTTCTCAGCTACCGGTACACCACATTTCAGCTGAATAGCTCTGAAAACCTCTGAGTTATAGCCATTTGAAATTAGCTTGGGCGGCCATCTTGCATTAGGCAGTCCCCATTCATAAAATCTGATAGTTCAATTTTGGTGAACTCAAACCTGTCGTGTACATTTATCATTTTCACTTTACTCTTTAGTTTGTCTGAATAATAAAGGAATATATTCTACCTCAAAGGGCACTTTTCTGTCCACAAACGGCACAAGTAGCTTCAACTGCTGTGTCCACGGTCGAGTCCATATTTTTGCTTTGGTGTGTAATTTTCACCACTTTCAGTTCTTCGTGTCCCACTCTGTTCTCACTGTTGGTTTATATCAGGGGTTCTCAAACTTTTTGGGTTCAGGGACCCCTTACAGGGAAGAAAAAGTTTAAGGGGCCCCCCTCATAACTCTCATGTTTATGTATACACACACACACACACACACATATATATATATATATATATATATATATATATATATATATATATACAGTAGTCCCTTGTTTATCTTGGGGGGTTCAGTACCCTGTCCCACTACGATAAGTTAAAAACAGTGAAGTAGGGATAGTCCAAGTTCAAGTACAGTAAACTTTAGTATGACATGTGTCAGGCTGTAATCACACTCATCACCTGTTACTCCCAATCTCCCTCCTTGTGTAAATTAACAATTTAAATTTAAATACTGTAATATTTTAAATAAACAATCCATTGTTTATTTAAAATATTACAGTATTTAAATTTAAATGGTAGAGAAGAGAAGTGCAGCAGGACATCAAAGCAGCTTCATGCAGCACGGAGCAGAAATGTTCTTCTTGATCAATGACACTGTAACAACTGTTAGAAGAGTTATAGAAGTTATATCAGGGCTGTTCAACAAAACCGCTCAGGGGGGCCACAGTTTCTCGGGGGCCGGACATCCAGCAATTAAAGTCATTATGTAAATAAACCAAGTTTTATAATGATCTGTTACCTTTTAAACTTGTTTATATTTTTGCATTGAATCATAAATGCAATAAACAAAACCCAAACTCAGAACCCCTCCAAATATATATATATATATATATATATATATATATATATATATATATATATAATTTATTTATTTATTTATTTTTTTTTTTTGTGAAGTGGGCCGGATTGAAGTCACCCACGGGCCAGAAATGGCCTCAGGGTCCACCACTTGAGTAGCCCTGAGTTATAAGTTATAGAAGTTCTAAAATATTTAAAAATAACTTTTAACACTTTTATAGTTTGTGATTATGACGATTTTACAATGTAACATACTTAGAATTTTGAAGTTGGAGGACAAAAGTCAATCTGTGCAGCAAAGGGTTAACCCCTTCACAACGCTGCTTCAGCACGGAGCAGAAACGCAGGAGGGAGCTTCTCCCTGCACATGTGGGCTGCACACAGGTGCAAAATCATTGACAATAATTAATTTTAAATAAACAATCCATGGCTCGTCCATTACTCAGCCAATGGCATCATGTCCAATCTTACTTTGAAAAACCGTTAAAGAGTGAATACGGAAAAAACGAACCGCTAAGTAGTGAGGGACCACTGCATATATATATAAATATATATATATTTATTTTTTTTGCAGACCCCCAAGCACCGACTCGCGGACCCCCATGGGTCCGGGAACCCCAGTTTGAGAACCACTGGTCTATATCACGCTCCCTCTCTTTCAACTTCCCACCAAGGCTTCACGCCCGATCCAATCTGTGCAGTCTTATAAACATGACCATAGAGTCATGCTTATTACATGCTTATTACACGTGCATGAATGCAACAGCAACAACAAAAAACAAAACATGGCAGTGCAACTCTACAGCCTGTAAAGCTGACAGAACTGGGGATTATGTTAACGTAGAAATCCAAATCAATATTTTTCGTGGATTTACAACTCAACGTGATAAAATGGAAAACGGAACAGAATTGATGATAATACAAAGGAAACGTGCTTGAAAATTACTCTAGTGATGTCATGTGTTCTTACAATACTTACCTGGTCTGAACAAAGTGACCTTCCTCTTGGTTGTGCCCGTCCTGACGGTGCAGCTGTAGACCAGATCAGAACCTGCAGCTGAAACCTCCAGGCAGCTGCTGATGCTGTACAGCTGCTCGTCAGTCTGCAGGACTGTGATTGTGTTCTCCAGGGCCGTGCTGGACGATAACTTGATGGACCAGGTGATCTCAGGTGCAGGGTAGACGCCCTCCGAGCTGCAGATAATCCTGTTTTCCACCCGTTTAATATTTACTTTAGTAACAGGAGCTAAAAAACAAAACGTATATTTGAAACACTTTCTAAATGCAGTGAGAGCGAAGTGTATTTTATGTTATACCTTCCACTGTGAGGTGGATGATTGAATGGTTCTTTATGCTGAAACACTCGTATTGACCCTGATCCTGAACCGTCACGCCTCTCAGCAGCAGGGAGCCGTTTCCTCTGGAGATCTGATCCTGGAACAGGGACGTTCTGCCTCTGAAGCGCTGGTCCTGGACTTTAAGCTGCTCTTTATTGCTGTAAAATGAGTAGACGTGAACGGTTCTGATGGCTGTCAGCTGGTTCCAGTGGACGATGCGCTCGCCGCCGCCCTGGAAGCTGCACGGTAAAACGCAGCTCTGCTTGAAAACACAGATCACCTCCGTGTCTGAAACGTCAAATTAAAAGTCAAGCACTAGTTCATACGAGAAACGTGAATATCCATATGCCTCTAGGTCAGGGGTCTGCGATCCTTACGATGAAAAGATCAATTTCTGCCTCTTGGTTCATTAAATTTAACGTGTCCGGAGCTGCAAAAGCCTTTTTTTTTTTTGCAAATGTCAGCTTTTTTCAGATTTTGCCACTTTTTTGTCTTCATTTCTGCTTCTTTCAGCATTAATGGGCAACTGTGTTCTTTCTGTTTTCTTCTGCTAATTTAAGCTTTTCTACCTTTTCAGCATTTTCTAGCTAATTTCGGCTGTTTTCAGATAAATTCAAGTTTTTTTGTTGTCATTTCTGCTACTTTCAGACTAATTAACTTCTTTCTGCATTCTTCAGCTTGTTATGCTCCTTTCAGCTTTTTTTCCTGCTAGTTTCAACTTTCTTTGCTATTTCAGCTACTATTTAGCTGTTTCATGTTAATTTTAGCCTTTTCAGCTAATTCCATTTTTTTAGCTCATTTTAGCTCTTTCTGCTTCCTTCTGGTAGTTTAAGCTTCGTTCTGCCTTTTCAGCAATTTTTTGCTAATTTCAGATTTTTTTTTAGCTAATTTCCCAATTTTTATGCAAGTTTCTGTTAATTTATACCTAATTCAGCAAAACATGTTCTTTCTGCTTTTTTCTGCTAATTAAGGTTTGTTCCTTCAATTCAGTTACAATTAAGCATTTTTTTAAGCTAATTTCAGCTGTTTTCAGCCAGTTCTTCAGCAATAAGCATTCACATTGCATTTTTTTTACAGGAAATGCAGTTTTAATAAATTCAGGTTTATTGTTCCAGTGACAACTGACAAGTAGCTTTCCGTGACAGTAAAAGGAAATGTCATACCAAGAAAATATTTTTCAGTTCAGCAGCTGCTGAAAGAACCTCTGAACTCACCTCCTCTGGAAACCGGAAACATCCACAGGAACATCTGAATCACAGAAAACACCGAACCTTTGATCCGGATCATGTTACCGTTACTTCTCGTGTGTGTGAACGCAGATCTGGACGGCAGAGAAAAATGTGTACAGTTGCTGTTTGGCACCAGCTTGACTGGTTTTTCCTGATCATTACCAAATATTATGTTTGAGCAGAACCATCTGAGGGAAACCAGTTCACACAGAGTTTAGACCAACACTCAGCAGACGAGCTATATTTGCTTTTAATATGCCGATGGTGGAGTGATAGTTATGAACTTTAAAAACAACCAAATAAGAAACTCCACTTATTATAGAAATGTTCTTTCGAGTTTTGAGTGTTTCCATTTACTCACATGGATTAAACAACCTGTTTCTTCACTGTTTCAGTCTCGCCGAGATGTTTTTTCCATTTATTTATTGTCTGCTTAAGGCTCTAAACTCTGAATCTGTTCTTGAGTGTTCTGAACTCAAAGAATGAGACTATTTAAGATAAAATCAAGATAAATGCTTTTACTTCTCAACTTCAATTAAAGATTGCTCTTTGACCCAACGAGGGCTGAGAGAACACTTGTATTAAAAACCTGAACAGAAGTGCAGATATCAAAAAGAAACGAGTAAAATGGTAGAATCATTTTGCAGCACGGTGGTGCAGTTGATAGAGCTGCTGCTTCTCAGGTTGCAGGTTATCCTGGTTCAAATCCTGGTCCGGGGGCCTTTCTGGGTGGAGTTTGTATGTTTTTTTCCGTGCATGTGTGTTTTTTCTCCAGGTACTCCGGTTTCCTCCCACAGACCAAAAACATGCATGTTAGGCTGATTGATAATTCTAAATTGTCCCTAAGTGAGAGAGAGCGAATGGTTGTTTGTCTTGTTTGTCTCGATGGCTGGACATGGGCATCAGGGACCCCCGCGACCCAAAAAGGAAGAAATGGGTAAAAATAATGGATGGTAGAATAAATTTTTTTTGCTCAGTATAAAAATAAATTACTGGAAGAATGCACTTTTTGGTCTGACAGGAAGAACTGATGGAAAAACACTGTTGGAGCATAAGGTACACCAGCTGTTAAGTCTTTGTAAAACGAAAAGTGCACATATAAGATGGATCAACGCCCAGCAGCTCCTTTCTTCAGGTGCTGTCACGAAGCTGTTACCAAATGGCACGAACTGGGCTCACATCTGCCGTCTCAGGATCTCAAGACCGTGACGCGGACCACCGAGCTACCACGACCTCAATTATAGTCAATATAACTCGTTTTCAAAAAACAAAAACAAATGACAAAATCACTTTTACTGTCAAACTGCAATGACGTATTCACCCAGTAATATTGACTAAATGAAAAATAGTGTAAAATAAGGGGGCGTATACATCTTTACATTCTAGTTTGAACACTTTTGGCAGCAATCGCTGCACTGACACATTCTCAGGGAGTCTTTCACATCCGGACACCGAGTTTTACTCCATTTTTCTTTACAAAATTGCTCAGGCTCTGTCAGGTAGTGTGGGGAGTGGACACCAGCAGCCATTTTCAAGACAAACCACGTATTGGGTTTATGTCTAGGCCAATCCTGAACCCCTTGTTGGAGGTCTTGGCTTCTTGCTGGGAAATCTTCTCCAAAGCTTTTGTGTTTACTGTATATATAAACACATTTGCAGGCGTTTGATAATCGTTTCTCTTACCGTCCACTTTAAGAGATGTATGAATTTTCAGTTCTGTGAGTGGTGCTGGCGTCCTGGAGCTTCACGCCTCTCGGCACCAGAGAGGCGTTTCCGTTGGGGATCTGACAGTGGCGTTCTGTTTCTGAATCTTTGGTCCTCGTGCCCCAGTTCATCTCGGCTTTCACACAATGAGCGAACATGGATGCGAATAAAAGTAGTGGTTGATTTCTTCATCTCCACCTTGGAAACCGCACGGCAGGACGCAGTTCTCCATGTAAACACGGGACACCTCCGTATCTGCAAGATCCCACAAAAACTGTTCAAATACGAACCTCATCTTCTCTGATACCAACGTTCCTTCAGAGACATCGCAGAACAAGAACTGTGCTCATCTGAGCCTGGTGCGACGTTAAAACAGTTCAGCAAACTTTGAGCAACATCTGGAAATATGTCTATTTTAAGTACACTGAACAAAAGGTGCGCTTTAATTAAGATGAGCTTTAAGTGAAAACCAGGACCAGGTCAACAAACTCCCTGCTCCAGTTTGTTTTTGTTACATTAACGATTTGAAAACCAAGGATTCCTGAAGGTTAGAAAGTAAACACATGCACATTCTTTCAAACACGTGATGCTCTCATACCTCCCATCAGGGCTTAATATGTAAACCAAACAATGCCGGAACGCAAATAGTGGCGTCTGGGGGTCCTCCCCCAGAGAATTTTGATTTCCTGCATTCTTGTGTATTTTACAAAAGGTTTATTACAGTAGATTAACATGAAATAAAAGATGTAAACTCAAGTATTATTAAAATCTTTATGACTGCAAAGCGTTTGCAACGCCGCTGCAGCTCTGCAGGTAAGGGGCGTTCACTTCAAGACAAATTGAGGTCGCCGATTGGTCAGTTGCTGACGTTGATTGACAGATGAAGGATCCAACTACTGCACAAAACAAAAAAATAAAACATGGATTTCACTGGCCCGTTTAAGACGGTCGTCATTTATTCTATATTTATTTTTCACACCTATCAGATGGGACCAGAGGGGCCCCATCTGTGAATTAGATGAACTTATCAAACCCCTACTGTGAGGTGTGATATGTCAATCTGCATGTGTATGTGTGTATCTTATCTCAGCTTTATAACACTGAACCTCACACTTCTCTGCTCTTTGAATTGAGAAAGCTTCTAGGATGAGAAGCAAAACGTCTTCTACTACAACTAAAGTCCAGTTGTTTTTGACTTAAACTTTTTAGAATTTTCATTTTTATTCCATATTTTTGGTGAATTCATTCAACCTTTATTTAGACACGTAAATCCCATTGAGCCTCGAGGACTCATTTACAAGAGAGACCTGATTTCAACAATGAATGATGACAACAATAGACAGTTCTAAAAAGTCATACAGGTTTATTTATTTTTTTAACAAATAAGACGGCTAAAAAAAAGAAAATAACAAAAAAACAGCTAGATTCTAAGGCGAATGTAGAAAACTAAAAACAGGAACATGTCTGCATTGGTCCCTGCCAGGAGTCCAACAGATTCTTAAAGCCACTTAGAGAGGTCAAGGTCTGGAGCTTCAGGTCTTTTTGTAAGATGTTCCAGGAAACAGGAGCAGAATAAGGAATAAGGTAAATCATTGCACGGGGACCGTGTATGTAGAAGCACAAACAGAGCGACTTGACCTCAGTCTGTCCACAGAGTACTCCTGCGTCCTCGGACCAGTACTGATGAAGCACCTGCAGCTCCTCAATAAAACCATCGTGGAAACTTTTGTCGGGCAGGCGCCCACTCTGGGACAACAAGCGCTGCTCTCAGTTTTTGGCTACACTTAGAAAGAACTGCCGAATATTTAGCGCTTTGTCACTGGCTTAGAAAAGTGTTGCTCTCAATCCTCCTGCTCAATTCAGAGAAGCGTCCTGGTCGCTCAGGCATCGCTTCCAATACTCTGACTGCACAACAAACAGCTTTATGAGCCGAGATCATCGTCTCTTTGTTGCAGTTCACATAACTCCTGCAGTGATTTGCACATCAAATTGTTCACAAAAGCACAGGAACTTATGCACAGCGCAAAACTTTAATTATATATTTTTTCATTCAACCTTTATTTATACAGTTAGTCTCAATGAGCCACGAGGACTCATTTACAAGAGAGACCTGATTTTTGTGGTTTTTAATCAAATTGCCCGTGACTTTGAACTTTCAGGGGCAGAGAGGTTTTTTTAAGCAGAAATGTGAAGCAACAGCTCTGATTTGATATTAGGACGTTTGTTATGTTTAAAATGAGTGTTTATGTAATTTCAGTTTTCATATCCAATATAGGTTTTATTCATTCAAGGCAGTCAAATTTGTTCATAACTTTATTATTATTAGGCCTGAGAGTTACCGGAACGCACCCTGTCAAAATAAGAGCGTCCCTGGATCTTGTTCCAGCAAGATCCGGCTCAAATTAAGCCCTGAAAACATCACTCACCTCGAAGTCGTCAAAATGCAAGAAAATATAATCGCTAAAATCCTGACGCAGCTCAGCCGGATCACGTTCTCGTTGACGCTGATTTGCAGTTGATCGCACGATTCTTCCCAAAAACTTGGTGACTTGTCGCTACGCGCCCGGTGGAATGAAAACACAACAGAGCTTTATCTTTTACCTGAACAGTGAGTCTCATGTTGGTACTCATAAAGCCCGAAAACAATCAACTCGTTTTAATATTCAAGAAAATAATAAAGTTTTCACATTTTTTAAATTTTATTAACCTGTGCAGAGGACGTGCATTCTAGGTTTGATACAGAAAGCATTTTCAAAGGTAATTTATAAAACTAACAGTTCTCAAAAACTCATTATAAACAATCGGAACATATTTTTGCCTTTAACGTCTTTCAGTGAACACTGAGTTTGTTTCGTTTAATCCTTCAGATATCTGTGTAGAGTGTTATTAAAGCTTGTTTGTCCATTTTATCCCCACGGTACCAGAACTTCTCCTGCGGAGTCTTTCACCGACAGAATCTTTACTCTGTGGGAATGTTTCCCTGTTAGTCCACGTGAATCTTTCTCCAACAGTCCATGTTAAGTTCTCCTTAACAAAACGTCGCCTTAGAACGTTAACACTAAAATGATTTTTCTCCGTAGAAATCTTTTACCAACAGAATCATTTCCTCACGTTTTTTCTGTTGGATAAAATATCCTTGCACTATCTACTTACAAAAAAAGGAGCCTCGCACGATGACAGATTTTTAAACCCAGTTCACTTGCAAGGGCAGAGCTCACCACAGGCTTAAACAGATGTTTCATTGAAGCCTTGGTCGCGAAGCTCTGTGCCAGTCAGTATACAATAAGTGTTTTTTATCAGCACGATGACCTCGACCTCTCAGCACAGACTCGGAGGTGACCTTGGACTGCACATGCAGCTCTTCTCTGAGAGGAAAACAACTCTTGGAGGATCTGCCAGGCTGATTCTGGCAGATCCTGATCATCCACTCCATGGTGAGTTCAGGTTGCTTCCATCTGGATGCAGGTATCTGCTGCCCAGATGTAGAACAGACTGAAAATCTCATTCATCCCTGTAGTGATCAGGCTTCTCAACCAACAGTGATGATTTCTGTACTGTTATTTCAACGTCTTAATTTTGTCTAGTACGGATGTTTTATGCGCCTACTGACTGTGAAACAAATTGCTCCTCGGGGATAATAAAGATTCTTGAACTTGAACTCGTGACTCACATGGTTCAACATTAATTGTTGTGATAAACATCCATAAACCTTTACCAAGATTCCCCTGACGTTTCCCCCCATTTATTCTACACCGGAATCATTCCTTAACATTTTTTGTGCGTCCTTTAAATGTATTTTTTTTTCTTGAACGTTTATTTCCTTCATTTTTCACAAACAGAAAAGTTCCTAAACAAAATCTTCTTTTCATGACAATAATTCCCTAAGCGTGTTTCCTTTGTATAAAAAAAAAACAAGGTCACTAACAGATTAACAATGTATCTGCCTCCTTCAAAATGTTCTCAACAGTTTATCTCCTTCTTATTTATTTATTTATTTATTACTAATGGGGGAAAAATGTCATCCTACACTTGAAATGACCCTCATAAAATCTTTCCTTTACAGCTACTTTAACAGAATACTTCCCTGATGGGAACCACGGTCAGAAACCAGACAATCAAACATCGGTTCAGTCGGTTTCTTTCCCACAGTTTTGGTGTTTGAAGCATTTTGGACTCGGTTCGTTCGTTCAGCTCGTGGACCACCAGAGTCCAGGTCTATGGGGCCCACAGGTCACAAAAACAAACAGATCTATATGTAAAAATAAGAATACCTATCAAAGCATCGGATGTTTTCTAGCAAAACAGATAATGTGCTGAGTTTTGACCCGAAACACAAAGCTGAGCAGGGATTAAACAGAACGGTTTGAGTTTTTAAAGGTTTTTCTTTCCACCTCTCAGACGAACAAACTCCAGAGATTTCAGTCTTGACTGAAGCCGTTTCAGATCTCGTCTTTCTTCGGCGACTTCTTCAACCCGTTCCGTTCATCTGCTCCACAGAAATGCACACAGATTAAATCCTTAAGAGTTTTTTTGTTCACTATAAAACACAACATAATCTGAAGTTATTTTAAAAGAGACAGAAAATCCATTTAATTGAGGATGTTTTTACCTTGTTTTGCTTTTACAATAAAAAACTAGTAAAAGCACAGCAGCAGCAATCAGAAAGACTACGATCACACCCACTATGATGCTTCCAGTGCGGGACGGTTGTTCTGGAACAGGAAAAAATCTGGTAACTGAAGCGGTCCTGAAGATACTTGATGTTTGTTGTGACTTGTTACCTGGAGTTACTCTCAGAATGAAGTGGTTGATCGTGTGCTCCTCGTCACCACCGCCGACTTCACACGTGTAAACTCCCTCCTGTTGTGGAGATAAGTCCTGCAAGGTGAGGCCGCCGGACTCTGAGACCTCCTTCACGTGTTTCCTCCACTCCTCTGAAACCTCGTCGGAGGCGTCACCCTCAGGCCTCGTCAGGATGATCTGACTGTGGTTGAATCTCCAGACGAGGTTCGTTAGAGAACTGTTTGACTCGGCGCAGGGGATCGTTTTAAAATGACCATTTGTAGCTGAAATGTAAAAAACATGTTTTCAGTAATCAGAAGTTCTATTCCATCTATTTTGTTTTTTTTAATTTATGAGTCATACTGTTAATGCTCCTGGGAGTTATTCCAGAAAGACTCCATCTTGCACCCCCCCCAAAAGGGTTTCTTTCGCAATTTCAATTCAATTCAATTCAATTCAAATTCAAAAACATTTTATTAATCCCAGAGGGGAATGAAATGTTCTTGTAGCTCATATTCCTGGTTTCATTAAAGAGTGTTAGATGCTGATGTCTGTGGCAGGAAGAATCTCTTGTGGAGGTCCATCTTATAGCGGATCTGAAGAAACTGGCGGCAGATGTTGATCCGTTTACTTGGCCTTGGTGAGCCTCTCGGTCCTCCTGGGCAGCAGGACCACTTGAATGTTGAGCAGAACTCCTCCCAGAGCGATGGTCGCTCCTCTTAGCAGCTTGTTGAGCTCCTCATCATTGCAGACAGCCAGCTGCAGGTGTCAGGGATGATCCTGGTCTTCTTGTTGTCACGAGCCGTGTTTCCAGCCTGATCCAGGATTTCCACCAGGTAGACGGAGATGCATCCATGGTGCCTCTTTTACAACCCATTTGGAATTTGGGGCTGTAGTTGAGGTATTATTTGAGCTTTGAGATGTTAATCAACTGGTCCCAGTTGTAAGAAACACCTTGTTGCCATGGTTATGCATCATAACAAATGTCTAAAAATAAAAAGGTTTAATATATAAGGTATAAGGTATAGGTATAATATACTCGTATAGTACAGTATACTTGTATACTTGTATAGTACACAGTAGTATACTCATATAGTATAGTATACTTGTATAGTACACAGTATTATACTCATATAATATAGTGTACTCGCGCATCATCTCAATATATACCTTCCTTCAACGAATGCTAGGGCCAAAGTTATACTTCAGGTTGCATGAGAACCGTCTGACATAAAGATCTAAAAGCATTAAGGCAGCAACGTTGGTAGAAACCAACATTTGTGTCATTCTCAGAACTTTTGTCTTCATATGTAAAAATAATACTCACACTGTTGCCTCACAACAGCTGTTCTTTGGTTGCTTCGAGTTCTGACAGTGCAGTTGTAGACCAGATCAGAAACTCTGTCTGAAACCATCAAAAAACTGCTGATGCTGTAAAGTGGGTGTTCAGGCTGCTGGGTTATATATCTGCTCTGGAGTGTGGTGTTTAACGGAGAGATGACGGACCAGGTGAGATTAGGTTCAGGGTAGATCCCCTCTGAGCTGCAGGTGATCCTGTCTCCTGCCGCAGTGATCCTGACTCCAGTGACCGGAGCTGCAAAATAATAAAAATACAAATTAAATATGTGTTTTCCCTTGCTTATTTTAATCTAAAAAATGTCTAAATGTATTAAAACAACTAATTAAAGCTACAGAAATACGTTTTTGTCATATGGAATTCATTCATTATAGCTATTTGTGTAAAAGTTGTGACACAGTGCAACTAAATACATTAATTTAATATAACAATTAGCAACATATTTAGACCTTGTGTTTATTTTAGGGTCTGAACAGTTTGCTGTGACAGGACTGAGGTCATGTTAGCTAGTTTAAATTTTACTGTGTCACAACCTTTGTTTTGAGAGTGTGTTTTAAAACACCACATTCAGTGAAAATCTTTAAAAAAAAGATTAATAGTCTCACACAGCTCAAGCAATGGATACACAATACAAATTTTACAAAGCAGCCAAACAATGATTGTCTGAAGAAAGATTTATGTTTCACAGGAAGGAGCTGGAAAGTCAGTTGTAGTAAAAACATGGTAGCACAGTACTTACAGAGTATGTACCAGGTACTTAAAAAACATGTTCCTGGCACTTATGGATTACATATTTATTACTTACTGACTACGTACTTGGTACTTAAGAAGTAGGTATTTGTTACTTACTAGGCAATTACCTAATACTTATTAGGTGTAAACCCATTACTTACAAGATACTTATTGGATATGTACAGTGTGCACTTACATGATACTTATGGGGCCTGTCTGTAATGTGAAATGACTTGTACCTCTGTAAGTATCTCCACAGCTGCTCAGATTGTACCTTTAGGTACCCCATAATTACCCTGTAAGCACCATCAAAAGCATCTCATATGTGCAACATAAGTACCATCCAAGTATCCCCATTAGCACCCTTTATGTGCCCCATTAGCACCATTTAGGTTCTCCAGAAGTACCACATAAGTGCTCAATAAGTTTCCTCAAAAGTATCCTATGGAAAATCCTTAAATACCCTGTAAGTACCCCTGTAAGTATCAAATAGGTATCCCATAAGTAAATTGTAAGTATTCCCATAGGTACCCTATAGAAACTCCATATGTGCCCTGAACGTAAATATTAGGTACCTTGTTCCTGCTCTGTAAGCATTTACATGTGCACCCTGTGATTATTGCTAAAGGTTTCTGATTTGTATAATATAAGTATCCATGAAAGTATCTTATAGATACTCCCTTTAGGTATACCCATTAGTACCCTTTAGGCGGCCCATTAGTTCCCTGTAAATACCCTAGCTGTGCCTTATAAGTACTCTGTAAATGTCCTCATAAGTTTCCTGTAAGTATTGCCAAAGTTCACAATTGTTATCCTGTGGGTAAGTATACTGTAAGTATCCCCTTATGTACCATATATGTACCCCATAAGTATTGCAGTAAGTACTCCATAGGTACCCTGTAAGTACCAGGGATGTACCTCATAAGTATTTCTGCCAGAATCACTACAAAACAGTGTTTCAGTGTTAGTTTGTATGTATTTGTGGTGGTGTGGTGGTGCTTGTCCTACCATCAACTCTGAGGTTGATAATCGAAGCCTCCGTTCCTGTGATCGTACTGACTGAACACTTGTATCGTCCCTGATCCTGAACCGTCACCTCTCTCAACAGCAGAGAGGCGTTTCCTTTGGAGAGCTCATTCTTGAACAGCGATGTTCTGTTTCTGAATCGTGGTTCCTGGCGGTCCAGATCGTCTTGGTTCTGATAAAATGAGTGGACATGAACGTTTTCTGAGTAGATATATTGGACGACTACTTCATCTCCTCCTTGGAAACTACATGGCAGTATGCAGTCCTTGAAGTAAACACAGAACACGCTGCTTTCTGAAAGATTAAAAAGAGTTAGTCAGTAAAGAACTGGATTGGATAAAAACTTCCACTGAGCTTTTGGGCAGTTGTCTGAACTGGAAAACGAAACTGAGAGTCCTGGTGCCATTTTGTTGGTAGGACTCCCTCTAAAACAACAGACTCACATTAATGATGTTTTGAAAATCAAAGGTAACACTTTACAATAAGGCCCATAAAATTTGATTATCTACTAAGGAACGAATCAGGAACAAATCAGGAGCTAATGGGTAGTTAAGAAGTACTTACTGGGGAACGCACAGCCAAGCCTTGTTAGGGGACTACTGGTTAGTTACCTGGGAAATGAAGAGGAACTAATCAGGAACTAATGGGTAGTTACCATGGAAACCAAAGATGAACGAATCAGGAGCTAATGGGTAGTTAACCAATTCTTAACTGGGGAACACACAGCCAAGCCTTGTTAGTGGACTACTGGTTAGTTACCACAAAAACAGAGGAGAAATTCTCCATTTGGGTTCTGAATAAACCTTGCACCAGTGAGGTCACAGCTCATAATGGTCAAAAACCTGTTTCCTAGTGATTACTGGTTTTATTGGATTCTTAGCCATTTCATAATCTTGTACTGCTGTCATCTTAACTATGTCTGACTATCACTTTCTGAGTACCAAATCATTGCCTGGCTATTATTCAGAACCCACATGGAGAATTTCTCCTCTCTTTCTGTGGTAACAAACCAGTAGTCCCCTAACAACGCTTGGCTGTGTGTTCACCAGTAAGTACTGGTTAACTACCCATTAGCACCAGATTTGATCCTCT
>NC_056517.1:33408528-33440328 GCF_014905685.2 Nematolebias whitei
CGCTTGGCTGTGTGTTCGCCAGTAAGTACTGGTTAACTACCCATTAGTTCCTGAGGCGTTCCTTAGTAGTTAATCAAATTTTGTGTACCTTATTGTAAAGTGTTACCGAAGAAATACATAAAGTAGTGGACTCAACCGTCTTTCACAACAACCCAGACCAACCCCATGTTTCAAACACCTCAAATCAGAACCGCATGACCTTCAGCTGAGGAACAGAAACAACTGAAAACACTCACCTGACGCAGAAACTGTCAAAACGCTAAGAGACGTTATGAGAACTAAAATCATGATGAACCTGAGCCTGAATCCTCCCCTTGCTCTGAGCAGCACTCTTATGACCACTGACTGAGTTTTTCAGGAATGCAGACAGCATGTTGAAATCTGCCTCCGAGGGGCAGAAAAAACCACCAGACCAGCATTAAAGCTGCAGAGCACAGAGACTGTTTTCCTTTTGAACTGAGCAGTAAATCCCACCGCTGGAACAGATGTTTCCACCCTCTGTAACAAAATCCTCTTTCTCACCATTCAGGCATTCGACAACTGTAAATATCCTTGGGGATCCTAAAACACGAAAAGTTTAGCCTGGTTTAATGTCAGACAGTGAGAAAAACATGGCTGTGTCTTTTTACACAGTGTATGTAAATATATGGTTAAAACTGTAAATATGCAACTTATCTTTAGTTACATTATGGATTTTAGCTAAGGGTATTTTGGGGTTCATTGGTCAAGAGGTTCATTAAAAAACACATGCTTGTTAGGCTGCCTCAGGTCCAGGCCTCATTAAAAAAATAAAAACAACGGATCTCTGGTTAAATACTGTATAACTAGAGAAATTGCATTTCCTGCGAAAACGCAGTGTGAATGCTTATTGCATAAGGACTTGCTGAGAAACAGCTGAAATTAGCTTAAAAAACATGCAGAAATGTAGCTGAAATGGAAGAACAATCCTAAATTAGCAGACAAAATCAGAAAGAATTTGCTAAAATAGGTTTAAATAGGCAGAAATGAGCATAAAAATTAGGAAATTAGCTAAAAAAAAGGCTGAAATTTAAAACAAATTGCTGAAAAGTAGCTGAAATACAGAAAGAATCTTAAGCTACCAGAAAGAAGCTGAAATGAGCTAAAAAATGTGGAATTAGCTGAAAAAGCCAAGATTAGCGTAAACCCAGCTAAATACTAGCTGAACTAGCAGGACTAGCTGAAATTAGTATAATTAAGCTGAAAGGTGCATAACAAGCTGAAATTAACCTAAATAAGTTAATTAGACTTAAAATAGCAGAAATTACAATGAAAAACTTGAATTTACCTGAAAACAGCTGAAATTGGCTAAAAAATGCTAAACAGAACAAGCTAAAATTAGCAGAAGAAAGCAGAAAGCACACATCTGTACCCATTTAGGCTGAAAGAAGCAAAAATGGCTCACAATAGTGTGAACGCTTCGTAAACATTCTCACGGTATAAAATGGTTGAACGGCTGCTCAGAAAGCCGGACAGGGGTGTGTAACTGGTAATGTGTTTTTATTTATAAAGAATTACAGTTTCTCCACGGTTTCTGGACTCGAGACTTTTTTTTTTGTTTGTTTGTTTTTTTAAACACACTACTTACAGGACGGGCAGCTGTGGCTGAGTGGTTAGAGCAGTCGTCCTCCAATGCAAGGGTTGGGGGTTCGAATCCACCAGCAGTCACATGCTGAAGTGTCCCTGTAAATGAACGAAGAGTTCTGGTTCCTGAAACCCGCTGGATTCCAGCTGCCAGGATGAACAGAAATCTGATGATTGATGAAACAATTAACTGATAATAAATGTAGAACCGGTCTCAGCTCTTGTCTATAAAGTATGAAGTGAGTCGTTTTTAGGATCTATTTTTAACAAAGAATTCAAATCTGATCAGGAGTGCTGATGTTTGAATCGATTAATAAATAAATCCTCAGAACTTGTCAAACATTAAAAATATTAACTCCTCTCTAAGATGTGACAGATTTACTTTAAACCTGCAGATTGTTCATCTGCCGAGTGAAGCAAGAATATCTGGGTTAGTCCCGACCATGATGGTACCTCCGCCGTGCTTTACAGATAGGTGAAGACTTGCTGTTTTTATTGTTATTTAACCTTTATTTATACAAGTTAGTCTCATTGAGTTACAGGGACTCATTTTCAAGAGAGACCTGTTTTAAACAAAGAAAACAGACGAGGCACAGACAACAATATACAACAATCAAAAGCAATTAAAAAAAAAAAGTGTTATAAAAACAATAAAATCAAAGTTCCATAAAAAACAAAGTAAAACACTAAAAACAATAACATATTTGCTCAGATATGTCAAATGACCTTATCAAATGTTTAAAATCTCTTAAATCAAAGTGAACAAATTCAGATCTTTAGGCGTTCCAGCTTACAGGAGCAGAGAAAGAAAAGGCCTTTTTGATGAGTTTAGTCCGTATTTTGGAGACGCTGCAGGTATTGCAGGCCTTAGAGTGCACGCTGTGACTGCACTGACGACGTGACATGTGGGAGGAGAAGGCAGCAGACCAGGGTTGAGGATGGCCTTGAATGTGCACAGCTGAATTTAAATTGAATTCTGAATTTGAGCAGAAGCCAGTGATGGAAACCAAATACAGCACATCACCACAAACCCATCATCCTCACTGTGAAGCATGGTAGTGGCATCATCATCTAAACTTAATATTTAATTTGCTAACTAAATATTTATCTCAGACCTAAATATTTATTTTCCAAGCTAAGCATTTAATTTCCAAAATAAATATTTAATTTGTTAACTAAATATTTAGTGTGGAACTAAATATTTAGCTTGCAAGTTAAGTATTTAGTTTGTAAACTAATTATTTAGCTTGCAAGTTAAGTATTTAGTTTGTAAACTAAATATTTAGCTTGTAAATGAATTATTGGGACTATGACATTTATAAATGTATGAATAACATGGTGGAAATATGACTTTGGAAAAAAAAACTTTTCTTTCTCATGAAAATAAACCAAAATATTGCTGTTAATTTCTGACTGTGTAACTTTACAAATGGCACTCCATATACAAGGGAAAAAAAAGTTTAACTTGAAACCCTAAACCCTATATACATACATATATATATATATATCCAGTTTCAAACAGTAAAAAGTACATTTTTCAAAGGTTTTAGTTACACTTGGGTTTAAACAGAAATCACAGCGCCCCCTGCTGGACAAAAAACACAAACATCTAAATTTACAAAATGAAAAATACATCATGAAGAAATGAAACATAAATACTTCATTTATATGGAGTTCTCTAACAACTTTCAAATTCAACTCCAGGATTTATGTTTTTCACTTTTTAACTCAAATATTAAAAGTAAATATATTTTTAAAAAATCGTTATTTTACATATTTAGGAAACCTGAAATTAAATCAGCAACAACAAAACACATATTCCACAGATGTAAAAAATATAAACAAATTGCTACCATTGGAAAAAAAAAAACATCCACTATATGACAGTATTAAAATATGCTCAAATAAAAAATAAACAATTGTTTATTTGTTTTAAAAATCTGGATAAAGCCTTGTGTTTATGATGATTTAATTTTAGTAGCAGGTTTTTCTTCAGTGGTCAGTCTCTTTAATCATCTTTGTTCTGATGGACTTGATCTGCGTCACTTGAAGCGTTGGTCTCATCAGGTCCTTGGTCTTCATGATCCACCAGCAGCTCGGTTGAAGTCACCGCTTTGGAGGGACCCCTCAGACTGAGACACCAAAAACAGGTTTTTCTGAAACTGTTAAAAATAAGACTGATCCATTCTTTAGGAACAGGTGTCATATTTTATCAAACACTCTTTGTTTCATTTCCATCACTTCCCAAGTTGCATAATAAATGTCATGATTCGGTCTAAGGCGGATTCTGACTCTTAGGTCTTTGTTCCTCATAAAGAAAATGATCTAACAAAATCTCAAATCCTCCTTCTGCCTTAAAAGTTTCAACTCTAAAAGAAAAATAAGCTAAATGATATCACATCAAGAACGATTACCGTATTTATCGGACTATAAGGCGCACTTAAAATCTGTTAATTTTCTCAATAAATCAACAGTGAGCCTTATAATCTGGTGCGCCTCATGTATTAATTCTGGTTGTACTGACCTCAAACTGATTTTATGTGGAACACGTCGCTCAAAAATCTGTCAAAATGTTTCAGTTTCGCTTAATGCGCCTAAAAATACAGCACTCAAAATGACTTTCATTCATAAACATGTGCATTAGCATGACATATTTGAATTAATATTCAGATAAACATGCATGTAACTAAAGGAGGTGCTGTTGGACCGTGGACTTTTCTGCAAAGGAAATGTCCTTGAGAACAAAGACTTCTTTGTAGCATCTTTCCAGCATCATGGGGGAAGGATAACTCCTTCCCAGTTAATATCAAACCATCTGCTCAAACTTGAACCACCGAGGTCAGCTTTATAAAGAAAGGTCTAGTTAGGGTGAATGAGTTCATTTGGGCAGGTTTAGTGAGTACACAATAACGGTTTTTATTATGCATTGTCCCAGCTTATAGGAAGTTGTGGAACTCATACAATCAAGAAAGTTTTAAAGGATGAATGGAGCTCTTATTTTAAAGTATCACAAAAATAAAAGCTTCGACTGTAAACCGAATTTAATTTACGTTCTAGAAATGGAACCATGAAGACTTGTGTGTTTTAAATTTGAAGCATTCACTTTACTGTATTCACACAAAAGCAGCAGGACATTTAAATAAGATTTACTCACTGAGGCGTTCCGCTTCTTTCTGAAACACAGCAGCTCTGGTCTTTATTAAAGAAAAAAGTGACGGAGACCAACATGAACACAAAGAACCAATAGAATCTCTAATAAAAGGTGGAGGCAGCGAATCGTTTTACCTTTTTGTGTTTATGCACAAACACAACTCCAATGACGGCGATCAGCACTGCTGCTCCAAACAGACCCACAACCACCGCTCTGAACGAATGCCCTGAAACAGAAGACAGAACTGAAGCGTTTCAGATACGTTCCATCTAACATATAATGAATATAGATTTATATCATAATCAGCAGTTTCTGTAAAATACAGTATTTTTCGCACTTTCATTTTGATCAGAAATAAACAGTGAGCCTTATGTATTAAATCTGGTTGTGCTTACTGACTTCAATATGATTTTATGTGGTACATGTCGCTCAAAAATCTGCCAATATGTTTTAGTTTTGCTTAATGCGCCTTATAGTTCGAAAAATATGGTAGTTTGTTTGAACTTGTACCTTCACTTATCTGCACAGTTCGTTCAGTTATTATTGTTTCCTTGTTGTTCCTGACTTCACACGAGTAAACTCCATTTTGTTTGGAAGATAAACTCTGTAAGGTGAGGCTGCCGGACTCTGAGACCTCCTTCACGTGTTTCCTCCACTCCTCTGAGACCTCGTAGGCGGCGTCACCCTCAGGCTTTGTCAGGATGATCTGACTGTGGTTGAACTTCCAGGTGAAGCTGGAGACAGGAACGTCTGAGGAGCTGCAGGCGATGGTTAGAGTTTCTGATCCTTTGACTGAAGCTGAAATGATGCGACACGAAAATGTAACAAACAGCACAATACAGTCGCATATCACCACCCTGCTACAAATACTGTAAATTCACAAGCACATCTAGAGAAACTGCATTTCCTGAGAAAATGCAGTGTGAACGCTTGCTGCAGAAGAACTTGCTGAAAACAGCTGAAATTAGCCAAAAACATGCTGAAATGTAGCTGAAATGGAGGAACGAGCCCACGTTAGCAGAAGAAAGCAGAAAGAACTCATATTTGCTGAATTGGGTTTAAATAAGCAGAAGTGAACACAAAAATAGGGAAATTAGCTCAAAAAGCTGAAATTAGCAACAAACTGGTGAAAAGTAGCTGCAAAGGCAGAAAGAAGCTTAAATTACCAGAAGGAAGTGGCACGAGCTGAAGTGAGCTAAAAATGTGGAATTAGCTGAAAAAGCTAAATTTAGCATAAAAACAGCTAAATAGTAGCTGAAATAACAGAAAGAGCTGAAACTAGCAGAAATAAGCTGAAAGAGCAAGCTGAAATCAGCAGAAAAAGTTAACTAGGCTGAAAGTAGCAGATTACCAGGAAAAACTTGAATTTGTCTGAAAACAGCTAAAATTAGCTAAAAAGCTATCTGAAAAGGTATAACAAGCTTAAATTAAGAAAGCAGTAAAGCACGCATGTTTGCCCAATTAGGCTGAAAGAAGCAAAAATGAGCACAAAAAAGTGGAAATTATTTGATAAAAGCTTACATTAGCATAAAAACTTGGGAGTTTAGCTGAAATATAGTAGCTGAAATAGTAGAAAAAGCTGCAACTTGCAGAAATAAGCTGAAAGGAGCACAACAAGAATAAGCAGAAAGGAATTAGAAAAAACACAAAAGTGTAGTTAGAAGAAATTATTGGAATGGAGCACAAGAGTACAGCTGAAAAAACAGCTGAAAAAACAGCTGAAAGCAGCTGAAAGTAGCTGAAAAAAATGTTTTAAATTTGCACAAGGAAGCAGAAAGAAGCTGAACCAGAAAAAATTGAAAGGAGCAGTAAAAGGTTGTAAACATTCGAATGATGTAAAATGAGCTCAATTCATTTTCTATGAGGAAAAAAATATAAGAAAAGGCTAAATATTTCAAAAAGCTAAAGTTGCACTAATACCAAAAGTCATAGCACCCTTTCTCCTGAATGAGCTGAACGTTTTGATAAATAAATTGTTGAAATAGCACAAAAATTGTGGAACGAGAAACATGCTGAAATATTTATGGAAGAAAAATGGATCACAATGGTGTGAATGCTTCATAAACATTCACACAATAAGGAGATAAAGGATGGAAGATAGAACAATAAAAACATAAAACACGTGTCACAGGGTCCAGGTGATCACCAGTGGAAAGCTGGAGAAATACTACAGACACCACATATAACAGAAGAAAGTCAGATCTACTTCTGACCTGTGGGCCACACAAAAGGCAAAGAGGAAGTACTTCTGTGGTATTTCTGGGGCGTGTAAATCCTACGCTGACTGTGCATTTTACCGGCATCTCCAAACCTGGACTAGACGTGTGCCGTCCTGGGTTAGACCTTCTGCTTTCGCCTCTGCTTTGATAATTTTTTGAAGACCAGTAGATTTAACATGTTCAGGACCAAACGTTTCCATGTCTGGTCTGCAGCCATGAGAAGCCTGATCACTACAGGGATGTGTGAGTTTTTCAGTGTGTTCTGCATCTGGGCAGCAGACACCTGCATCCAAATGGAAGCAACCTGAACTCGCCATGGAGTGGATGATCAGGATCTGCCAGAATCAGCCTGGCCTTGTTCACTGAGCTCGCCTTGTGTAGGTCAGTGAGGTTCTTCAGGGCTATGCCAGCATTTCTGCTGCACATCCTGACAATTCCTGAGAGTTTGTTCCCGTTTTTACACGTTAAAAATCCAAACTAACAGATGAAGGTGAAAGTTCAAAGAGACTCAATAAAATATGAATAAAACATTCTCATAAAAATTTAATCAAAATTAAAACCACAGAGCTTCTAAAAAATACATTCTCTGGTGGGTCTTCTTACAAAGGGAGTTCACATGGGGGTCAAAGGTCAGTTTGTCATCAAGAACAGTTCCCAGATATTTATGTTGATGCAACATCTCAACAGCTTCACCGTTAATGACCAGAGGAGCTGCAACTGAAGAGTCTTTTCTAAAATCAGTGACCATCTCCTTTGTCTTAGTGAGGTCTCTGACCACAGGTCTGGGGTCATCACTGCTGAGAAGGGACATGATGACAGAGTCAGCAGCAGACTTTAAGATGCGATGCTGTGGATACTGGTTGCGACAATCATTTGTATATTAAATAAATAAAAGGGGTGAAAGAACACAGCCCTGAGGTAAACCAGTAAAAGACAAAAGACCCTCACTCGCTGAGACCGAACAGTTAAAAATTCCACAAGTACACCTTGTTATCAGTACTTTGTGCTCAAGTCGGCTGCTTACTTGGTTTATTGAGGGTAACTGTCTTCTGGTTCCTCCGAGTTCCGACGGTGCAGCTGTAGATCACATCAGTGTCGTTGTCTGAAACCACCAGAGAGCTGCTGATGTTGTAAAGCTGCTCCTCGGTCTGCTGGACGATGGTTCTGTTCTGCTGAGTCAGGTTTAACGGCGGGACGGTGGACCAGGCGAGTTCAGGTTCAGGGTAGATCCCCTCCGAGCGGCAGGTGATCCTGTTTCCAACCTGACTGATGTTCACCTCAGAGACCGGAGCTGCAAACGAAACAAACAAAGGTGACTTAATGTGAAAAAAAAAACAAAAAAAACAGCCGGACTAGAAAAGACAAAGACGTCCAACCTTCTGTTTCAAGGTTAAAAAATGATTCTTCAAATCCCTGGATGGTGCCGACGTAACACTTATATCTGCCCTCATCCTGGACCTTCACTCCGCTCAGCTGCAGAGAGGCGTTTCCACTGGAGAGCTGATCCTGGAACAGGGATGTTCTGCCTCTGTAGTTCTGGGCCTGGTGTCCCAGCTGGTCTCGGTTAAAATAGTAGGAATGGATATGAGGTTTTTCTGCCGTCATGTAAATCCAGTGGATGACTGGATTGGAGCCGTTCTGGAACGTGCACGGCAAAATGCAGCTGCTGTTGAACACACAGGTCACCTCAGTGTCTGCAACGTGAGAGAAGAACACGCCATCGGACGGTCACCGCTGGAAAAATGATTTTACCACTTCAGTTACTTTTATTAGACCTGCACATGTTTAATTATTATATGTAAAAACTGACCGTGACAAGAAAGAACACATCCCATTTTTCTTCTTTTGGTTTTACAAAATTAAAAGTTGTCAGGCCTTTAACATCCAATCCGTTTGCTGCGAGGAACAGGTTCTGCTACTTTTTCTGGACTCACTTTGAGGGAATGTATCTGAATCGGCTGTACGGCTCTCAAAAATGACATTGACATTTAATCAGTTAATCCTTCTCTTTATTTATATACACACATGAACATATTGTTTTATAATTGGTATCTTTACATAAAAACATGCTTTAACCTTTCAGAGCAGCTGAGTGACCACAAGCTCAGACTGTGTCCTCGGAGGTATTTTTTTTCCTCATAAGAAATGTCTGAATTTTAAAAAGCTTGTAAAAAAAAACAATCAAATGATAAAAATATATATATTTTTAAGCATTTATTCTGTTGGCACAAGAGCAACCTGAAGATACGGTAAAAGTTTTACCCACCTCCTCTCGCAAAAGTCTTCAGAAAATTCCCAACCATCAGAAACATCAAGCCCTTCAGCCGAGTCATTGTTCTGCAGGCCGTCACCGCACGAACTGAGCAGAACGAAATAAACAGTGACATTTCTCTGCAGCGATGTTGGACGCTTTCAACTCATGACTCATTTCTTCACGTATCCTTGTGCAGGTGTGGCCGACTGAACTACAGGTAAAAAAAAAACGGCAGGATTCATCAAACTCAATCATTGAATAAACCCTTTACAAAACAAACAGGGGACAAAAAAAAAAGAGGGTCTTTTGTCCCAGTTCTACTGCCGGAGCTCTCCCGGTAAACCTTGGCCCTCTTGAGCCGTATCTTAGGCAATCTTTTACGAATATCTGGATAAGTTTAATAAACAGATTAACTCTGTTGTGCTGAAAACATCTTCCAGTTAAGCTGAAGTGATGACCAGAGCTGACCTGGAGAAACTAGTCCAAGCCTTCATTACAGCCCGACTTGATTACTGTAACGCTCTTTATGTCGGGGTGAGTCAGGTCTTCCTTTCACGCCTGCAGCTTGTCCAGAATGCTGCTGCTCGACTCAACAGGAACTCGTAGGTTTGAGCATAGTTCACCAGTTTTGTCCTCCCTTCACTGGCTCCCTGTACGTCACAGAGCAGATTTTAAAAGTCTCCTCTGGCACGTACCGTACTTGCCGTCGTATAAGTTGCGTCAGTTCAAAAACGTCTGATAAAGTGGAGAAAAAACACAAGCTGCTTCGTTGTTTAAGTCACATCTATTACTTACGCGTCATCGCTGACGCATCAGCGTTTGTTACGCGTCACAAACGAGGGCCGGCGTTGTGCCAAAAATCGATTGGCGGCCACGGGAGCGTGCGCAGGACTTTAACAAGAATTTAACAAGATTAACAGTTAAAAACAATTATTTGTTTGCTCGAAATTATAGCAAAGGTGTGTCTCAGTTGAACTTTTACTTAAATGCACTTTAACGGTCAAATCAGCTGCATTTCGCCTGGGCGGCGCGGCGAAATGCAGCTGATTTGACGTTTGCTCCAGGAGGTCAGGAGCGAGACGAAGGTGGCTCTGTATGGCAAGCCAAGTGTCTCATTAATAGCCGCTTTTAGCTATTAACGAGACACTTGGCTTGCCATATCAGGCGTGGCTGAAAATGGTAGTTTTCAATATTTTACATGTCAGAATGAATTAAATCATAAATCTCAGCCAAAAATTGGGTTATAAATATGAGGAATAATTTATGCAAAAAACTTCAAGTTATACAGTGAAAATTACGGTAAATGCATAAAGGGCCTCGCACCTTCATATCTCTCCACCTTATCATCTGATCTGCTGGTTTTTGTTGAAGCTCAGAGAAGGTCGGTCTTTATCCGTCATGGCTCCCAACATCTGGAACAATCTGCCCCCAACATTAGACCGACCTCTTCACTTCCTGTTTTTAAAACACATCTGTTGTCACTGACTTTTAATCCAGGGTGACTTGCTTTAATATTTTATTCTCTTCCAATGCTTTTAATTAGTTTTTCTTTTCATCTTTGCCTTTTATTTTCCAGCACTTTTGTTTTTCAATGTGCTTTAGAAATAAACTTGACTTTGACTATTATCTGCTAAATTAACAATAAAAAATTCTAACCTGACTGGTTTGTTTGCTGTCTCGTTAACATTCCACATATTTTAGTTAGCTGCAGAGTTGCACAATGAACTTCTAAATAATCATATCTCAAGATGACGTTTTGCATGAATGAGTCCAAAGCAGGTAATTCATGAGCAGCGTCCACATTTCATGAATTTAACAAGAACAGCATTCTGGTCAGCTGAGTGGCTGCAAAGATGTTTCAGGACATATCTGAGTGACTTCATATATAAAAAGTAGTAATGATTATTTTATTTTATTTAGGGCAGGTGCTGTGTGCACCATCAGGCTGTTTAAGCCATTACGCAGCGTCTCACTGGGCTGTGAATATTGGCTTATTGTTCAGTCAGTCTTTTAGAGTTATCCCAGCCTGAAATAAAAATATCTAATTGAATTTGTTTTTAATTCTTAAAGGCTTTTAGTTTATTGGAAAAAAAAGAAGAAAAAAAAGATTGGATCGGTGCAGCTTCTGCAGTATTGCGTCTATTGTGCCGGTCCATTGTGGTGAAGAGGGAGCTGAGCTGTAAGGAGAAGCTCTCTGTTTACCAGTTGGTCTATGTTCCTACCTTCATCTGTGATTACAAATTCTGGGTAGTGACCAAAAGAACAAGATCTCAGATACAGGCGGTAGAAATGTGTTTTCTCTGGACAGGATGAGGAGTTCTGTTCTCCTGGAGAGACTTGGAGTAGAGCTGCTGCTCCTCCACATCCAGAGGAGTCAGATGTGGTGGTTCAGACTTCTGGTGAAGATGCTTTGATGTGGCCCAGCTCTGGAACAAGTGAAAGACAATGGATGGAAGGATAATTATTATACTGATTAGCACAAACTATTTAACTGAACAGCTTTAAACCAGTTCATTAAGGAAACATGAATAAAGTTCAGATGTTTTAAGTGGTGAACACAAATAAATTCAGTTTTAAGACCTGCACAACCCTAACACGGTCCAGCAACAGAGAAACCAGTAAATTCATCAAAACAAAACAAAAACTTGTCTACAAGAACAAATGCTGCCTGACTGCTTTTTTCAGTCTTATCAACCCGAGAGTCTCTAACAATCAACCGGAACAAACTTCCTCCACGACCTTTATCTGAAGATCAAATGTGATCTTTTACTGGAAACGTACAGATGAATGCTATTCATTAAAGAACAACACATAATGCAAAAAGGTTTATTTAATATATTAATATATACAGTGGTGCTTGGAAGTTTGTGAACACTTGAGAAGTTTCTATATTTTTACATAAATATGACTGAAAAACATCAGATTTTCACACAAGTCCTAGAGGTGGAAAAGGAGAACTCAGTTAAATAAACGAGACAAAAATATTACACTTGGTCATTTATTCATTGAGGAAAATAATCCAATATTACATATTTGTGAGCAGCAAAACAAACAAACAACAAAAAATGTGCAAGAGCCTTGGAAATTTCTCCAAACTTCTCAGAAATTGAACCATTTAACGCAAACAATTCCAGCTGCAGACGTTTCAGCCTGGCACAGCCTGCGACCAGCATGGGACGACCCACTTTGTGTCGCTACTGTTGATACAGACACCGCCCAAATCTGAAGACTGGCACTGGTCTCAACTTTGAACCGTTGTGTAAAAATCAGCCAAACCAAGAACAGGAGCTGAGCGGAGATGTTCCTTCTACTGTTCAAAAGCTGAGTTGCAGTCAAACGTCCACGCAGAGTTTTAAATGGCGACTCACCATGTCATGCAGCAGCAACCTTAAATAAACCTTGGATTAAATCTAACGGCTGTAAAATCCTAAAAATGACTCAAACTCTTTGAAAATCGCAGGAACCTCCCAGTTTTTAACAGAGACCTTAAAAGTCTTTCCCAACCCACTCTGCTGACATGTGATCCAAAACCTTCACTGTCTGCTGAAGGAATGTCCCTCCAAATGCTTCTTCAAGGTCTCAGGAAAGACCAAAATATCATCCAGATACACACCCAATCTCTGGAAAATCAGATCTCACATGGCGGCTTGATGATCCTATGGAAAGTCTATAAAGACTTTCATACATATAGAGACCAACCTGTGTTGTGAAAGCCATCTTAGGCATGGCTCGTTCATGCATAGTTACCTGGTGATGCCTGCTTGCTAAATCAATGATGGACAACTTGCTCCTCTCAGTGCATCAAAGCGCTCATCAACAGTTGGAAGTAGAAAGGCACAATGTTGAGATTAAATTTCTTGTAGTCAAAACACAATCTTAGACTCCCATCTACATTTCTAATCCAACCTATCGGTGATTAACGACCCCCCTTATTAACAGCTTGCCTATGTTTTCTTTGACATCACTGTACTGGGTGGCTGTGTTACAGGTAAGTCACCTGTGAGGTGTATCTCGTATACTTTGTGCTAGATCTTGTGTCATTTGTACCGAACACATAAAAATATATTTTTCTAACAATAAACTCAACTGAGCTTTCTGTTAGCGCATGCAGGGTAGACCGCACCTCTGAAGGGGGATCAGACTGTTCGAGGATGCTCATTTCATTGGTGTCAGATGAAACTCTCTAAAACTGAACCTCAGACTTTATCGGTTTTTAACTGTCAATCCGTTCATCTTCTGCTTGTTCCGAAGTCAGGTCGAGGGGGGGCAGCAGCTTGAGCAGGGAGGCCCAGACATCTCTTTCCACACCACCTCGTCCAGCTCTTCTGGGAGGACTCCAAGGCGTTCCCAGACCAACTGAGCTCAGCTCTCTCTTCACCACAACAGACCGGCACAGAGTCCGAAATACTGCAGACGCTGCACCAATCCATCTGTCAATCTCACGTTCCATTCTTCCTTCACTCGTGAACGAAACCCTGAGATACTTGAACTCCTCCACTTGAGGCAGAACCTCACCCTCAACCCGAAGACAGCAATCCACCCATGAAAATGTTGTGTAAGCAGGTAATTGCCACGTACTGTAAAAACTGGCTTCTCATCTCTGAATCTTTTGATGACAGAATTTGTGTAAAGTTTAGGTTCTAACTTACCATAGTTTTCGGACTATAAGGCGCAATATCAATGAACGGGTCTGTTTTCATAAGGCGCGCCGGATTATAAGGCGCATTAAGAGTCAGAGTCAGAGTCAGAGTTTCTTTATTGTCATTCGCACCTCATGTGGTACATGTGGTGGAGCGAAATTATGTACACGGGGTCCCAGTTACATCCGACAATAAAATGTATAAGAAAAACAGTAATAACATCTAAGATATGAACTAAGAAAAACATCAACTAAATATACACTAAGCACTCATAACATAAGCGAAACAAAACAGTTATTAAGTCGAACTTTATTCAAATCATTCACAATAACCACATAAAATCGGTTACATGTCAGTAAGCACAACCAGAATTAATACTAAGGTTCACCTGATTATTAGTCTCGTTGTCGATTTTTAAGAAAATTAAAGGATTTTAAGTGCGCCTTAGTAAAAATACGGTATGTGCCAATTTTCTTGTCAAGATCAGAAGAAAAACAGACAGAAAAAGATCCTGCTCTCATGAACCAAACTCAAATTTCTTCAAAAAATGTGCTTTAGTAACTGCAGTTGTAAAGATCTATAGAAAAATGTTCAACTAGATGAAAACACTGAGAATTAGGTTCAGACATAAATGTTTTACTCTTTTAGAAACACAGAAGAGTTTAAAGTTTGTTTTTTTTGTTGGTGTTTTAGCATCACCTGGTGGACTTAACCTTAATTTATGGAAAAATTACAACGATAGAATATGGACAAATATAATAAAAGAAAATAGTTGCTTTAAATTAATTTATTCTCTTATTTTACAGATTTTTCAGTTCATCGACGTTTGCTGACATTCATCCGATCATTACAAGTGCACACTTGAGAGCTGCATACGTTTTACTAACTTAAACTTTAGTCTGCAACCTGAGATATACCTTTAAGGTTTTTTTTTATGTATCACTTATGTATCTTTATAACAACAAATTGTAACTTTTTTAAGAAGCTTTTTTGTGTTTAAATTTTCCATTTGAAACAAGAAGCGTCTAACTTCTTATGAGACTAAACACGAGTATTTTTAATGGAGAAGCACAATGATGATGTCATAGATACGCTAAACTCTTTAGTCCCAGAGCTTTAATTCATCTGGATATATATATATATATATATATATATATATATATGTTGATTCTTACCGTTAATTTTTTTTTTAAATAGTATTTCGATTTCTAAACTTGTAAAGAATTCTACATTTCCCTTCATACCTCTGACCAGATGTAGTTTTATACCTGTAACATTTTTACGTACTAACCAAACGTATTTGATCTAGTTATCCCCATCAGTTATATTTGTATCAGTCAGTGGTGTCTATTAAAAATGATGGAAGCAAATGATGTATTCGAACCCATAATCAGAAAAGTGGACCAGACTAATGTAAAAATAATAAATTCTAACAGCATTTGTAGCCAGAAGACAAAGCCAATGTGAATATTTTATCTTTATATTATGGAGATTGCGGTTTATTCAATAAGTGATTTTTATATTTATTTATTTTTTGCAAATTAGCCTATATTTTAGCACAATGGACAAACTTTGTTCTGATATTACCCGCTCTTAACGTAATTTATACGGACTGGGTGGGACCAGCGACAGCTCGTAAAGGGCGAAGCCTATACGAAATAGAACTGATATTATACTAAAACTCAAGTTCAACTGTTTTAAACAGTCTGTTATTTTTTGATAAATTTGAATTTATACTTCTATTAAAATGAATGGTAGAGAAACCTTCGCTCGCTATTTTAATGTCATTAAATTGCTCCTCACTATAATATCTGAAAATAATAAAGTCCCGATTGCTATCAGTGGAGAGACTGGAAACTTGTAAAGCAGAGGTGTTCAGTCCTGGTCCTGGTCCTGGAGGGCCACTACCCATGTCCTGCTCCATTACACTTGATTCAATTGTTAAATCATCTTCATGGAGCCACTTAATCACCCATTGATATAAATCAGGAGCAGAAAAACATCTAAAACGTGCAGGACAGTGGCCCTCCAGGACCAGGAGTGGACACCTCTGGTCTCAAGTGTCTTTTTCACACAGGAAATCACAAAAACATTTAGTTGAAAAATACACAAAACTACAAAATAAGGTTTTATTTTCAGTTTAGTTGACATTAAATACAAACAAATCAAAGCTGCCTTTGTTCCATCTGGAACCAGAGTTTGTCCTTCATTTTCCGCACGGTTTGGAGAGGAGTTTCAGGAGAAGAGCAAACATTCTGCAGCAAACACAATGTCACGACTGCAAAACCAGGGACAGAACGAGAGTCTGCAGCGCTGACACTAATGAGCCACTTTGATTTAATTCTGATGTTTAACTTTTTCTCTTCAAAATTCCAGTTTTCACATGAAATAAAAAGCAGTTAAAAGTCCCACCTGTGTGACACCAGAGAACAAACACATCATTTTATTTCATTTAATCCTTCAGCGTTTATTTAATCTTCAGCTCTTCCTGTTTCCTTTTGTTGTTCTTTTAATAACTTTTCAAGTTCAAGATTCTCAGCAGCATTTTGGTTTTCAGGGTTGTGATCGCTGCCATCAGCTTCAGACCGGTTTGTGTCGGGTGTCTCTGTCTGTGACCTAAATATAAAAATGTTTAAAGTCACGATTTTCTAAACAGTGAACATTTTATTTAATCTACAGCATATTGTGTTCTATAAATGTAACATAAATATAAACTAGAGAAATGGCATTTCCTGTGAAAATGCAGTGTGAATGCTTATTGCTCAAGAACTTGCTAAAAAAAACCTGCTGAAATGTAGCTGAAACAGCAGAACAAACCTACATTATCAGAATAAAGCAGAAAGAACACATATTTGCTGAACTAGGTTTAAATAAGCAGAAATTAGCACAAAACAGGATATTAGCTAAAAAAAAAAAAAAGTTTAAATTTGCAAAGAAAATTGCTGAAAAGTTGCTGAAAAGGCAGAAAGAAGCTTAAAATACAAGAAGGAAATGGAAACGGTTGAAATGAGCTAAAAAAATGTGGAATTGGCAAAAAAGCTAAATTTAGCACAAAAACAGCTAAACAGTTGCTGAATATTCAGAAAAAGCTGAAACCAGCAGAATAAGCTGAAAGGAGCACATATAGTTGAAATTAGCATAAAGACGTTATTAAGGCTGAAATAGCAGAAATTATCATGGAAAACTCAAATTTATCTGAAAACAGCTAAAATTAGCTAAAAAAATGCTAAAAAAGCTACAACAAGCTTAAAGTAGCAGAAGAAAGCAGAAAGAACGTTTGCCTAATTAGACTGAAAGAAGCAGAAATGAGCACAAAAAAGTTGAAATTATCTGAAAAAAATCTTAAATTAGCAAAAAACAGTTAACTAAAATAGCAGAAAAAGCTGAAACTTGCAGAAATAAGTTAGAAGAAGCACTAAAATGTCATAGTTAGCAGAAAGACTCTGAAATTATCATAAAACAGCTGAAAAAACAGCTGAAATTAGCTGAAAAAAAGTTTAAATTTGCAAAAGGAAGCTGAACTAGAACAAAATGTGAAAGGAGCAGTAAAAGGCTGTAAACAGATCCAAACATCTGAAAGATGTAAAATGAGCTCAGTTCACTTTCTATGAGAATGAAAGTGGCAGAAAAGGCTAAATATTTCAAAAAGCTAAAGCTGCACCAGTACCAAAAGTCAGAGCACCCTTCTCACGAGCGAGCTGAAAGTTTTGCTATACGACTTGTTGAAATAGCACAAACATTCTGGAATGAGAAAGATGCCGAAAAACGCATGGAAGAAAAATGGATGCTTCATGAGCGTTCACCCCATTAGATGTCACATGCACATCTTTAAAACAAGAACTTTACTTACTTGGGTTTCGGTTTGAAACACAGCAGCTTTAACATTTTAAAAAGAAAAAAATATCTGAGTTAGAAGACCAACATTAACACAAATAATAAACACAATATTTATTAAATAAATGAAAGCAGAACATCATTTTACCTTTTTGATGAAAAGAACAACAACAACACCAAGAACGATTGCGCCCAATACGGCTGCTGAAATCCAACCAGCCACCTCCGAAGTTGTAATCCCTGAAACAGAAGAGTTAGAAAATTGCAGCATAAGACAATTTTACCGTTTGACGTGTAAGCATATATAAAAGACAACCGGTCGTTTCTTGTTATCCTACCTTTACTTATCCTCATAAAACTGTGAGAAACAATCGTCTCCTCCTTGTTTCTGACTTCACACGTGTAAACTCCATCAAGTGTTGAAGATAAACTCTGTAAGGTGAGGCTGCCGGACTCTGAGACCTCCTTCACCTGTTTCCTCCACTCCTCTGACACTCTGTAGTCTCCCTCCGTCTTTGTCAGGATAATCTGGCTGTGGTTGAATCTCCAGGTAACATTTAAGACGGGAACATCCGAGGAGCTGCAGGGGATTGTTTCAGTTTCCGATCCATCGATTAACGCTGAAATGGTAAATCGCAAAGAATTAAATATTGTATAACCTTTCATGTACAAATAAATCCACAAATGTTTGCATCTTAATCAGGAGATGAGTAACGAGAGATGCATTAAGAATAAAAAATATTCAGTTTATAATTTACTGTATGTACGCGTGTAGCATTAAGAACTTCTGTGCACAAACACAAACTGCTTCTCCCTGAGGGGAGGTGAGAGAACTGGTTCTGTTCAGGAGTCCTTCATTACTGTACTTTCCGCCGTATAAATCGCATCAGTCCACATGTGTCTAATAAAGTGGAAAAAAACACAAGTTGCTACAGTTGGTGGACTAAAGCTACAAAAAAAAAAAAAACACCTATTACAAAAGGAAGAGCGAAAACAGGACTACCGGTCCCACCAGGTCAAAACCACTACAAAAAAAAAAAAACTTACAAAAAGGTAAAATTTGTCTGAAGCTGCAGGCCACAGCTCCAGGATCAGGACAAAAAACAAAGACCCCTGAAAACCCAGGGCGGCCAAGAAAAAGGTCCAAACAAAAAAGGCCCAAAAGGGAGAGAGCTTCTGAGAGGTCCAAAAATCTGGGGGCATGAGCGAGTTCACAAACAGAGTGAGTCTGAGAGAGAGTTCCCTGAAACCAGTCTATTTATGGGCGGGCAGAAAAGGCCACGACCCAAAACAATTAAAGGCTGATCAGCCGACACAAAACCTGTCCAAAGGGACAAAATAATAAGGACAATGTGCCCCAGGTACATAACAGAGACAAAGGTGTTTGTATGGCAAACCAAGTGTCTCATTAACAGCCACTTTTACCTGTTAATGAGACACTTGGTTTGCCATTGACTGCCCTCTCGTGGCTGAAAATGGTAGTGTTTAATATTCTCCATGTCCGAATGAATGAAATCGTCAGCAACTAAAAATATGGTAAAGCTGTCCTTCAGCGGGCGGTGCAGGTGTGGTGGAGAACCAGAGGTTCTGGAGTCCATCGGTGATTTGTAATTCTGTCGGGATGTTTCCCAATAAAACCTGTTTACGTTCATTTAGGATGCTTTTATTGTGAAAAACCAGGGATTTTTTGTTTTCTTTTTTAAACTTTTATCTGAGGTTTTCTGTGCAGAGATCATAAGAGGGAGTCGGAGACGAGAATGCCGAGAAAGTTAAAGTTGTTTACAATTTATTTTTAGTTCCTGAATTGATCATGAGGTTTTATTTTTGTTCTTCTACTAAAATCATCAATAAACTTTTTTTTTTTGTCTGCATTCATGATCAAGTTATTGTCACTGTGGGATTCCAGTGTTTTCCTCCTCAGCAGTTTCTCCTTGTGGCCAGCAGGTGTTTCATGGACCACACCTGTGACCAGTCCTGTTGACGAGCCTCTGTGAAAGTGTTCCATCCAACGCTGTAACGTTACATGCCACCTGGTATGGTTGACAGCCCCTGGTGTCTGAAAATCATCTATGACTCATCAGTTGCCCTGTCTTAGTTGTAACCAGCTCTGGTTGTAACCCTCCTCCTGAGAAATCAAGCCTGTGTTCTCCAAGTCCTCAAGCTGTGCTCAATCCAACACCTCCCTGCCTTAACTTGTCAGAGGGATTTCCAGAACAGTATCCTTCCCATTTTGGGTAGTTTATTTTAACCGTACGGTCCACAAATTAACATTTTTAGAATCCATTAATGTGTTTTATAAAGGTCATGAGCCACTGTGCAGAGTCAGGTATACGTTGTTTTCAGTAACGCAGTAAATCTAGTAACACCCAGGCGTCCCAACCTTAAATGCAACAGTCACATGCACAGGCAGGCTGATCCGTGCACGTGTGTTGATTGAACTGTCTAGCAGGCAACTCATGCACTGCTTCCTCAGACGGCTGAGACGAGCTGGTCTGGGAAGCTCAGTCCTCGCCTCCTTCTGCAGGTGGAGAGCATCTTGTGCTCCAGCATCAACGTGTGGCATGGAGGCTGCACAGCTGCAGAAAGAAAAGCTTTGCAGAGAGTGGTGAAGGCTGCACAGAAGATGTTGGAGTCAGCCTCCCCACCATCAGACATCTACACCTTTAGATGCAGGAAGAGGGCCGCCTGCATCATGAAGGACCCCACTCACCCAGCACACACAGTTTTTGCCCCGCTCCCCTCAGGAAGGAGGTTGAGGAGCATTAAGTGTAGAACCACTAGACTGAGGAACAGCTTCTACCCTGAGGCTGTTAGACTCATGAATCTCTAACTAGAATAATCACTGTGAAAAATTACATCATGTTGCGGCTGATCTGTTTCATGTTGCTGCTGATCTGTTTAGTGTTGCTGCTGATCTGTTTCATGTTGCTGCTGATCTGTTTCATGTTGCTGCTGATCTGTTTCATGTTGCTGCTGATCTGTTTCATGTTGCTGCTGATCTATTTCATGTTGCTGTGTTCATGCTCATCTGCTCACACAGACTCATGTTCGTGCTGCTGTTCAACGTAATGTTTTAATGCTACTAGTGCTTAGTGTATATTTAGTTGATGTTTTTCTTATTTCATATATTAGATCTTATTATTGTTTTTCTTTTACATTTTTATTGTTGGATGTAACTGGGACCCTGTGTACACAATTTCGTTCCACCACGTGTACCACATGTGGTGCGAATGACAAATAAAGACCCTTGAATCCTTGAATGCACGTGCATTTGACAATTTGTATGTGTAGCATATTCTTACTTGTGCAGTTTCAATTGTATTCAATTGAAAAACTGTTAATGCATTTGCGAGTCACTGTACACATTTGTAAATCTCGTTGCACACTAATTTTATATGTACTGTATATATACAAATAGTTATTATTAATTTATCTTCATATTTTTGTGAGCAGCAGTTTGTGTTTGTGGATGAAAGTCAAAAGTGTAAGGAGACATTTGAATTTATATCCTGTTCTCTCCAGCTGCTTACTTGGTTTGTTCAAAGTGGTTCTCCTCTGGTTCCTCTGAGTTCTGACGGTGCAGCTGTAGACCAGATCTGTATTGTTGTCTGGAACTATCAGATCACTGCTGATGCTGTAAAGCTGGTCTTCCGTCTGACGGACTCTGGCTCTGTTCTGCAGAGTCGGAGTTAATGGAGGGACGGTCGACCAGGAGAGTTCAGGTTCAGGGTAGATGCCCTCTGAGCTGCAGGTGATCCTGTTTCCTTCCTGACTGATGTTCACCTCAGAAACCGGAGCTGCAAATAAACAAAACATAAATTATCAGAAGCTGCAACAGAAACCAACCAGACAAAAGATAAAGACATCCAACCTTCTGCTTTAAGGTTGATAAATGATTCTTTAAGTCCTCTGGTGGTGCTGATGTAACACTTATATCTGCCCTCATCCTGAACCTTCACTCCTCTCAGCAGCAGAGAGGCGTTTCCTCTGGAGAGCTGATCCTGGAACAGGGATGTTCTGTTTTTGAACTGCTGGTCCTGGTTCCCCAGCTGTTCTTGGTCATTATAGTAGGAAAGAAGATATTTTTCTCCTGCTTTCATGTAAATCCAGTGGATGACTGGTTCGGGGCCCCCTTGGAACACACAGGGTAAAAGACAGCTGCTGGTGAACCCACAGAACACCTCTGTATCTGTAATACGAGATAAAGACACATCATTTGGAAGGTGAAACCTCACTGCATCTTTTTGTTGCTTTTTTTTTGAGTATTTCATAATTATTAGACCTCGACTTGTTTAAAATGATCACTCCCTTGTTACTTTACTACATACAGGAACAGTTGTACCGTACACCTGATCTACTGTTAACACAAATAATGTGAATAGCTAATCATCTAATCGCATGGCAGCAACTCGAAGCCTTGTAGATGTGACGAGGACGACTTGGTGAAGTTTAAACTGAGCATCGGAGTAAGGAATCAAGAGGGTTTAAGTTACTTTGACTATGATTGTTGGTATGAGCATGTCAGAAACTAATTATCTGCTGGGATTTTTATACACAGTCACCTGTGTGGAGTAGAGATGGGTTCAAAAACATTGAGATGACAGGCAACAGTAGCTCCAATAACCACTTGTTCCAACCGAGGTCTGCAGAAAACCATCTCTGAACGCGACACGTCCAACCTTGAAGCAGATGGTCTACAACAGCTGGAAACAACTGCTGCCCCTCCTGTGAGCTACCATCAAGAAACAGAGGCTACAACAGCGCTTGTCACTGGTCAGTGCTATAAATATCTTCAAGTACAATACAATTGGTGCTGCAGTCGTGGTTTGCGCAAATAAAACACAGCAAAAAATATAAAAATAGTATCCAGGAAGCGTTGTTGCTACGGGACTTCAGAGGTCCTGTGATGGCTGACATGCTGACGAGCCTCATATGAAAGGTATTTGGTTCTCGCTGTTTCCAACGCCGGTTACGCAGGAAGAGAAACGTGGTCATTGGATTCGACTCTGTAGCCGAGTTGGCTTTGTTCAGACGAATGTGAACTGGAACACGTGCGTACATGTTTAATATGACATGTTATCGCCATCCTGGCATTCTCTACCGTGAAAGTAGTCTAGAAGCTATAAAGCTTTTAGGGGCCGTGGCCCCCATGACTTAGAGCTTCCTTGATTCTCTTGATTCTTTTAAAAAGCGGCTGAAGACACATTTGTTCAGATGGGCTTTTAATTAGTTTTATTTTGTCTTATGTCATACATATGTTGTTTTGTCTTTCCTTCCGTTTTATCATTTGCGTTTTTATGCCTTATATTCTGTTAAGCACTTTTTGCTCTAAGAATAAAATTGACTTACTTACTTAAGTGGTTTATATTTAAAATGAGCACAAAAAAAAAAATGGAGAAAAACGTAAAAGTTCCTTTCCGTTTCTAGCTAATGGCTAACACTAGATAACAAAGAAGCTGCTGGAAAAATCCTTCATCAGGCCTACGGCTGAAAGCATGTGCAACACATGGAGTGTCTTTACGGTGCAACCGTGTGATGCTATCTTACAGCTCACATACATTTAAAAAAAAGTTCCAAATAGAGTTGATATTCAGAACCACTGAAGACCAGAACCAAATATCCAAACTGTCAGAGACACTCGAGACAGGAAGGATTTTGACATAGCTGAAGTTCAGTCAGATTTACAAACACTCAGCTAAACAGTAGCTTTTAGTGGCTGAGTCATTCACACCAGATCCTTTTGTTGCTTCAGAAAGCAGAATTGTTGTCAAATATAGAAACCGAAGCCCAAAGTTGATCCATCCATCCATTTTCTTCCGCTTATCCGGGGTCGGGTCGCGGGGGTAGCAGCCTAAGTAGGGAGGCCCAGACTTCCCTCTCCCCAGCCACTTGGGCCAGCTCTTCTGGGGGAATCCCAAGGCGTTCCCAGGCCAGCCGAGAAACGTAGTCCCTCCAGCGTGTCCTGGGTCTTCCCCTGGGCCTCCTTCCGGTGGGACGTGTCCGGAACACCTCACCAGGGAGACGTCCAGAAGGCATCCTAAACAGATGCCCAAGCCACCTCAACTGGCTCCTCTCGATGTGGAGAAGCAGCGGCTCTACTCCGAGTCCCTCCCGGATGATCGAGCTTCTCACCCTGTCTCTAAGGGAGAGCCCAGACACCCTGCGGAGAAAACTCATTTCGGCCGCTTGTATCCGAGATCTCATTCTTTCGGTCACAACCCAAAGCTCGTGACCATAGATGAGGGTGGGAACGTAGATCGATCGGTAAATTGAGAGCTTCGCCTTTTGACTCAGCTCTCTCTTCACCACGACAGACCTGTACAGCGCCCGCTTCACTGCAGACGCTGCACCTATCCGCCTATCGATCTCACGCTCAATTTTTCCCTCATTCGTGAACAAGACCCCAAGATACTTGAACTCCTCCACTTGGGGTAGGACCTCCTCCCTGACCCAGAGAGGGCACTCTACCCTTTTCCGGCTCAAGACCATGGCCTCGGATTTGGAGGAACTGATCTTCATCCCGGCCGCATCGCATTCGGCTGCGAACCGCTCCAGTGAAAGCTGTAGATCACGATCTGATGAAGCCAATAAGACCACATCATCTGCAAAAAGCAGAGACGCAATTCTGAGGCCACCAAAACGGATCCCCTCAACACCTTGGCTGCGCCTAGAAATTCTGTCCATAAAAGTTATGAACAGAATCGGTGACAAAGGGCAACCTTGGCGGAGTCCAACTCTCACCGGGAACAAGCCCGACTTACTGCCGGCGATGCGGACCAGGCTCTGACACCGGTCATACAGGGACCTAACAGCCCGTATCAAAGGGCCTGGTACCCCATACTCCCAGAGTACCCCCCACAGGGCCCCCCGAGGGACGCGATCGAAAGCCTTCTCCAAGTCCACAAAGCACATGTAGACTGGTTGGGCAAACTCCCACGCACCCTCCAGGACCCTGCTGAGAGTGTAGAGCTGGTCCAGTGTTCCACGGCCAGGACGAAAACCGCACTGTTCCTCCTGAATCCGAGGTTCGACTATCCGATGGACCCTCCTCTCCAGAACCCCCGAATAGACCTTACCAGGGAGGCTTAAGAGCGTGATTCCCCTGTAGTTGGAACACACTCTACGGTCCCCCTTTTTGAATAGGGGGACCACCACCCCGGTCTGCCAATCCAGGGGAACTTCCCCCGATGTCCACGCAACATTGCAGAGTCGTGTAAGCCAACACAACCCTACAACATCCAGAGCCTTAAGGAACTCTGGGCGGATCTCATCCACCCCTGGGGCCCTGCCACCGAGGAGCTTTTTAACCACCTCGGTGACCTCAGCACCAGAGATTGGAGGGCCCGACCCAGAGTCCCCAGGCTCCGCTTCCTCAGTGGAAGACGTGCCGGTGGGATTGAGGAGGTCTTCAAAGTATTCCGCCCACCGACCCACAACATCCCGAGTTGAGGTCAGCAGCAAACCACTCCCACTATAAACAGTGTTGGTGGCATACCGCTTCCCCCCCCTGAGACGCCGGATGGTGGACCAGAAACGTCTCGAAGCCGTGTGGAAGTCGTTCTCCATGGCCTCTCCGAACTCCTCCCATGCCCGAGTTTTTGCCTCAGCAACCACCCGAGCCGCATGTCGCTTGGACTGCCGGTACCCATCAGCTGCTTCCGGGGTCCCACAGGCCAAAAAGGCCCGATAAGACTCCTTCTTCAGCCTGACAGCATCCCTCACCGACGGTGTCCACCATCGGGTTCGAGGGTTGCCGCCCCGACAGGCACCGACAACCTTGCGGCCGCAGCTCTGGTAAGCCGCCTCGACAATAGAGGCACGAAACATGGTCCACTCAGACTCAATGTCCCCCACCTCCCTTGGAACATGTTCAAAGTTCTCCCGGAGGTGGGAGTTGAAACTCCGTCTCACAGGAGACTCTGCCAGACGTTCCCAGCAAACCCTCACAATACGTTTGGGCCTACCAGGTCTGACCGGCATCCTCCCCCACCATCGGAGCCAACTCACCACCAGGTAGTGATCAGTTGACAGCTCCGCCCCTCTCTTCACCCGAGTGTCCAAGACATGTGGCCGCAGATCAGATGAGACGATGACAAAGTCGATCATCGAACTGCGGCCTAGGGTGTCCTGGTGCCAAGAGCACATATGGACACCCTTATGCTTGAACAAGGTGTTCGTTATTGACAATCCATGACGAGCACACAAGTCCAACAACAGAACACCACTCTGGTTCAGATCAGGGGGGCCGTTCCTCCCAACCACACCCCTCCAGGTCTCACTGTCATTGCCCACATGAGCATTGAAGTCCCCCAGCAGAACAAGGGAGTCCCCAGAAGGTGCACTTTCCAGTACCCCCTCTAAGGACTCCAGAAAGGGTGGATAATCTGAACTGCCGTTTGGTGCATAAGCACAAACGACAGTCAGAACCCGTCCCCCCACACGTAGGCGGAGAGAGGCCACCCTCTCATTCACGGGGGTGAACCCCAATACACAGGCACCAAGTTGGGGGGCAATTAGTATGCCCACGCCTGCTCGGCGCCTCTCACCAGGGGCAACTCCAGAGTGGAAGAGTGTCCAGCCCCTCTCAAGGAAACTGGTTCCAGAGCCCGAGCCATGTGTAGAGGTGAGTCCGACTATTTCTAGCCGGAACCTCTCAGCCTCACACACCAGCTCAGGCTCCTTCCCCACCAGTGAGGTGACATTCCACGTCCCAATAGCCAGCTTCTGTAGCCGAGGATCAGACCGCCAGGGTCCCCGCCCTCGGCCACCACCCATCCCACATTGCACCCGACCCCTTTGGCCCCTCCCACAGGTGGTGAGCCCATGGGAAGGGGGACCCACGTCTCCTCTTCGGGCTGTGCCCGGCCGAGCTCCATGGGTAAAAGCCCGGCCACCAGGCGCTCGCCCACGTGCCCCACCTCCAGGCCTGGCTCCAGAGTGGGGCCCCGGTGACCCACGTCCGGGCAAGGGAACACTAGGTCCATTTGTGTTTTTCATCATAGGGGTGTGTTTGGGCTGCACTTTGTCTGGTCCCTCACCTAGGACCTGTCTGCCATGGGTGACCCTACTAGGGGCATAAAGCCCCTGGCAGCATAGCTCCTAGGATCATTGGGACACTCAAACCCCTCCACCACGGTAAGGTGGCAGCCCAGGGAGGGGCCAAAGTTGATTGTATTTGTTAATATTTGTATTTTTACTGGAGCTGAAGATGGTGGCTCAAGGTTTCTGATATTTTGTGAGTCGGAAGCTGAAATGTTTGTGGTTCTAACCAAACTTAAAGTAATACAACCTATATGATGAAAAAAAAAAAAAAACCAAGACACGTTTAAAAGTATTTTGTTTTTAAGAATGAGGAAATGTTCAGGCGTTCAAATTAAAACTACGGAACAGGTGAACCAATGGGTTCTTCTACGTGTTTTCGTATACAAGAGGTTTCTGAACAGATCTCAGGTGAAACACTAAACGCTTCAATGTTTAAGAACTGATTTAGTCTTTTTAGTCACAGTTAGCTCATTAAAAATCATCTCGCAAGAAAATGAATCTAGTTTTGTCCTCATGGCTTGACTTGAACCAGGTTTCTGTTTGAGATTTCTGCTTTCAGTCCTTAGAAACTCGTCTTTAACTGCTTCAAACAGTTCAGAGTTAATAAACTAAAGATGGTCACCATTTTAGTAAAAAACTGTGAGCAGCTTAAAAATCATCCTCATTGTATTTTAATATATTAAATATTTTGATGATTAAACTCAGAATGTGTTGTTTTGTTGGTCCTTTTACCCCCACAACACATTGCATGTGTTATAATGAATATATTGAAGCTTCGGTAAATGTTTCACTCACCACCTCTAGAAAGAGTCCACAGACCAGTCAGAACCAACAGAACCTTAAAGAACCTACTCTCAGTCATTGTGCTCCAAGGAATAAAGCAGTCCATTGGTATGGTCCGCGACACAACGTCAGCGCTCTCCTCTGAGCCAGCCTTCAAGGTGTTCAGGTGTGGCACGTACCTGTCAAATAATTATCTGTCTACAGGAATGCATTTAGCTGATACCGAAACTAAAAGGAGAATATCAAAGTTCATGCTCAACCATAAAAGGAGAATACTGTTCAATGTGAGGTGGTATTTATTTTACATTTTCAACTGAAGACTTTCTAAAGAAGTTTTTGGGCACCCAGATAGTAAACAGTTGCAAGAGTCCTAGACACGGACCGAATCGTTTTTCTGCATCATCTTTGGACAAGATGTTTCTAATTTTAGCGATTTTACACAGGTGAAGGAAAGTGGTTCTGGTATTTAAATGTGGGGGTAAAAAGACATATCCTGGTCAAAAATAACCCCAAGGATTTTAACTTTAGAACTGGAGGCCAAATTAATGCCCTCGGGCGAGAGACTGAAAAATAAGATGCTCAGGCACAAAAACCCACAAACTCGGTCTTGTGTGAGTTTAAAATCAGTAAATTAAGGGTCATCCAGGTTTTTGTCAGACAGCAGTGTGTGAACAGGGTCGTGAGCAGCATGAGGCAGTGATGCCAGGCTGATGTGGCTGTGTATGGTTCTTCCACATGCTACCTCCTTGTCAAATTAATAAATTGTTCAAAAACCAATATATCTTGAAACATCAATAATCCAATTAAACGTCAATATTAGAATAAGATGCAATGGCAGGGAAGATTAGGCAAATGTTTCCAGGATGAAACCTGCATACTCAACTCTGCTGCTCAATCCACAAATAAAGTTTTTTTTTTTTTTTTTAAGGGAAAATGAACAGGCTTTCCAACAGTACTGAGGGAGTTCAGCCTTTTCCACAACTTGCTGAAGTCACAAGATGGCGCCAACAAGTCACACCTGTGGACCATTCCCTTGATATTCAGGAGTATAAAAGGCTGCAGAAGAGTTCTCTTTGTCTCTGGAGCATTACATGCCTACTGGTGTTTGTGCTTCTAGCCACTTGAGATAAGAAAGACTTACCCTGTACTCTCTCTGTGTTCAGCATTAGCTTCGTGACCTACCTGTTCATGTGTGGCCCTGAGTTCCCTTGTGACTTCTTCAGCTGTCTCCTCGCCTTCCAGCCACAACCTCAGACATCTTCATTCCTCGTACTGGAACCACTGGACCCCCTGTTCCCTTGACAATCCATATCTCCATCAGAGAGAACTGATGATGATGACGATGAGATAACTATTATCATTTCCTGAGTTTCTCCATCCTGATTCTTCTCCTCGTTCCTCGGGGTTCCAGTTCCTCCTCGTGCACTTTGATGAACCTTTTCACTGTAAATAAAACACTGTTAACCTTACTGGTCTTGAAGTTTGTTTGTTTCGGTCCATATTCTTCTGGGTATTCCGTTAAACCTCACAAGTAAATGCCAAGAAGCAACAAGAAAATAAATTAGCCAAAAAAAAAAAAAAAAAAAAAAGCTCAATTTTTGTAATAACTTCAGTAATTTACATTAAATTTTTAGTGTTCACTCGCTGAGGCCTGTAATGCTGTTTTGTTCTTTTGGTGCTGCACATTAGTAAAACAATGTTTCACTTGGTGATACAAGCATGAAATCAGGCAAAAATAATCTCATAGATTTGTATTTTACACAAACCACACAGAAAAACAGCTGCCGCCATTTTGACTGGTTACAACTGGTTGTCAATGACGGACAGGCTCTGCTGTAAACAATAATTGTTGTTTGTTTGTCTGGAAGGGACAGCATTCTCAAGCTGTAGATGTTCAATGAGGTGGAGGTCAGGACTGCCGGCAAGCCATTCCATTCTCTCCCCTCCCCAAATTCTCAAGATCGTCTCTGACAAACCCCACTCTGCGAAGATGAGCATCGTTGTCTTGAAGGATAAAACTCCTTCCCAGACTTTTTGACAAGTGAAATTCATGTTAAACTCTAAAGCCTCTAATTACATACAAGTGTACAAGAATAAAAGAGAGCCTTTAAAGTCACGGGAGATAGCTGCCGTAATCCAGACATTCCTGGTCAGGAGAAACAAATCAGTTTGTGTTCAACGCATTTTGAAAAAAGACTTGAAATAATGAAAATTTCTCTCAAAAATGTCCAGGTATATTTCACTTGTGTTTAAAAAGATCAGTCCTTAAAGACAAGTGATTTTCTGTTTGTTCGTTTTACTAGCACTAAGACGTTTAACTGCTAGAGTAAACGGTAATGTCTTTCTCTTGTTGTTGTTTCAGCTGCTTTTTGCTGCAGGGGTCGCCGCAGGGAATGAACTCATACGAAAGATTTGGTAATTGTTTTACGTTCTTCCAGACACAAACTGGGCTCAAACTTGCAGACTCAGGGTCTCTGTTTGTAAAATAAATCAAAAAACTGAACAGCCATGGTCCTGCTCCTCCACATCGAGAAAAGCCAGTTGAGGTAGTTCGGGCATCTGGTAAGGATGCCCCCTGAGCGCCTGCCTAGGGAGGTGCTTTGGGCATGTTCGACTGGGAGGAGACCCCTAGGAAGACCCAGGACACACTGGAGAGACTATGTCTCTCAGTTGACTTGGGAACGCCTTGGAGTCTTCCCAGAAGAGCTGGAAGAGTTGGCTGTGGAAAGAGATGTCTGGGCCTCCCTGCTCAGGCTGCTGCCCCCGCGACCCCACTTTGGAAGATAATGGATGGATGGATGAACAGGCATGGTTTAGTATTAAATCAGAATATTTAATGTTGGCTGCAAAATCATAGACTGCTGGCTTGACACGTGCCCACAAGACAGTCACTGACTTTTTTTTTCCTCACTCGCTCTCGTGCAAGGCGGACACATTTTCTTCCCTCTCCCGTCCTCCTCCTGCTTTTTTGCTCTCCGTCTGTGTATCGGAGCTCCTATTTACACATCTTCCAAAACAAAAACTACTGTCATGGATCTGGTCAGCTGGACTTTCAACGCAACTGATCCAATCTTTTCTACAAATCGACAGGGTCCTGGAGAGCCCTCATTCTTCGCTGAGACGCACACGGCAGGATACGTCATGGATCCGCGGGGAGTTTGGGAGCTGATGTGCCTTTCCATATTGTCTCAGAAGGACGCTGAAGATGTTTATATAATTGTAATTAATAATCTGTCTGTCAGGACATTTTAGAGCACTTTATGGAGTTTTGTGGAGATTCTGAATTTATTTTCCTGCATGGTTTGACACGCAGGCCCAGAGTAGTCAGCTGGAAGTGAATACCGGGGTGGGGGGCTGGGTTTTTGGGTTATGAGGGCTAGTGTTAAACTAATGACACCTAACAGGAACAGACCAGTATTGAGCTCTGCTTTCAAGTGATGCCCGGGTAGAGGTGGTGCTGAAAAAACAAGAAAATGACCAAAATAGCCAAACTGACTAACTTTTTAAAAAAATGTTTTAACAAAAGCCATTGGCCTGAGAGCATTGTGCTAAAAGTAAACTTTTAGCTAAGGAGTGTGAGACGCCAGCAGGTGAAATGAGCTAAATACAGAACTGCCTGAAATTCATTGTTAAATTTTATGAATCATGTCAATGAATTAATGTAGTCTATAAGATGTGAATGACTCTATTAAATGTTTCCGTTTTGGAAAGAAAAGACAAAGAAGATGGCGAAAAATGAGGTATATGGATGTAGTTAGAGAAGACATTGAGGTAGCTGGAGTGAGGACAGAGGACACAGAGGACAGAGATGGAGGAGGACTCGCTGTGGAGACCACTAAAGCGTGGACAGCTGAAAGAAATTTACTTTGTTATTTTAATCACTAAGAATTATCACTGTATGCTTTCCTTTGTATGACAGAGTCGGTCTGTTCATGTATTTTCACTCATTACTTAACGAGTTAATTAATTAAACAAAATTAATGATCTGGACTTGTTTTCACTCAGAGTATGCGTTGCAGACATTTGTTTGACTCTACAGCGAGCAGTTCAGAAAAACTCATACCACATAGTGAAAGATGAAAATGAGAAACTTGGAGACTCTTAAAGTAAATTGGTGAGATACGCAATGGGGCAGCATAACCAAGCTGATCCTACAGATGGTTAATGAGATGAAGGTCAGGACTGCAGGCAAGCCATTCCATTCTCTCTCCGAGATTAATTAATTAATTATCTATCTATCTATCTATCTATCTATCTATCTATCTATCTATCTAT
>NC_056517.1:33440338-33449946 GCF_014905685.2 Nematolebias whitei
TATCTATCTATCTATCTATCTATCTATCTATCTATCTATCTATCTATATATATATATATATATATATAAGAAAAATCTGACTTGAACTGCCTGGGTAATATTTTAAAATGAAGTTTGTTGGACCAAACCTTGTTTTTTTTTTCTCCGTCCTCATTCGCCTTTCGGCTTCCGTACTGGAGCATTTCCGGAAGCGTTCTTCTTCGAGGTATTTTGGGCGTGTCGATTTAGAAGTTTATAAATATTGTAATAAAAACAATACAATTGTGTATAGTTTCGGCATGTTCTTGTAAAATTTTACAATCGGACTATATTAAAGGGAAAATCAAACTTTATCCCAATAATCTGTTCTAAAAAAATATTAAGCCGTTCCACTTCCGGGTTTCGTCTTCTTCGGGGTTTTTTTTTTTTTTGGGTGGTGGGCGTGTCGTCGGGTTGGATAAATAAACTGTTGCTTGAGCCTTTTAGTCCTAGCCAGCGAAGTTTTGTTGAAGAATCGCAAGAAAACTGCCCAACAGTAAGTTTAAAAATCTCTTTTGCTCCATCTGAGAGAAGCGGATTCGGTTCGGTGTTTGAAAACTACTATGCTAACTATTGATTCTGGTTTTTTTTTACTTTCTTCATTTAAGTCTTAAATTGAACTAGTTTTAGGTTATTTTGTTGTGTCTGTGGAATGACCGAACCTTTGTAAACACAAGGAGACTAATGAGTTATTTGTTTCAAGTATTTGTATTCAGTAAGTAAAGTGAAGCTCAAGTGTAAATTATCTTGGCTTGTTTGATCTTTGAGGTTTATAAGTCAACATTTATTGTCCCATTCTGTCTTAAACTCTTCAGGTTTGTAATTTGATCCAGGGGTTTCTCTGGCTTGAAATGTTTGAAAAACTGCTTTTTAATACTTTTCAGGTCCAAGTAAATATAGAAAAAACGTGTGTTTTCAGTTTTTATTTGCTACTTTCATTTCCTGAACAAAAAAAGCACTTTTTAAAACTTGGTATTATAGTTCAAGATGGACATATTTAAGTTTTAGTTCACTGTAAACCACTTTGTGTACCAAGTTAATTAAAAAAAATCAGTTCTATAAATACAGACAAGTTGCAATAATTGTATAAAACTTGAAATTTGATCATATCTTAACAAATAAACGTCATGTTGTAATAAAGCCTTTAATTAAAGCAGAAATTCACAAGTTTTATAGTGGGGTCCTGCGGAAAGGTTACGCAGAGGCAACATCTTACCTGTCGTAAATAGTTTCTTAAAAACTTCAATTTGGAGTAAAGGAGTTTAATTGTCCAGACTGATGAGCTAATGGCTAGTCTGAAGACCAAAACAGATCGTTGCTGCTTTGATACAACTCCACTTTGGTTCAAACTAGACGTAAGCGCCGGTCAATTAAACTTTTTTTTAATTTTCTAAACCTGAGGTGGTTCAAAGAGCTGTCTACAACAGGTAAAATGTTAAATGCTCATAAACTTTTAATCAGAACTTCAAAACTTTATGGCAAAAAATGGGAACTTTTGTTCTCAGAAATGTCGTTTCCTGCTGTCCATCTTGTCTGAACTACAAATTTACTGGAAATCTTTGTGCTTGCGCTTTAAAAACGGGCAGAAAACTGACGTTATTTGTGCCATTCAGTCTGGAAAACTGAGATTTTTTAAATGGGACTGTATGGGAACTCTGTTAATCCTCCTATTAGTGGATTTTCCTTTAACGAGGAAAACAAAACAGTTGATTAGATGATTAAAGTCGTAGCATCACGATCAACACCCTGTTCTTTGTTCCTGCAGGCACCATGGCTTCATCAGCTCCTCTGACCAAGGCCAACACCACCTTCTCTCTGGCTCTGTTCGCTAACCTGGGGGACAACGACAAGACTGAAAACGTCTTCTTCTCTCCGTTCAGCATCTCTTCGGCTCTCGCTATGGTGATGCTGGGAGCCAGAGGCAACACGGCCACGCAGATGTCGGAGGTACAGAGCATCACCTCCACAGCTGTGGTTCTTTAAAAGAACAGTAAAACCTCTCGAGTTAAGGGAGTTCCTGATTGTCCCTCCTGAGCAGCGTTAACCGTCTAGGCTCAGTCCTGGTTCTAAAAACCAGGGTTGGGTCTGTGCTGCGTTGCTACAGGAACATAATAAATACCGTGGAGGTGTAGTAAAACAATAAAAGCTTGTTCAGATGAAGGTTATCAGTTCTCAGCATGTCTGACTGTTGGGCCGCCAGTAGATGAGGGACCTTCATAGTAGTTCAGATAATTAGAAACAACTTAAATCACAGTTATCGCTTTTTTATGTTCCAGCTGCCGTTTTTAATGCAGCTGTTGTGCAACTTTGTACATTTGATATAATTTTACTGATGCAACATTGCGGAGCAGCAGGTTGAACTCAGGTGGAAGTTGATTCAATGTTTCCTGAGCTCAGATTACTACAGTAGAACCCCACCCAGTGTACGGGAGGGGGAGAGCCTCACCCTTCACCTGGTGTAACCCTGGGGCTTTAGCTCCTCTATAAATCACTGTCCTGATGGTTCCTGAGCCTTTGGTACACAGTTTTTACAGCTTCAGGAGGTTTAAACCTCGTCATGTTTTATCGGATGATGTCGAACGGACAAAACGGACAAAGTCTCATTCATGGCGGCTGTTTGTTCTGTGCGGCGTATGCGTTCATTCCTGTTAGACGGGCTGGGCGTCCAACTGAGGGACGAGATTTTGACTGGAAACGAGGTTCTGATTGCTGCACCTCAGTCGGGTGGTTTTGTCTGACTGTGCAGTCGCACATGACTGTGAGAAAGCGAGGGTGAATGCGTGCATGAACGAGATGAGAGGTGAAAGTGATGCGAGGCGGTGAGTCATCAGACTGTCAGTCAGAGACACCAGTCTCCTGACCGGGTTGGGTCAGCTCTGGATTTACACCAAACATCCATCGAATGACTCCGCACAGTCAAGACTTGGACCGGCGCCTGCAAAACGCACCGTTTTCCAGCCAGTGTGTAACGTTGCTGCTGAATACTTACAAGTGTTGTGCTTCCAATAAATAAAAAAGATTTAAAAAAGTGACTTTTATTGTGAAAATTGTTGCTAAATATGTTAGAAATTCATTCACAAATTCATACCGAAGAAGATTAGATCATAACGGTGCATCGATTCAAACCGAACCATCTCGGTACTGATGTCAGGACTGGGTTCTTTCAGAATAATTTAGTCGCACTGCTCCTTTACCTGCCATGAGAGAGAAGGAGCAGAAGGAGATTTAATGTAAAGAACTCGACAGCAAAGCAAGAATTGCTGGTTGAGATGAAACACAGGAGCTTGATGACCTGTTTGGTTTCTAATCAGCTGAGTGGAAAGTTCTGGCAGATGGAAATCGTGGAGAGTGGGAAGTAGATGTACGGAAATCCAAAAGTGCCATAATTTGTGTTCTGGTGTTTAATACCGTATTTTTCACTATACAAGGTGCGTTTTTTTTTCATAATTTGCATGACCTGCGACTTATAGGCGGAAGCGACGTATTTATGGATTTTCCCCCAATTTTTGGCTGAGACATGACTGTTTTCTTTCATTCTGACTGAAAATATAGTCGAGTGGTAAGGCATGCCGTTGTGTCATAAACTCAAAGCAGTCTGCTCCTCAGATAAATAATGTTAAATTATTATTTTTAAATATGAATGCTTCTGTTCAGTGCCCTGAGACGATTTCTGTTGTGACTTGGCACTATATAAATAAACTGAATTGAATGAATTAAAAGTGGCTATTATTGACACGATCGGCTTGCCATAGTTTGCCGCCGTCGTCTGCCTGGAGCAACAGAATCGTCTTCATTTCGCCGCGTCGCCTCAGCGAAATGAAGCTGATGCGACCGTCAAAGTGAATTTATTAACTAAAAGTTTAACTGAGACGCACCTTTTTAATATAATTTCGAGCAAACAAATAATTGTGTTTAAGTGTTGATCTTGTTAATGTCCTACCGTGCACGCTCCCACGGCCGCCGTTTGGCACGTCAGCGGTGACGCATAATAGATGCGACGTATACGGCGAAGCGACGTATTTATGGATTTTCCCACTTTTTGAGACGTATTTGTACTGATGCGACTTATAGGGCTGTGCCACGTGTACGGCGGAAAATACGGTAAATGCCGTTAACGTAAACCAACAGAGGTTTCATAAACAGAGCTGGGAAGGAAAATGTTAAACATTTTATTTTTGCATCAAGTCTTCGTCAAACGAATTAAAGAAATACAACTTTTATTAAGCAAAACAAGAAATGCCTTTTAAGGCGGCGCGATATATTTCAGATTTATTGTCATTGCAAAATGAATATGACAAAAAAAAATCATAGGACGTCTGTCCGACAGAGGCCACATCTGGTTTAGATGATTTTAATGACAGAAGAGAAAGTGAGGAAAAGGGTTTTCTAACATTAAGACTAATACTTTTCATTTCTGTAGGACACTAGTTATAAATGGGCGAGCACGATGGAACAATACGACTCTTTAAAATCGCATCTTTACTCCGCCTGCGGAGTTAGAGCCTTCCCACAATTAAGATTTATTTTTTTCTATCCCTGCTTCTGGGAGTTTTTAGCATTTGTTTTTTTTTTTTCCTGTTGAGACCAAACTATACCTCGAGGTGCAAATACAACCGAGGCCTACGTAAACGGCTACACCCCTGGAGTTCATGCTTTGCAACCAAGTTTTGTTTTCATTGTAATCATAGTTGAGCTTCTCTGTCGTGTCTCCGAGCTCTCTGCACAGCTTAACACCTCAATATGAACAAATATCAGCGAATACAAGTTGTGGTAATCCTGAAGGATGCCGCAGAGTCACGGAGGAATGTTTTCTCTCGTCACAGGTAAGACATGCAGCAAAGGGTCAAACTGTTGCTGCTGCAACATGAACCTCCAGCCTCTCTGCAAAAACCCAGCTCTTTAGAGTTTCTCTTGTCTTTTTGGCTCTGCTTTAAGTTCAGCTGAACAGATTGCGTTAAACTAAACTCCAGTCAGACTCCAGCCGCTGCGTTTTACTCAACGTGTCTAGGTGAACTGCTGAACTTTGAGCTTTCTAAAGATACGGCGATGAGTCGAAGTAGCAGCGGAGGCTGAATCACCGGGTTTATCTGCCACTGTCAGCAGAAACAGTCGGCCCTGCTCAGACTCTGACCAGGTTTTTACGAGCGTCGGCTCGGTGTTTGATCCATCGGCTCCTTGTAGCTCCACAGTTTGGGATCATTACCTTCTATTCAAACGTGAAGTTTAAAAGTGTCTCCACAGACCAGTTCCAAAACGACCCAACCTTCTGCTCTCGTCTCAAAATGTCGAGGGTCTAATTTAACAATGACCGCCTCAAATCTCACCTCTAGGTTCTCAGGTTCTCTGGGAAGCCCAAGCAGGCAGGAGCTCCTAAGATGCAGAAGTCGAAGCCGATGGAACAGCAGGTCCAGGGCCAGCTGCCTCAGTTTGTGAAGATGGTAAAAAAAAAGCATTAATACAGGGAGTGGACATTCATGTTACTAACAGGAGAAAAAACAAAGGTGGTTTTGGACTGGGGTCCCTTTTTGTTTTCTCTGCTTTCTGTATACGTTGTCCTTTTCATCTCTTTTAAACACTTTAACTCTAATTTGTCTGTAAAACACTTTAGAGTCTCAGTATATTATTATAATACTTTAATATGTTGTCGCTTCACAGCTGCTTTCAGTTCAGCTCATGTAGCACCAATTCACAACAAAAGTCTTCTCTGGTCGCTTTATGAAACTAAAAGCAAGTTCATGCTATCAATCCAATTTTCAGATCCGATCGTAATCCAGATTACGGTTAATTCAGTCCAAATATAATGCAGTGCAATCGCATAAAGTGCCAGTTTGTGTCGGATCTTCACTTTGTTGCAACTTCCCATCCTGAGCAGCTCATTGGTGACAGTGGGAAGAAATGACTCCCTTTTAACGGGAAAAAACCTCCAGCAGAACCAAGCTCAGGATGGGCGGTCAGCTGCCTTGGCTGGCTGGGTTTATAGAAGACATGAAAGAGACACGGACAAACAGGAAGTGGTGCACATGTAGTTCCTATGGTAAGAAAAACACAGAGGTAATAGCAACGCCGCAACAGTAATTTTATGTATAAACATGGAGCGCAGAGTGAGGTTAATTTATAGCAGCAGAACTAAGGGATGGCTTAAGAAACCCAAGCCAACTATAACTATAGGATTTACGAAAAAACAAAGTCTTAAAAGTAGATAGTGTCAGCTTCACGGACTGAATTTGGAAGTTGGCTCCACACGAGAGGAGCCTGAAAACTTACTCCAAAACTCTAGAAACCACAAGTAAACCTTCAGCTTCATTCTGAGAGCAAAGTGCTCTGTTAGGAAAATATGGAACAAGAATATCTAGGTTGTTGAGAGCTTTGTATGTTAGGTTTTAAAGTCCATTCTGAAATTCTAGAGAAGCTAAAATTGGAAGAAAAAAAAAAAAAGTTTTATCTCCTACAAGCAGCTGTTGAAAATGACACTTGTTTGCCAAATCTCTGGGATGTTTCCTCTTCCTGATGTCCCTGACAATGAAAACAACTTCTGCTCACATTTTTGTGCCAGACAACGATGAGTAATATTTTATAGAAATGTTAAAATTGAAGAAGCACTTGGGCTTGAAGACGTGTGTAAATAACATGGTGGAGGGATGACTTGGGGCTACTGAGGTTTGGCTCATGGGTTCTGTTAAGAGTTCCTAAAGGTTTGCTTTTTTAACCATACCTTTCATTTATTGTTGCTTTTTCATTTTTTGTGGCTTTAACTGGAGGTTTTTATGGGACTTTATGACTGTTTTTATTAAAACTCAGGTTTTTACCAATTAGGTGATGAATAAAAACTTAAGTTATTGGTTTGTTCCCCCAATTAGGTTATTACCTATACCATGGGTTCTGTCCATGGGTTCTGTCCACATTTAAATAATTAGTTTTTGTCTCATCACATAGTTGGCAAAACTATCTGGCCTCCTTGAGCTGCATGTCCAGTAACTGTCGTTTTTGGTTTGCAGAGCCTGCACACGATGAGTAATCAGGACGTCCACGCCGACTTCGCCAAACTGCTGAGCGAGCTCAACAAGACCGACGCTCCGTACGCTCTGAGCGTTGCAAACAGGCTGTTCGGAGAGCAATCCTACCAGTTTTTTCAGGTGTGTGTGCACATTCAGGCGTGGTTTTGTTTGCACATTTGTAACCTGGAGTCAGCGGGAGGAGTGTTGTAAGAATGGCAGCAGGCCAAGACAAGTAGGCCAAGTAGTGATTGGAGAAAAGCCCAATAAATCTGGCAAAGTTTAAATATATATTTTTTAAATTATTGTCTGGTTTCAGGATTTCCTGCAGCAAACCAGGAAGCACTACCATGCCGAGCTGGAGACGGTGGACTTTGTCAAGAACTCAGAAGCAGCCCGGCTCAAAATCAACAGCTGGGTGGAGAAGCAGACACAAGGTGGGACACACAGACACTTATTTATTATCAGCCACGGCCAAAAGGTTCGTGAAGTTTTCGTTTGTGACTGTGCAATTTTTAATGGAGTCTCATGAAGTAATCATTGGATTGTACATGCAACTGGATTCAAAATGGCTGCCACAGCTAATTGACCTTAGCAAACGCAAAAATAGCCGTAACTCAATTGACTGAGCTAAAATGCAATCTTAGAAAATGATTGCAAATATATATGTAGCAATGCTTCACGTTAGTTCTGTTCTATTTTTTTTATTATTATTATTTTTTAGATAAAATCAAGGATATTCTGGGCAAGGATGCGGTGGACAGCCTGACCAAGCTGGTGCTGGTCAACGCCATCTACTTTAAGGGCAACTGGAACAAGCAGTTTCAAGAGAGCGCCACACGCGACACTCCGTTCAAACTCAACAAGGTGAAACACAAACTGTTGGTCTGCGTTGGACTTGAAATACGACGTTACTAAATCCTCCACGGGTCCGTCACAGTCGGAGGAAAATGATAGATTAAAAACTAGAGGATTTCTGAAGCGTTAGCAGCAGTTTCCAGTATGGATCAATTTTCTTCTGTAAGGCCTAGTCATCATTTGGAATGGAAATTGGTGTGAATTTTTTTTTTACTTTTATTTTTAAATGCATTTTATTTATTTTTATACTAAATTGTGAAAGGTTTTATTCAGTTCTCTTTAATTTAAATGTTCTTATCAGGAATAAAATCCCAAGGGATTATTGGGGCGTCTGTGATGGAACAGTATAGAAAAAAAAAAACACACTCAAAATCTGCTGTCACTGGTTGCTATGGTGATTCCCGCCTTTTCTAAGGAGCAGAGGGAGGAGCATGCAGCTGCACTCTGTCAGAAAGGCTGATACAAATGCACCAATGACTGTTTTCTAAGTACTGCAATTTAACAGGATAGTTTGGTCAACTTTGAAGTTATGTTCTGTTTAATTTAATTTTTAGTACTTTATCTGCTGGTATCAGTTATTAACCATGGAGTACGAGGAATAAGAGGCAGAAGTTTTCCTCCAGGCTAGGCTAATGGCTAGTCAAATTAGTTTTTTTTTTTTAATATAGTTTTGCATGGCTTTTAAAACAACACATATGTCTGAAAAACAATGTTTAATTAGCTAATATTTCTAAAATCAGTTTATGATACTGTTTAGTTTGTTTAGTTTATTACTGTTTTCTCAACCGAACAATTTCCAAGTTACTATGCAAGTGCGCTGAGTGTGTAGAGCGTTATACACCGATGGCGCAGTCTGTGAATGTATCCGTCTACTGGGCGTGTAGTAGTAGTATTACCAGAAGTATGCTGGTATAGATGTCAAAGACGAAAAAAAACATTTTTTTTTTTTTTTTTTAAGGATGTGAAAAGCTCTCAATGTATTTTAATAAGAAAACCATTTTGTAAGTGAGAGTAAATATTTGAAAAAGTATAAGATTAAAAAACAGAAATCATAGCACTCATTTACTAACGAACTGAACATTTTGCTACACGAGCTGTTTAAATAGCATCAGGTATGTGGAAGTAGTTAACACAATTAACCTTTTTATAGTCACAGTACTAATACTCATGCTCATTGTCAGTTTTTTGAGATGCATTGTGGTCTGGATATATTCATGACTACTTCTGGTTGTTAAAATACACTTTGCCTAAACAGTACCAATGTTTTAGCTTTGCTCTGCAGTCGTTCAGGCATCCGGCAACAATGAATGTTGAGAACAGTTTACTACAGGTCCTTCTCAAAAAATTATCATATTGTGATAAAGGTAATTATTTTCCATAATGTAATGATAAAAATGAAACTTTCATATATTTCAGATTCATTGCACACCAACTGAAATATTTCAGGTCTTTAATTGTTTTAATACTGATGATTATGGCATACAGCTCATGAAAACCCAAAATGCCTGTCCCAAAAAATTAGCATATTTCATCCCACCAATGAAAGACGAGTGTTTTTAATACAAAAAACGCCAACCTTCAAATAATCATGTATTATGCACTCAATACTTGGTCGGGAATCCTTTTGCATGAATGACTGCTTCAATGCGGCGTGGCATGGAGGCAATCAGCCTGTGGCACTGCTGAGGTGTTATGGAGGCCCAGGATGCTTCGATAGCGGCCTTAAGCTCATCCAGAGTG
>NC_056517.1:33450346-33453906 GCF_014905685.2 Nematolebias whitei
TATGGAAAATAATGACCTTTATCACAATATGCTAATTTTTTGAGAAGGACCTGTATATCAACATAAAATATAAAACAAATTTATAAATATGTTTTAAATGTAAATTTGACCACAAACATGCACATTAGTGATGTTAAAATGGGTCAGTGCGTCCTTTTATTGGCTAGCTGTTAGCCTAGCCTGGATGGAAACTGCTTGTTTCTCGGTGCTCTATGACTGTAGGTACTACAACTATTGTTTGACAGAGCATCGCTTCAAAAATCATCAGATTAATCCTTGTTTTTTACCAACAGGTTTAAAAGTACAAGAATTTAGACAAGTGTCAAGTTTATCTTATCATTTGTTTTCAGAATGAGACTAAGCCGGTGAAGATGATGTACCAGAAATCTAAGTTCCCCTTGACCTTCATCTCTGAAGCCAACTGCCAGGTAAGTCGACTAATCCAGTGTTTCCTGGTGGTTTGGGTTTTACCACTTTGCTTGCCACTGATGTATACGTAGGGCTGAAGACCAGCAGCATGTCAGCATATTTGAAGGTTGTTTAGTTAAAATGCTCCGTTTGACAGATCCTGGAGATGCCTTACAAAGGGAAGGAGCTCAGCATGCTCATCTTTCTCCCCAATACAGTGGAGGACGGTACAACCGGTCTGGAGAAGGTAGGACCTCTATTTGCACACCTAACTGGACCTGCAGGAGGGGTACTAAGCACTGACTGGTTTCGTGTCTCCGCCCTCAGCTGGAGAAGTTGTTGACGTATGAGAACTTTGCGGAGTGGACTCGTCCAGACATGATGAATGAAGTTGAGGTCCAGGTGGGGCTGCCCCGGTTCAAGCTGGAGGCGAAATACAACTTGAAGAGCGTCCTGGTCAGCATGGGCATGGTGGACGCCTTCGACATGGGGAAGAGCGACTTCTCTGGTAAGCCGTGTCTCAGAACATCTGTTGTAGCTAAATTAAGGACAAATCTGTCGTTAACGTCCTCCTTTTATCTCAGGCATGTCCTCTGCCAACGACCTGTATGTGTCTGAAGTTTACCACAAAGCCTTTGTGGAAGTCAACGAGGAGGGAACAGAGGCTGCTGCAGCCACCGCAGCCGTCATGATGCTGCGCTGCGCCATGATTCCTGCCAGATTTATCGCAGACCACCCCTTCCTCTTCTTCATCCGACACAACCCCTCCAAGAACATCCTCTTTTCTGGCCGTTACTGCGCTCCTCAGTGAGCTGAGAGGTTACCCAGGGATCAATGAAAGGAGAACGACTGGCTGCTGTTCCTGTTCTGTAGCTTTAACACCAGCTTGAGCAAAAAAAAAAAAAGTATTAACAGTTTTCTCAGTGCCTTGCTGAAATGATACAACCGTTTCAACTGACATGTGTTCTGCCTTAATAATAACACCATTTGTCCCCAAGCAGCTCAGACTACAACTATTCTTTGCACTCTTACTGTTACTTTTATTATTTCACATTTCAGCTGAACCATACGGAGTAATATTATAAACGTAGTGGCTGTGCAGTTATACTTGTGTGAAAATAAGAAATATCTACTACATAGAGCAAGAATTTACAGGAAGTCAGCGCTTTTACTCATGAAATAAAAGTATGATATGCATTTGTGGTGTTATTATTCAAAAATCATTCAAATACTTTAATATTGGTACATTTTGATTCATAGCACAGTTTGTTGTCAAATATAATGAAGCAAATAGAACGACGATATAGTTTTTATGCCGTTTTGATAAATGTTGATTCAGCAAGACACTTTTATCCAACGATGATTGGGTTTCTTTTTCTCTTCTCATACCAACCTTTCAGAGGATCCTTCAAAAAAAAAAAATACATTGTGATTAAATTTAATCAGCAACTCAAAATAAAAAAGACATTCTAGTGAAGTTTTTTTAATGTGTCATGAAAATTTCAAACAAATAAAAGGAGCTTAATAAAGCAAGAAAGTCCTAATTGTGTAAAACTAAGGGACAATATGACAAACTGCCTCATGAGTTTATAATTCTAACATTGTGAGAGTATTCCATAGTTTTGAGATGGTATTTAAAATAAGTCACAATTTTAAGATCCTGTTTTATATTTATGAATTGAAAACTCATAAAATAGTATCTCATAGTTATAGCTTAAACCAGAGCCCTGTAAAGAGAGAGTTGCGACACTCTTTGAACTCGCCGATACGCGGTCACGTGGTTCATGCAGCTCTCAATAGTTCCAAACAGCTCATCGCTGTCAGTCAGTTTGAGCGGCTGCTGGCGCAACATAACACAAAAATCGACTTTTCTTACTTTACCTGGCGTCTTTCAGTAATTGCTGAGCCGTAACGAACTGATTACTTAACCGATTATTGATTATTTCACAAACTATGCATTTTATCAAAGCATTTTTAGAAGCGGCTGATACATTTATCATTAAATTTTAGAAGGAAACGAGACTGCAAACACATATTTGTTAGAAAAAATAATGTATATGCAATACAATGATCAATATAGCCATGTCAGTGTTTTATAACGTTACACACGATAAAAAAAGATCAGAGTAACTCCTGTTATAAAGCTGTTTCTGATGTTCTCTGCAGGATAATGCTCCACCTAGTCCTCCATGCAGCATCAGATCTGCTCCAGCTTACCTCAGATCATCTGGATGAATTCTTGATTTCTATAGAAGATATTAATTCAACCTTTATTTAAACAGGTTCGTCCCATTGAGCCACGAGGACTCATTTACAAGAGAGACTAAATATAATTGTTCTATTTGTCGTTTTTTTATGGCACCAAGTACCTGATAACTGAGTTGATTGTAGCCTGACAACTATTGTAAAATTGTAATTCATTGATTAAAATGTTAATTTAAATGAAACTGTTTCTAGTTAAAAACATTACAGATGACAAAATAAGTGTTAACTGTGCAAAAATAAATTTCCAAACAATTATAAAATATGTAAAATGTAAAGCAAGCTTTAATAAAGTACTTTTACTACTATTTATACTGTTTATTAATGACATCATCTCAAGTCAGCAGCAGCACCATCATCATCATCATCATCACAACAACACAAAGTGAGAGCTGTAAATTTAATCTGCACAAACATTTTCAATCAGAGCTCAAAATGTTGAACTGTCAAAGAAATGTGCAAGAAAATAAACTAATGTCACTACAGGCACATTTAGAGAGAGGACAGTTCACAGAGACACAGTGAGGACGAGTGAGACTGAAGGAGGTTCAACCAGTTGTTCATGGACCAGAACCAAATGAGAAGAACAGCAGAACTTCCACTGACCAGTGATCTGACCAGTGATCACACATGTTGTTCTAAATTAAACTTTGGTACGAACAGTGTTAAATAAGACATGTCATATTTTTTATTGAACAATAATCTTCATTCTAACAGTGACGTTGTAATTTCAGAGACTGAGGAAGAAACAGAAATGAGGCGAGTGAGATGAGGGAAAGATGAAAATGTGTCCTCAGAGGACGGGGACATGTCAGGATCTGATGATCCAGGATCAACAGGGCCAGGATGGATCAACAGGACCAGGAGGATGGATCAACAGGACCAGGAGG
>NC_056517.1:33453916-33496348 GCF_014905685.2 Nematolebias whitei
AGGACCAGGAGGATGGATCAACAGGACCAGGAGGATGGATCAACAGGCAGTCAGGGAACAGAGATGAAAAACCTGAGGGAACAATTAGAACACAAAAACATACATAAGCAGGACAGAAGAAACTCACAGACAAGAAAATTAATGCAGTCCTGCGAAGAAAAATATTAACAATGGAAAATAAATTGGCATATTTTTACAAAAGATCAGATGAAGACAACTGGCATGAAGAATAACTTCCAGCTCCATCTCAATGTACCTGAGATAGTTTAATAAGTTGTTTTGTTACTGTCCTACAGTTTATTGATGCTGATATATTCTTGGTAATAATTCTTATTTCTTGTTCTGTCTTGAAAGAGTCTCATCTCAACTTGACCCATGATTACCAAACACTAAACTAATAATATAAAACTAATGTAAATGAACAGTCCTGCAGTAAATACCAACTTTGTGAAGGTTATGGTGTTAAAGTAATTTTATTCAAACATCTTGATTCAGCTGTTATTGATTAATAGAAGACAGAAAATGAGATCTTGTACCTTTGTGATACTTTGAATGCAACATTCAGTTCATGAAGTCATTCTCCTCTGGTTTACCTGGAAAACATGAAAACATTGACTCATCTCCACAATCACGTTTTTCTTTAATGATAATGTCACAATTTATGCTGCAGTCTTTGACAAATGATCTATAACTTTACTAAATTACATCAATCTTGTTGTCATGTTGTCATCATTCTTTGTTAAATCAGGTCTCTCTTGTAAATGAGTCCTCGAGGCTCAATGGGACTTACCTGTAGAAATAAAGGTTGAATGAATCTCTCAGGAAAAAAGACCAAATATTTTCTAGTTGAGTTCAGTAACTGGAATTACCATAAATGTAAAAAAGACCACCTTTCAAAATTTAAGCAGGAATAGATATTTTAAAACGTTGAATTAGAAATCGACCCATTTAAACCGTCATGTTGCAGAGCAGCTGCAGTTAAAACACAACTAGCAATTTAACATGTTTCATTAACTAAAACTGGCGACATGAAGTATTAATGTTGATAAACTGTGGTACAGAACAGTCAGATAACGCTTCACAATGGAGGAAAAAGTGTCGTATTTGCATCAACTTACCGGAAAAACACGGAAAATGAACTACGTTCAATGTTGAACCCGCTGCTGTTTGGAACTCTTTGCCGCTTCGTGACCCACGTGACTTCCGCATTCCATTCTTTCTATGGGAGTCTATGGGAGTGTCGCAACTCTCTCTTTACAGGGCTCTGGCTTAAACTATCTTTTTTCAAAATGGTGGAAATGAGCTCACATAACAGCAATAAAATACAAAACTAAGAAAGTAAATATCACTTTTTTTAAAGCGCTGCAGTAGCGCGCTGCGTCCAGCAGGTGGCAGCAGTTTCAATTATTCAAAATGGCGCTTACATTCAACGAAGAAGAAGAACGTTTACTTCCGGTAAACTTCCGTATTGTAATATTTAAAGTTTGGTTATTCATTTAGCAAAAATAGCTAGTAATATCCATATAATAGTTATTCATTTTTTGAATATTTCAGTAAATGTTTATTTTCGTCGCGACGCGGAGATTTCAGCGAATGTATCTGAGCTCAGAAACTCTAAATGAGTCCAAATCTGGTTTCTGATGGTTCTGGTCTGTGATGATGGAGAAGGTTCTTATCATAGCCACAGAGAAACGCGTCCTTTTCCCGGTTTCCTTTGTTATCCGACTGGCTCTGGTCGCTTATGGAGACTACCAGGACCGGAACATGGCGGTGAAATACACGGACATTGACTACCAGGTGTTCACAGACGCTGCCAGGTTCATCACGCAGGTAAAATACAAATAAACTGCTACTTATAATATAAAACAAGTTATATACCATTTATGCGTTACTTACAGGATTAACTTGTAAAAAGTAGCTGGACAATTATTGGTAGTTTTATGGCAAAATCTTAAAAGTCAAATATAACGAGAAAAGAATGGCAATATATTCTGAATAATGAGTGCTGAACTGAGCTGTTAAAGCTAAAAAGATGCAGAACCATAGCTAAAAGACAAAAGCAGCTAAATGCTAGCTAAAAGTAGCAAAGCACACAAGCTAAAGGAAGCTGAAAGCTAGTTAAACAGTGCTAAAAATGGCAAAAATAAACAAAAGTTAAATTTAGTAGTAGTAAAAGACTGGGTAAAAGTAACAAAACCCTAGCTAAAAGAAGCAGATAATGTAGCTAAAACTAAAAAAAAAGCCACACTAGTTAAAAGTAGCTAAAGGCTCGCAAACTAACAAAAGCTAAAAGCAGCAGAACATTGCCAGAAAAAATCTTTAACATATCAAATAACTAGCTAAAAGTACCAAAAGTCAAGCTAAAAGTAGAAAATCACTAGCTAAAAAAAGCTAAACACTAAATATCAAAAGGAGCAAAATCCTAACCAATAGTAGCAAAACAGACTAGTTAAAAGATTCAGAAAAGTAGCTAAGTGGGGCAAAATACTAGTTAATAGTAGCAAAAGTCTGATTAAAAATTAAAAGTAGCTAAATTTAATGCCTTAAAACTAATGGTAGCTAAACACTTAAGCTAAAATCTAAAATGAGCAAAACACTAGTAACAAAAAGTTAAAAGAAACACATCCTAGATAAAAGTAGCAGAAGGACAGCTAAAACTTAAAACTACTATAAAGAGACTGAGGCAACAGCTGAAGCAGATTTCAAAGAGAATAAAGTTTTGTAGGAACTGAAGAGAACTCATCGTATTTCTATGGGGAAAATAATTGTAAATAGAGTTGAATATTGAGGAAAATTATGAAAACCAAAAGTTAAAAACCCATGTCCTGAGTGTAATAAAATAATCAATATTTTCACGTCTCCTGCCTGTGGTCATAATGTTCTGGCTGTCACCTAGTTGGACATGTTTAGGGTTAAATTTTCTAACGAATCATTCATTGCTGAGTATTTTATATTGAATCAGTCTGTGTCTTATTTTTCTTCAGGGCGAGTCTCCGTACAACAGGTCAACGTACCGGTACACCCCCCTCCTGGCCTGGCTCCTCACCCCCAACATTTACGTCGGCGTGGTGTTCGGTAAGATCCTCTTCATCGTCTGTGACGTGCTCTCCGGGGTGCTCATCTATAAAATCCTCCGCCTACGAGGTCTGAGCTGCAAGGTGGGTCTGTCTGAGCTGACTTTGTTCCAGAGCAGGGAAGTTAAAACCTTATTTTACACATTCAAACAAAAATAAATGTGTTTTTGTTTGTTTTTTTGCTCAGTCTGCAGCTCAGGTTTGCTCCCTGTGGCTCCTCAACCCTCTGCCCATGGGAGTGTCGAGTCGAGGGAACGCAGAGTCGGTTCTGGCAGCTCTGGTGCTCGGGACGTTGCTCTGTAAGGAAGGTGAGGCTCAGCTCTTTCAAACGAGGCCAAGTTTTATCACGACGTCTTGATGCGAGTTTCATTTCCTCCTAGAGGGACTCGTGGCGTGGGCAGCCGTGCTCTACGGACTGTCTGTTCACATGAAGATCTATCCGCTCGCGTTCGGCCTCCCCATCGCTCTGACCCTCAGGACCTCAGAGGAGGACAAGCAGGGGTCAGCGTGGAAGGAGTTCATCGGAGGTTTCTTCAACCGCCAGCTGATGACGTTTGCGAGCGTGGCTGGAGGAGTGTTCGTCCTGCTCACGGCGCTCTTCTATTATATGTGAGACAAACACACACGGGTCACTTGGAGCAGCACCTGACACTAATCACCTGTGACCCTTCAGGTACGGCTGGGACTTCCTCCACGAGACGTATTTGTACCACCTGACCAGACGGGACATCAGACACAACTTCTCCCCGTACTTCTACATGCTCTACCTGACCGCAGGTACTTATTAACACATTTTATTAACAAATTTGAAATAAACTCTCCCGAGTATAAACCTCGGATGAACTTCTTCAACTGGTTAACTTGGTGGCCGTATAGCTAGCTGAGCTATAAGACAAAAGCTTCCCATGAATCATCCAGTTTTACAGATCATGAGCTAAAGTTTGCTGTTGTAGTAGCTGAGAGTCGTACATACAAAATACTCTGAGCACTAATAGATCATACAACATCTTGAGGCGTTTTGGTTCTTTATATTTTAATAGAAAGTGAATAAAAACAGTTTGTCGATGTGATAAAGTCCTGAAGGCTCATCTATATTTAAATGTTTGTTTCAGACAGCAGGTGGAGCTTGTGGCTGGGCCTGGCAGCGTTCCTGCCTCAGCTCGTCCTGCTGCTGGTGGCGTCCTGGGCCTTCCACAGTGACCTGGCCTTCGCCTGTTTCCTCAACACCGCCATCTTCGTCTCCTTCAACAAAGTCTGCACCTCACAGGTACGTAACTTGACCTCTACAGTGCGTTTAATGGGATATTTTTCATATTTAAAGGAGGATTTCTGTGAAAAAATTGTGAACAAAGAGCGTAATGGATGTTGGACAGCTCTTTAAACGACCTTGATTTGGAGAAAGATGATTTTTCTAATTGTTGGTACGAATAAGGCGATTTTAAAAACTAAAGCTTCGAGGTGGAGTTGATTTGGACGTGAAAAAGGTTTATTATTATTATTATTATTATTATTAAAGCAGGAAAAAATTAAAAGTCAAAGGAGGAGATTAGGAGCCTAAACAAGATGTGGAAAATATTTCACCACAATGATTTTTTTCTTGTTGTATTTTATTTTTATAGTACTTCCTGTGGTATCTTTGTTTACTTCCTCTGGTCATCCCAAACCTGACCCTGTCGGTGAAACGGGCTCTGGGCCTTCTGCTGCTCTGGTTTGCTGCTCAGGTGAGTCCGTCGGCTCATTTCGTGTCGGGTGAATCTCGAACAGAGCGCAAGTTTTCACCTCTTTGGTATATTTTCAGTTTAGTCACCTTAAGAACTGGACTTTAAATGTTTATTTTTTATGGAGTTTGGATTGGATATTTTTTATGGAAAGAAGAAGAAGAAAAAACTTGTTAAGCAACACTAAAAAAACCCGCAGAAATCTAAAGTGGTGTGTGCGTATGTATTCACCCCCTTTGCTTTATAAATCTTAAATATTCCTTTCAGAAGCCACACAATTAGTTAAATAAGATCCAACTAAAAGGTTTTGACCATCTAGAACAGCACTGTTCTGGTTTAAATCATGGTGCAGCATGGTGGAGGCAGCATCATGATGTGGGGGCGAAGGAAAGAGCAAAATGAGAAAATCTAGAGGGAAACCTGGTTAATTCTGACAGACATTAGAGACCAGGATGGAGGTCCACCTTCCAGGACAGCAGTGAAGACCAGTTGTGTTGAAAGCTGTAGTCTGATCCAACAGAACCAGAACCTGGCAAAAAAATAAAAATAAAATAATAATTTAACCTTTATTTATACAGGCAGTCTCAATGTGTCACTAGGACTCATTTTCAAGAGAGACCTGTTTGGGAGCAGATGGTGGGGTTAAATGCCTTGCTCAAGGGCCCAGAGTTGGGCAAATGAGGGCGGAGGCAGGTGTGGGTGTTTCACTTTTTTCCCCCCGCATTTTGACGTTGTCGGTTTGGGGAATCAAACCGGTGACCTTCCGATCACAGGCCCATCATCTCTTAACCTCTGCGCCACCACTCCCCTTTTAGCTTCAGTTTGGTAAAATTTTAGCTTTTAGCTACCGTGTTGCTGGTTTTTACCTATTTAGCTAATTTTAGCATTTAGTTACAGTTTTGCTAATTTTAGCATTTAGCTACAGTTTTGCTAATTTTAGCATTTAGCTACAGTTTTGCTATATTTAGATTTTGTATATGATTTTAGCCAATTTTACCATTTGATTATGGTTCTAGTTTTAGTTTATGCTCTTAGCTACTGATTAGCTAATTTAACTTTTAGGTACAGTTTTGCTAGTAGTATTTTTTAGCTGCTATTACCCAATAAAAATGACCCAAACCAACAGCTAAAAGCTCTTAAAGGAGAAACGTCAGTTTTCCTGCATGTCCTGAACATACGGTGGAGATCTGCAATAAAGAATGTTTGAATCTTGAATCGTTCAGGATTGTTTCTGTTTTACAACCAGTCTGAAGTTTTTTACAACTTTCAGTATTGCTTGTAAAAGTATTTTATAATGGTACATGCAAAGTATGAATACAGCGAGTTATGAACTAACGTTTTAAGACTTTGGTTAACAAACGACTTAGAAACGGTCATTAAGCACTGAAACGCTCTCGTTACTGTTCGTTACAAGTTTTTTTTGAAGTATTTTAATATTTTAATGCTCAGCTTTGAAGTGAAAAATACAAATTATGTTTCAAAGTGCGTCTCGATCCTGAATAGTACGACTATTGCTAACGGTAATATTACTAACATTTATATGAATAAATAGAAATCAGTGGGATTTTGGTGAAACACACGAGCAAACCCAGTTCTGTTTGGAGCTCTGCAGCTCAGACTTCACATCAGAACCATCATTCAAACGGGTCGCAGAAAGTTGGACTTTACAGAACCGAACTGCTGTTTTGTGATCCTCAAAAGATTTTAATTAATTATGGTTTGATGTTTTTGATGATTTGTCCCACCTAACGATGATGTCACTTTGACGTTTCAGCTGTCTTAAGTTTTCTAATCTTGTGAAAACTCTCTTCTTACACTCATAAATTGTGTACTTGTACGTATTGTATCTTAAAACGCAAGTATTTTTTGTCTTCTTTCACTCGGTGAGACTCACTGCTGTAGGACTTTTATCTCAAATCACCCCAGAATGCAACAAGGACTAGGCCTGTCATAAAAAACTTTGCTGGGCGATTAGTTGTCTCAGAAATTATTGCAATAAACAATAATATTGTTTAAATTGGATAATAATTAATAATAATAATTAGTAATTATTGTCAAATTTATGAAGAAATGTTGGTTAATTTGTTTTGAGTGTACCTTTTTTCGACCACCGGATGGCAGTATAAGTAGGTTTGAACCAAAGGATGGATAGTGAGGGAGCGAGCAGCATGTCTCTTTAAGAAAAATGGGAGGGAGGCCCCTTGACGTGACATGGGCTGTCTCTCCTTCCTGTTTTTCAGTTCTCAAAATGGCGGACGCTCCGTGTGGTTTGAGCTCTTTAGCATAGCAGTTTTCACACAAAGCTTTTCATAAAAAATCAGTAAACAAGTTCTCGGCTTCTTTCAGCAGAGAAAAACAACTTTTTCACACGAAGGCGCGGGTTTCAACCATGAATTTTCGACAAGACGGAGGTTTGTTCCTGATGTCGGCCTGTTAGCTTTGCTTGTAGCTTAGCTTCTCAACTTAGCTGCTTTTAACGATCCAAAAACGCCATTTTGAACCGTTAAAATGGATTTTAAAGAGGGGGGGGGGGGGTCAGTGAAGAGCACCGGAGTCGAGTCTTTTGTCATCCAATGTCTTCAGTAGAAAGAGAGAGACGCAAAGAAACGATAAAGCCGATAAATGAAAACGAGGTTGATAATTTTCACTTATCATACGATTAATTGATTTATTGTTTACGCGACAGGCCTAACAAGGACACAAACAAGCTTCCACCAGTTCACTTAATTTCAGCTCGAATTGTACTCGTAAGGACTCAAAGTATTTTTAAATTCTTATATTTAAAAAAAAAAAACTTCAGACACGTCGGAATCCACATCAGAGCTGCTCGCCGTTAAAGACGTTTTAAGAATTGACTTGTAGTTTCCACTCACCGACTGTCTGTTTGAGGCTTACTTTTTAGTCTGCGCCTCATTATCTTGGTAATGAGGGAGTGAGTGACAGACGCAGGTGTGTTACCACGGTGACCATAATGATCCACTGGCAGCGGCTTTAACATCTTTTGATCTTGGTTTTCTTTAAACGTCTAAATGTTTAAGTTTTACGGGGTGGTGTTGGGTTTTGCGTCGATGTTTCTTCAGGTTTTTTCCGTTAACGTTGTGGCTCCTCGGTGTTTCCGCAGGGTATCTGGTTGGCTCCTGCCTACTTCCTGGAGTTCGAAGGCTACAACACGTTCGCTCTGATCTGGCTCGCTGGGTTGCTGTTCTTAGTCGTCAACTGCTTCGTCCTGATTCAGATTATAATTCATTACAAACCCAGACAGACTCCGCAGAGACCGAAGGTTGAGTGACGCCTGAGCCGCTGGAAATGTGGAGCGCTTTCTTCAAACCTCGGCACCAGGTTCTGCTGGACCGGTTTTTAAAGATCTGGATTTTTACTGGAGATCAATCATGTAGCGTATCGATCATCGGTTATTTTAGATAAAATTCTCATAATTTAGAGCTCCCAGGAGGCAAATATCACATGTGACCAGTAGGTGGCAGCATCTCCTCCCAGAAGAGGCGGAAAGAGCTTCTACCCTTGTTCGAACTCACAGATTAATCAACTGGAGCATGAATCTGACCCAAACCAGGCCTGCAGCGGTTCCCTAATCTCACCGGACTGTTTCCTCCTAATCTCACACAGAAATCATTTCAGTTCTGCAGGTTCTGCGCCCGTTTGTTTGGAACGCGAACGCCTCTTTTCTTTTTATTCATATTTAATCGTTTAAGACGGGCTGTGGTTGGGGATGAATTAGCGGCTTCTCCTGAGACGTTGATCCAAACTGTGTTTTTGTTCCACATGTGCGGCCATGTTGGGCTGACTCACGATCAGCTGTGGCCTGAATATTCACTTTATGAATCACAGCGCTGCACTCGCTAACCTTTCAGCTGGTTGTTCTGGCCCGCGGGTCCAAGCACAAACTCTGCATTCCACCCAGTACCACCAACATCCAGAGGTTTTATTTAGAAATCTCTTATTTTGACGATTTATTTCCACAGAGAAACCGTTCTAAACCAAAAATACCTCGTCGAAGATCAGGAGTAGAGCATGTTCATTTATAATAAAGATTTATGTAGATAAATATATAATACATTTACTTGCGTGTGCCAGTAAAACTGTTTTTGTTAACTGGATTGAAAACCAATATTCTATTTATAACACCATCTCCGAGGAACTAAGTGGTTGGTGTCATTAAATGAGCCTCTGAACCACCGTTTGATGAACATTCAAGCAGCTTAAGACAATGAGCGTTAAGGCGAGGCGATCTGTTGTCCTTCTTTAGCTAATTGAGCTCAGGCTGTTGGGGTTGTTGCTTTTTTTATTTTACTGATTTAAAAAAAGAAACACTACTGTTCAGCCGTTATTCTCTCCCCTTTCGACTCCAATGAGGCAGCCATGGCCAAAGTGGTTCAAAACATCAAAGTTCATTCTCAGTAATCCAGGTAAAAAAATCCAACAAAGTGCATTCAGGTCCTCTGGACGGTTTCTTTTGAACGTTGATGTTTTGAACCACGTTGGCCATGGCTGCCTCAAAGGAGTCGACGGAGGCGGCAGACTCGGAAACCATCTTGTCGCCATCAAACTGGTTGGCCCACTATGTGAGTGTGCTGCTTGTGGGACCGAGTTTGATGTGGCTCCTTGGACTGATGAAGTCCTCTGGATGAAGGATGAAACGTTTCAACAAAATAATAAACTGTCCAGAGGACCTGACTGAACTTTGTTGGGGTCTTACACACAGTTATAAACTGAGATTTTACCAAAGAATGTTAAACGTGGAATGTGACGATGTCTAAACTTTTCCCATAATTTTAAAATAAACATTTGTTACAAAGGTTTTTTTTTAGTTTAGATTCATATTTTGCATTAAAACATGTGTATTTTCTTTGTCTTTTTTCACCCAGCGTGTCTCTGCTTTAGTATCTCTCATGTCCCGCCCAGAGTACACACATCCAAACTCTCATTAACTTCCGTTGTATCTGAGCTCAGAATTTTCACTTTGAATCTGAGAAAAAAGGTCTTTCTAACATGTATGTGTAATTATTTAGAGAAAGTAAAAATTTAGTTGAGGCTCAATTTCTATTTCTGCCTGTTTGATAAAGTAAAAAGGGGTGTTTCCCCTTTTGCCTTCCAGAAAAGGCGGGAATCACCATGGCAACCAGTGACTCCGCAGATTCTGGGTCACTGGATCTTGTATTATTCTACGGGCCCTTCGTTGTTAAATGAAAGCGTCATGGCCACCACAATAAATTCTGTAAAGTTGAGCAATTTTGTCCTGAATAAAACAATTTTAAGGAGATTTACGAATTTTATTTACAGTTTAAAAATGTAAACATCGACAATTGGTTTCAAAATAAAGCTCATAGGTACGCGCCAAAATAAGACAGTTTGTGTCATAGCTTTAGATTATTACAAAAGTAAGTCCCAAATGACTTTTGGGCTCCAGAGAAGAAAGATTATGTTATAATTGTAAATTTTTTACTATTTTTCTGTTTTTTTTTTCCTCTCGTCCTCAGTTTGTTTATTCTCACCCTCTCCTCTTCTCTACAGATAACGTGACAGAAGCATGCAAACGATCAAATATTAAACATTTAAAGTCGTTGCCGTCAACCCTCCCACCTGTATGGGTGTCGCAGCACGATTTGGTTGTTTGTCCTTAAAACAGTTGTGCGTGATCTGACGTGCACGTTAGCCACACTGCTGCATATGGGATTCATATGCGCTGCTGCCTGTCAGCTCACGGGAAAAAAACGACTCCATTGTTACGACGGCACATCAAAAGATGTCCAGGTTCTGGTTTTCCGTTTGAAGTTCTGAGTCCAGACTTTGAAGACGGAACCGAAGACAATGATGTCTTTGTCTCTGCGGGACAGTTAACACTGAACCAGAAACAAGTTCCTGTAAACATGCACTCTTTATTAATTCAGAAATAGGAAGTGTTGGTAAAATACTATTGTTTTCACAGGTTTCTGTCAAGAAAACACTTAATAAAACTTTTCAAAATATTTAACTTAATTTACACATATATTTGTATTTAGCCATTTCTCTAGTTAAAAAAATTAGCAAACTGAGTCTGTTTTGCATTTTTGTGTTACTTTTAGCTTCTAGCTTGCCTTTAAAATGTTTAGCTAACTTTTTTCTACTTTTAGCAACCCTTTTGCTTCTGTTTGCCATTTAGCTAAAACATCACAAGGCTAAAAGCTAAAGTAGCAAACTATGGCTAAAGGTATCAAAAGGGTAAAAAGTGGAAAAGCTAGTTAAAGTAGCAAAAGACTACCGGTAGCTAGCAGAACAGTAGCTCGAAGCTATAAGCAGTAAAATGTTACAAAAAGCTAAAAGTAGCAAAATGATAGCTAAAAATCACAGAAAAGTAGATAAAAACAAAGTAACATTAAGGTTAAATCTGCAAGTTTTAAAGAGAATGTGTTTTTAAGGGATTATTTACTTAAATACTAAAAAGTATAACCGTTAGATAAACTGGAAGTCATAGCAGCCATCTCCGGAATCAGCTGAACATTTTGACATAAATGGCTAAAACAGCTTAAGGCATGAAGAGGTAGTTAAATTGGGGGAAAGTATATGAAAAATAAAAAATCCAGTAGACAATAGTTTTAATGCTGACTGCATTCTCACAATACGATGTCCCTGCTGTTATAGGAGGTTTGGAGGGACCTGTACTCCAGCTGAATCATTAAAAACTTAATTTCCTGTCAATTTAAAACTAATTTGTACTGGCAGCCCTTACAGCATTAGATAGAAAAGGCACAACAATCTTCAAAATATTCTGCCCCGAATGCAGTTTATTTTATTTAAAGGTCCAGGCCTCAATTGAACAACTTTAAAAACCTCAGCTTAGGATATTGCACTTTTATCTAATTCACAAAAGCATTTCAAACAGAGATGTGCGCCTCAAACTGTGCTGCCAACCAAGCAGCATCTCTCACAGCTGCTGCAGTTAGCTCATATGAGTATTATGCATTCATTAAGCAGTAAAAATGTCCATATTTATCTAAATAAAACCTAAAAGCACTCTTTTCCTAAAAGACTAGTGCTGCTTAGGACATATATTGGTGTGAAATATTTATCTGGCAGTATTGATGCCACAGAAAGCCAAACTACAATGTTCTGCACTGTCGCTTTCGCTACAAAGGGCAAGGATATCAATAAAAAGGTATACCGTAATTCATCCCCTTGTTCTGTACTGAGCATCAGAACTTGTAATTTCAAATAAATTGTTAAAATGTGCATCAAACCTTCCTATTATTTTAGATTTGAAACAACTATAACAGATACATTACATCCAGACATTAAATTACTGAACTCAAACTTTTTCCTCTCACTAGATTTTTGTTCTTAAAAACTTGGACTTTAAATGTGTTTTACTGAAACTTCTTACATTTCATTTATTAGGTTTTTCTCTTGTCTTACTAATGGTAACAAGATTTACTGGCTTTTATTTTGCTGTCCACATAAACAAACTTGTTTATTTTGTGTATGTGCTATAAAAGCATTTCCACCATGCGTTTACACGTGCTCAAATGTACATAAACATTCTCAATCACCCTAATCGGTAAAAGCCTTGCTCTGACTGATCCTTGCTCAGCCTATAAATCCCTGTAAGCTATACACTAAGTGAGGGAAACAAACACAGAGTTGTGATGCAGATTAAATCTCCTTGCGCCCTTGGGTTTAAAATCACCCATAAGGTCTTCGTTTTAACACTATGGCCTTGTGGGCCAGTTTGACCCAAGGTCAACAGCAGGGTTAAAGAAAGGCCAAATAAGAGTGCCACTGGCAATCACTGAGACTTATTGGCTAAAGGCAGAGTTGATATTTGTATCAGTAATTTTACAAAGCCTTAACGGAGGATTGCTTTAAAAGTCTATAGCACTTTGAATGTAATCTAATAACGTAAGAAAAGTTCTGTAAGTCAAAGGTCACCTGAACCAGGCCAGCTGTCTCCATTAAAGGTCAATGACAGGACTGAAAGAGTTTTGTACGTGTCACATGTCCATCATTCTGACCGAACAGACCCAACCCATTTAAAACTTCATTCATTCTCACTTTGGGTAAAACTGTAAGACCGTAACTAGTTTATGCTGCCAGGAATTGGTATAGCCAGGGAAGAGTAGTTCAAGTACCGGTATCTAGGCGTCTTGTTTACGAGTGGTGGTAGGATGGAGCGGGAGACGGACTGAAGGATCAGGACCTCGTCTTCAGAAATGAAGGGGTTACTTCGGTTGATCGTAGTAAAGAAAGCGTTGAGTTGAAAGGCTAAGCTCTGGATTTACTGGCCCATCTATGTTCCAACCTTCACTTGTGGTCTTGAGGTTTAGATCATGAGCCCCAGATCCAAGCAGCTGAAATGAGGTTCCTTCATAGGGTGGGGTGGTTCAGGCTTAGAAATAGGGTAAAGAGTTACATCAACTGGGGAGGGGGGGGAGGGGGAGCACAGAGTAGAGCTCTTGCTCCTCTGCATCAAAAGGAGTCATCTGAGGTGGTTTAGACATCTGGATTAGGATGCCTACTTTGGAGGTTTTCCAGGCACGTCCCACTGGGAGGTGACTCGGTGAACTCTCTGGGAGGGGATCATATATCCTCTCTGGCCTGGGAATACATTGGAATCCACCAGGAGGAGCTGGGAAGCGTTTCTGGGGAGAGGGAAGTCTGGGTTTCTTTCCTGGACTTGTTGCCCCTCCACAGCCCAACAATGGATAAACAAGATGGAGAGAAGATGGAGATGTACGTGCGTAGTTTTAGCTTTACTAATTGTGTTTCAACTTCTTCAACAAATTTCAGTGAGGTATTCAGCATTCACATTGATGTTTCCAGTTATCTGTTTCAGATTTATTTACTTTTGACCTTGAAAGCAGTAATGTGTTGTGTTTGAATGATTAAAACCTGATTTAAAGCTCTGAAGCAACAAAATACCTAAAAGGCCAAAAGAGGGGTGTGTGTGTGTGGTGGTGGGGGGGGGGTGCTTTATACAGCTTGGGTGTTTAAGCTTTTGCAGATGACATGGTGGTTTTAATGTCAGCCATAATTCGATTCAATTCAGTTCAAAAATTATTTTATTAATCCCACAGGGAAATTAATTGTTGTTGTAGCTCATCATCCTGGTTTCATTAGAGTTGTTCTAGATGCTGATGGCTGTGGGCAGGACTCTTATAGCAGTCCGTCCCACAGCAGATCCGATGAAACTGGCTGCAGATGCCGATCTGTCCACACAGACCCAGCAGACCTCTCGGTCTTCTTGGGCAGCAGGACTGCCTGAATGCCAAGCAGAACTCCTCCCCGGACGATGTCCATTTCTCCCAGTAGCCTACTGAGCCTCTTGTTGCCACGGACTTAACTGCAGGTACCGGGGGATGATCTCGTCCCTCCTGCTGTCACGAACCGCATTTCCCACTACCTCCAAGATCTCTTCAGTCAGGCACTCGAGGACCACCTCCAGGCAGACAGGAATGCATCCACGGCACCTCCTTTTCAACTCATTTGGGATTTGGGGCTGTAGTTGAGGTATTATTTGAGCTTTTGAGATGTTAATAAGTTGCTCCCGTTGTAGGAAATCACCTTGTTGTTATGGTTACACATAACAATTGTCCAAAAGTTAAAAAAAAAAAAAGGTTTTGGTAAAAATCCTTCTAGCGGTACAGCATCTGATACCAGAGGAAGTAATCATCCGAAAAATGCCATTGCATCCAGAAAAAGAGTAAAGTTTTCAAAAGCAAAATCTCAGAATGAATGTACTCCAACATGCCTTGAGCGGCGCAATTCACAGCCCACAATCCCCGTCTATAACCCACCAAAGTAACAAATATTATGACAAAAAATTCCCTCAGGTTTTTCATATAATAAAAGATCTTTAATCAATAACTCCCATTTGCAAAAACAGGTAGAAACGTTGGAAGACACTGCATATATAGACTGTTTGCCTCGCAGCTATCTCCTCCATGAGATAAGCAAGTTTGTCTTATTTACACAATTTTTTTAAAAAAGATACCAAGAAAAGAAAGCCATTTTTTAAATGTTAGGAAAACAGGGAAGCCTTTAAAATTATAGTCTTTAAATTATAGACTTTTGTCTTTTACAATAAATACAAAACATCAAACATGTATTGACATTAGCACACTTTAAAGAAAAAAAGTAAAAACCCACATCAGTGATTCTGTGTACTTTTGTGCGTGTCGAAAAGTGTTTCCGGGTAGGCTGGACTTGAAAACTTCAAAAGAAAACTGTTCCCAGTAGTGCAATTAAGAAACTACTATTGTAGCTTCACAAAACTGAGACTTGCATCGAATAAGTTTGGTGTGTTTAGTCGATTTGTGCAAAAAACCAGCAAGTTTTAAGGTTTAAACAAACTTAAAGAAAAAACAGAAATGTGAGATTGAAATGGTGACCCTGTCATTAGCACTAATCCAAGCTGTACAACCTAAAAGGGTGTTGACTGGTTGGAAATGAATGTGCTTTTTGAAAGAGAAATTGACATTACTTGAAAGGAATATGTCGCCCGTTGTCTTTTGTGCAAAAGTTTTCAACGAGGTTGTCACGCAACCACTAGCACAATGTCTGTAAAGTGGACTACTTGGCTTCAAAGCCCAATCAGTTGTGGATATACATCCGATGATAATCGATTGGGTTTTGGAGTCAACCCCATTCAAAATGGCTGCCACACTAATTAGCTCAATCAGTTTGACTGATAATGAGCTAAAATTTGGTATGTTAGTAGGACGGAAAGGAGACAGATTGTGAGATTGTTGTTTACACTTGGGCATGCAAATTGGCCAGAGATATGCATTCCTTGAAGGAATGATGTATGCTTTCTCTTTTCTATCCTTCAACCAAGTGGATTTAAGTCACTGCATTAAAACTTTTTTTTTTTTTTGGAAACCAAACAAAAAGCATCTAAGTCAAGCTGATTTCTAACTGTATTCTCTTAAACAAACCCAGCAATAGATTTAGGTCATGTTTATAGTCCAAGTCTGTTTCTCCCAAGAAGCCTGATGTGCACAACATACAAAAGGATATAAAATGTTTTTCCAGACAACATTTGACTCACAATCACTAAATCCAAAAGTGCTTGGAACCAGCTACAAAATGTGTACCTTTAAAAACAATATTTTCTGTCCATAAACTGGACTGAAACTATTTTTTTTTTGATTGTCACAACACTGACGATTGAACCTGAGCCTGTTTAGAGACCTCTTGATTAAATATTGAAAAGTACTTGACATCCTGGGAGCCTTGCTAACCAAAAAGTCTTCTTTTGTAATGCTGGTGCATGAGTGTAAAAACCAATAAAGCAAAGGATTTTAAAGCCTAGTTCACACGGGAATGTTTTTCTTTTCCCCCCAAACTTTTTTTTTAATATTCTTGTAAACCCAACACAGTTCTTACTAATGTTTTCGTCTACATGGAAATACCTAAAACGACCCAAAATGCTGGCGTAACTGTGCCAGATCTCTATGTTGAGCTTTAACCCTGCCACAGATATTCAGCAACAGAAACTAGACATGGAGCGTGCACACCAAGTTTACACTTCAGGTAGAAAGTGGTTTCACAAGAAGAAAAGGACGAGGACGGTGAATATGAGAGCAAGAATCAAATCTTTTTGTGGGCTGATGACAATTTGATGCTTCTTTGTGTCACATTATTTACCAGGAGATGTGTCCATCCAAATATGAAGACATAATGGACAACTTCAAGCCCAGTATCCATTAAGGGACAGCTGGAGGTTAATTTCTTCATATACAAGTGTCGACCTCATAAAATGATTCCAATTTCTCACATTTTTAAATGCATATTTGATGTATACTGTAGTATTTTGCTGAAGCATTTTTTTTGTAGTGTTGACTGTTCAATGAAGTGATAAAGACCATTCTGACAGATTATTTAGTGTGAAAATATGGTTTAATTTATCTGGTTTATTTAAAGCTGTTATTTATCAGCCACTGACAGTACACAAAGGTTTTGCTGTAGCAAGCAGGTAATATCATTGTGGTTACTGTTGATGTGTCTATTATGCTTGGGGTCATAGCTCCAATTAGAGGTGGGTCTATGACACCATAGTTTTGAAGAGGTTGTGGTTTGGCTGATTGCGTAAGGAAGGCGTTTTGAGATTTACAGTTGGCAACCCATTGACTGGGGCTCCTAAAATGCCATTTCCATGTGGACTTGCTGAAGCTTTTATTATAAACTTTTAAATATTCCCAAAAAACATTCCCGTGGTGGACGAGACCTAATACACACAGATCTGTTTGTGTAACTGTGAGTGTGATTGTGCACCACTGCATCATTTTCACTGCATATAAATGTAAGGGCTGGACTTGTGGTGGCCCGTGCTCATCGCACATTGCATAATGTTTCTCGGGCCGGCCATCATGGACTGGTTTATGTCGTGACCATTCTCGGACCAAGTTGGGGAGTCCATGGGCTCCCTTTTTATTGAATGGACCAAGCCGTGACCTTTAAACTCGTAATGCTTGTTGCAATCCGGGTGCATGTAGGCCTTGTGCGAGTAGACGTTAGAGTCCATGAGGTTGATGGATTGATTGTTGCATAGAGAATCTGAGTGGGAAAGTTTTTGAGGGCTGAACTGGTTTGAGTCACCGTTGCCAACCAAGTCTTTGTCACACTTTGGCAGGTGTGCGGTGTTGCCCCCGCCATTGTTGACTGCATAGTTTGGGTAGTTGTTATTGCTGTATGTCGGGCTGATTTCTGCTTTTCCTCGTTGACAGGGTGAGTACTGTGCTTCATAATATTCTGCCTCTGATTTGAGTTGCAAGCCAGAGCTCGAGTCATACATCCCGTTTCCGTAGCGACGGTTGACGGCCCAGGTTTGCCCATACGCGTCACATCCGTTCTCAGAATCAGAGTCGTGCTCCACCTTGATGGGTTGCATTTCAGGCATCAGATGACCGTCGTAGCATTCTCCATAGTCGTTCTCGCACTTCACCAGGTCCACGCAGAAAAAATCAGGGTCTGTCAGAATCTGGGTGTTTCCATATAGCTTGGAGACGAACACCTCGCTCCCTCTGCCGTTGTGACAGCTCGGAGAATGCCGGTAAGGCTTCCCATACTGGCCAGTCCTATTCAAACGGTTTGAGGGGATGTAGCCAACGCCCTGAGACGCTTTGACAAGACCTGAGTGGTGCTTCGAAGGCCACCCGCCTGCCATGCCAGGCCCGACTCCTTTATGAACAGCCATAGAGGACTTGCAGTAGTTGAGGGGCTCCTCCTGGTTATAGTAGCCGTCAGGACGGTACTTGAGGTTGTCTTTGCAGAGAGGAGTCCAGGGAGTGTGGTGCCCTCGCTGTGAAGCACTCGGATGGGGACAAGAAAAAAGGGGATCTGTGATGTCACCCATTCCTTCAGTGATGGAGTGCCTCCTGAGGTGTTCTCCATGCTCACTGTGAGGAAGAGAGTAGAGATGGGAAGGAGAGGTATCAACATTTAGTCCCAAATAAGAGGAAACAAATCAATACAATCTCTATGTTCACTCAGTTTTTCCTTGGTTTCTCAACCAATTTCCTTACTGAAGGAAATTAAATTTTGCCAAAGTATTTCCTGTGTGTGCAAAGCTTGACAACTCTTATTTTGGAAAACAGAGTGCTCACTTGGCTCTCATTGAACTGTTACTTTTGCAACTGACAAAGCTCCATTTTATTCAAGTAGCAAATGGATCCATCCATTCTTTGGAGTAGACTCAGTAATGCCTTCTTCTAAAATAAAACTGGTCTACTCATATAAAAATTCCACTTTTTTGTGTTTTTTATAGTGAAAGACAAATGATTCAAAGCATAAATATTTTTTGGTTTGGTTCATTTTAATACACAAAGGAACAATTTCAACACTGACTCATCTTTTCTTGGATGTATCCCATCTGAAAACTGGGAACAGACTACATCCCTAGCCCAAAGATCAATGATGGTCCACATATTAAGTTTGTTGGCATTACAACCCAAAACATATTTCTTACAGAATGCAGAGGCTACTTTTTATATGCATGGTGTTGCAAATGTTTAGCATTGTTGTATGAAGATTGTAAGTTTCAGTCTCTACAGCTGCTTTTCTTGGAGTTTGCATGTTCTTAACCAAAGTCCTTAATCCTGTCTACTTTGGTCACGCCCAATGAAAATCCTAATGGGATAGTCCAGTCATGTTTGAAGTGATGTTCTGTTAAATAGTTATCAATAATAAGTACCTTATCAGCCGTGACTTCATTCATAGAGAGCTGAAAAAGTCAAAAATCGTCACCCTGGCTATGCTAATGGCTATCCAAACAAGTACCACTTATCACTTCCTGTTCTGCCTTGGAGGGAGCTAATGACGCTTTAAACACATGGGGATTTAACAAAGTTGAGATATTTTAGTAACTGGTCCCAGGTAATAACTTTAAGACTTGTTGTTAGCATGAAACGGCCTACACTTGGACTTGACTATCAGGTTGAATATTTGAGGGGTTTTATGAGTTCGTTGCCAAGAAAAAAACTCATCCCTGAAATAAATTCAAATTAAAGATTTCCACATCGGTATTTTTCTGCGCACACTCGTTTCTCTCACGCTTGCATTGCGATTTAGTCAAGGCAGGCAGTAGGTAAGTGTTAGTTTGTAATCTGTAGAGTTCTCAAAAACTCATTTTTTAAGACCCATAAATATTTGAGTTGTGGTTATTTTCACTTTTCATATGCCAACACTTTACCTCTACCATTGTACTTTTATGTAAAGGAAGTAACAAAATGCCAAAGTGTATCGTGTGCTTGTGTGTTTAAAAGCTTTTCATTTAATTATTACCCCTTTAAAACTGTTTTACACATGTAAATTCAAGTCAAGTCATTTAAGATCATCTTACCCATGATCCATTGGAGAAATAATCTCTCCTTTGTTTTTTCCTCGCATTAAAATATTTTTCACTTTCATGTCAGTGATGGAGGGCATTAGGACAGGTATAGCGATGCAGAAAAGAGCAAGCTGTGGGGGTACTGATGTCCCTGAGGAGGACTTCTTCTTCTGCCCTTGGAGGGACTTTAGTCGACCTTGGAACTGCATGGTCTGAAACAAAAAGACACCAATCATTTGAGTAGGTCTTAAATATTATCTTGAATTGAGTTGACTCCAAGAGGTATAGAGATTAAAATTAGAGGTTTTTTTTTAAATATTTTTATCTGGTTCTGACCACTCACCAAAAATCCAGAGGTGCTGTCCAAGAGACATCGAACTCTGGTGATAAAACATCTGTTGAGAAAGCAGGAGATCTCAGGAGAAACTTCTCCTGCCTCTGGTGAGTTAAACATGCTGCTCACCACAAAGTCCTCACCTGAAATATTACAAGAAATAAAATATGAATACTGGTATTTATACTAAGCAGTACTTGGCTTAGACTTCTTCATTCCCTTTGGGACATAAGACCATAGCTGAGCAGTACAACAAACTATAAAATGTAAAATCAAATTCAGTGGCAGCTTGGAGTGGTTTTAAAGAAAATCAAACCTTTTCTGAATATACTGTGCTTTAAAACACTTTCACCCTGTGGTTGTTTATTAAGTACGAATTAAAGTTTTACATTTGTTTCATGATTATAATTATAACTTATATATTTTTAGACTATGTTCCCCCACCATCTGTAGTTTTGGGGAGTTGAAGCCAGCAGGAACTGGTTTACAGGGTTGTATTTTTGAAACTAGAGTGCTCAGTAGAGATGTGGAGCTTTAAGCTCCACCCACTTCCCCATGCACAATCATGAAATAACGACTTACAGTTAAACTTATTAGAAAAATAAAGATTTGAACGTACAGGAGCAAGGTAAGAAGTTTGTGAATCCACAAGTCAACAGCTGACAAACTGTATAAGCTGTATTATTTTATTTTACTAACAGTGGGTTTACAGGGAGGGGGCGGGGCTTAAAACGTGTACTAGAACCAGCTGCCAGAGAAGCGTGGTCCAGTTCTGGGTTCACAACAGAGGTCTACCGTTAAACATTCTTTGGTGAAGCTACGCACCAGTTCCTGCAGTTGGCTGGTTCTCCTGTGGTCCAGACCCCCCCTGGTGTTGTGGAGGACACATGGCCCAGTGGAGCTGGCGTCTGAACTCCTGCCGGTCGTCTATGTGGATGTAGTCAAAGACGTTTTGGTGCATGACATCAGTCTGAGGGGAGAGGATTTTGTTTGGTTAATATAGATGAAATCGTTTTATTGAAATATGGGTTCGGTTTTGGACCCGACATGTTTGAATGTCCTAACGGGAATTTATCATGATTTTTACTTTTCAGTTGTGTTCAGGTTTATAATTCAGGAAAGTGATATTTATTTCCATGTCCAAATATAAGTAAATTAAAAAGCTGTTTAAAAAAAACAAACTCTGCAACTAATTAATGTCAATTTGACCAGAAGGACTTTAATTCTGTCCCACGTCAACATAAAATGATCTTCGTTTAAAAACTCTGGCATAAAAGACAGTGAGGTTTTTATTTCTGCAAAGTAAACTTGTTCAATAAACAATCCACAGCAGGTAAGATAGTAACTATTCATACGATTTTCGCAAAACCTCACTTCAAAATATCCAGAGTATTCCTTTAATACACCTGACACCAGTTGTCTGATATCCACAATTCCTCACAACTCCCAGGAAGGAGCTCTCATTACATACATGTACATTTCCATACAAGTACAAGTACATTTACACACACATTTCTTCAGACAGGCAGGCAGGAGGATTTGTCGGACAGCCTGAGGGCAGCTGCAGGACCAGCGAGGGCAGCTGTGTTTGTCAAACGTTGCGTGACACCGGCTCCTGAACACCAGTTCGGTCCAGTTGACCCTCCTCATACACACACACACACACACACTCCTCTCTTTTCCAGCAGCAGCTTTGCTTTCTGTCATTCCCTGACAGATTCCTCCCCGAAACCTTCATCCTCCTCCTCCCCTCCATAATTTCCACTCTGGAGGCACGCGAGGGTTTTTGATCGCCTGCCTCTGAAAACAGTCCGGTCCCAAACTCTTGGACCTGCGGTCAGGTTCCCAACAAACAGATCCACTCACTATTGTTTTAGCCTCTTGTGAAAAGCTAAAAAAAAAAAAAAAGAGGAACAATAATATTTTTACTGACTTTCAAAGACCAACTGCTTCGATGATTAATTGTTTTTTTGAAGCTTTCTCTCTTGTTTAACATTTGTGGAACCGTTTTGGTGCAGAATGTTTTTCTTAAAGATTTGGTAAAAGCGAAAGGTTTAGAAGGCAGGTGGGCCACACTGTTTTTGTTTCTCCCCAGAGGAACTTTTTGATGTTTAATTCAACCAAAGGGCCACAGACTGAATTAAAGCCACCTGCCATCCACACATCATCACATCGTCTGCATAAATACACAGAAATGCTTTTTCACGACATTTAGCTCACATCTGTTGGAGACTCTTTTTTTTTTTTTTGCTTGCCCTCGACAAAGGCAGATGCTTCTCCCTCCTTTCTCCTTTCTCCTTCCCTGCTTTGCTCTTTGTCCTGTGAACCTTTTTCAGAGCCTCTTTCTGCATATCTTCTGAATTGTAAACTATGGATCTGGTCAGCTGATCTCTCGGCGCAATGGATCAAATTTTCTCAACAAGAAGACAGGGCGAAGGAGAGCCCTCTTGCCTCGACGGAACACTAGCATTGTCAGTCGAGGACGCTGAAGATACAAAATTGGATTATGAAAACAGGATTTCTGCTTTTTGGGAGTTGGTGGTTACCAGGCTTATCAATAAATTTGGAAAACGCCAGCAGCTGTTCAGGCCATTGTTAAGTTGCCTGGCATGGAAGGAATATGCCGTGCGGTCAACACTCAGACTCAGACGCTGTGCGAGCGAATCTCGCTGGCGGGAAGGAATAGATCTTGGAGAAGCTGGAAGCTCAACTTGGTGTATGTAATCACAATTTGGCTGTTTGGAGTCTCCCTGAGTTGTACTAGCGAGACTGTCAAGGCAGACGGAAATTAACAGGGCTCCGCCTGACCTAAATCAAATGCTGATATCTGAATCTGGCTTCTCCCACGCTGGCCTTAGAAGGCTGACCATCAGTTTCTCCTGGATCTTATGGAAACAAGACACTCTGTTTCCCCCTCCCTACCCGCTCACAAGGACATGGACCTGTGTAAGAGCTCAACCGAGCTGGCTGATAAACACTACCTCTTATCAGGAATATGGCTAGGGGGTGCTCTGGACAGTGCTCACGGACTACTCCCCCTGAAATTCACGCCTTCACTGGCCTCCCTCATTGTCTCCCCCCAGTGCAGCAACCTAGGAGATGCAAAAGCGCCACATAGCTGGCTGCGTCGCTCCCTTGGCGGCCTGTACTGGGACTCACCCACTCCACACGCATATGTCTCTATGTTGCTTTTTTTATGTGCTGGGAGGAGGCTGCCTCAGTCACCCCATCTACCCAAGTCTGTGTCTGTTTGTCTGTGGTTCTTCGGATGGGCTGTACTGAAATGTAATTTCGTTGTGCTCCGTGCAATGACAATAAAGCTGATTCTGATGAAATTAGCATTCTTTGAAGGAATGCATGAGCTCACAGTATGCAGTGGGCATGACTCAGCCACTACCACACCAAATTTGAGCACAATATTTTTCAGTTCAATTAAATTCAGTTTATTTATACAGTGCCAAGTCACAACAGAAGTCATCTCAGGGCACTGAACAGAAACACCCATATACTGTACATGAAAAGTAAGTTAACACTATTTATCTGAGGAGCAGACTACTTTGAATTTTCAGGTCTCTCTTGTAAATGAGTCCTCGTGGCTCAATGGGACTAACCTGTTTAAATAAAGGTTGAATGAATTTAACTTCATCGCAGAACTCTCATCTTGAGCACCGGTCCTGTTAGACCTCAGTGCTGCATTTAATTCAGTTGATCATAATATTCTACTACAGAGGCTTAAATATGATATTGGGATTACAGGAATGGCTCTAAATTGGTTTAAATAATATTTATCTGATATATTCCAATTTGTAAATGTAAATATTGACTCTTCTCATACACAAAAGTTAGTCGTGGAGTTCCTCAGGGTTCAGTGCTTGGACCAATACTCTTTACCTTATATATGCTTCCATTAGGTAAAGTTATTAAACAGTATAGGATAAATTTTCATTGTTATGCTGATGATGCACAGTTCTATTTGTCCATGAAACCCAATGAATCCAATCAGTTACTTGGACTACAAGCATGTCTTAAAGATATAAAAACCTGGATGACCCTAAATTTTCTGCTTTATCAATTGTGATTGTTAATGTTGGTTTGCTGTGGCCGCAAATGATTCCTTTCTGAGAGTTTCATTCTAACTTTTCAAGTGGTTCATGAGATATTTTGCTAACAGACAAACGGGATGACCCAATAACATGCCTTTCATGGCAGCAGGGGATGTAAACGCAGCGTTTAGGAGCCTTTTGTTGTTGTTTTATGTTTGTTTTTTAAGACATCCATGATGTTTGTCCACCTAAAGAATATCAGTTGCAGAATTATAAACTGAAGTTGACTGAGCTCACCTGATGAAATCCCAGATAATCCACAATGGTGGTGGAGGCGTAGAAAACCATCCCATCACTGCTCACCACCAGGGCAAAGCCTGTCAGAGACTATACACACACAAAGAGATAAACAAATTGTTTAATCTTTTTTTTTTTTTTACCCAAACGTGCATCATTCTAAATAATTTTTCAAATGAGCGTCACACAGGACAGATGGTGAAACAAATGGCAAACATTATCATTTTTATTTTATGAAGCAACATGAAGACACGATGAATCAAATAAATATATCCTCCACTGTTTACGTTGATAAAATTCATGAAACTGCAAAGAATATAAACTGAAACAAAAATGAGACAAATGAGTTTGTGCTTTTAATTTTTTCTCACTCAATGGGATTTACCTGTATAAATAAAGGTTGATTGATATGATAGAATAAATTATAAAAGCTATTTACAAATTATCTGAACAGTACAAATTACATGCCGCCTTGTGTGATCTGTTAGTGCTCAGCGTATGAGTAGAGGATGACTCTCAGCTACTACCGCACAAAAGTTTCTCAACATCTGTATTAATTTGGATTTTTGTGCACAGTTGTAAACGTACATATAGTGATTACTTTCTAAGAGTTTAATCAAAATCTGCCTTCTGGTTCATGAGATATTTTGCTAACAGACAAATGCAGACACAAACAGGCAACTACATGATCGCCCTTTAATGGAAGTCAGAGACTGTTTATGTTTATGACAGATTAACATATTCTGAAAAAAACCTTAACACAAACTGTTTTTCTTTGAAAAGATAAGAAAATGGTAGGTAAAAATTATGTTCTGATACTTTTAAAGTGCCCCCATGCGTACCCTAAAAACACCCCCAAAAAGACCCTTTAGTTACCCTGTAATTACCATGAGTACCCTGTTATTGCTTTTTATGTAACCCCTAAGTAACGTTCAATACCTGTAATTATCCCTTAAGCATCCCCTTGAGTATATGTATGTACATCTGTAAGTACAATGTATGCACCTTCACAAGTATGTGAATTGTATGTACTTCCATAAGTACCCTTTATTTACCATGTAAGAACAGTGTAAGCACTTCCTAAGTACCCTGTATATACTCTGTCATAATCCTGCAAGTTCTCTCTAGTTATTTGTAATTACCAAGTCAATACACACATACTTACTCTGTAAATATATACCCCATTAAGTACCCTGGAAGTCCCTGTAAACAAAGTATTGTAAACAGGTGTAATTGCCCTTTTTGTACCCCTTAAGTACACTTTAAATACCTGCGTTTACCTCTGTAAATACCCTGTTACTCCTGTAAATAACCTTTATGTATACCACTACTCTGTATGTATGCTGAGAAGATCCTCGGTCATCCAGGACTTGGTAAATCCAAAAAAGGGTTTCAAAACAAAACAACTAAAGATGTTTGTACTGATAAAGCCTCCCGGATGGAAAAATAAATTTCAGCTACAGAATAGAGGTCCACTAGTTTTATTTTTCAACTTTTTTTATTTATTTACCCAGAAGGTACCCTGTATGTACCCTATAGGTATCCTTTAAGTACCCCATTTGTCATAATTTTACATTCTGCTATAAGACCATGTTGGATCTTTATTCCAAAACAAGGGGTACGTTGATATTTGTTTTTCAAATGTTTAATCACAGAATGCTGGAGCCGGTTTCTTTGACATAACTGACCTACAAGTGTCTGAAATATGATCAAGAAACTTTATGGGGGCACATCAGATTCACCTGCTCCCAGTAAAATGAGTCTGGTTGGTGTTTAAATGTATCCAGCTCGTGAAATGATATCAAATATGGGTTTGATTAGAGGTTTGATGATGGACGTTGTCTGATGGACTCTTATTTATCAGGACGCTTGGCTCGTTCTGTTGTTAATGAAAATTAATAAAACTGTAACGGAGACGACGGAGGAAAACCGCGGATGAAAGCAGGAGAGGAGGAAAGGAGCAGAAAATAGGGCGAGCTCTCGGCCGCATTGATGGAAACGATGCTTGACAAGTTCAACTGCTGGCACATGGCCCCCAGTAAAACCACCCCCCCCCCCATCTCACACACACACAGTCTTCAACAAGACCCCTGTAATACATTTTTACATTTCAGTATCCCATATTGTCCAATATTTGTGTGTACATATAAAAAAACTATATATATATATATATATATATATATATATATATATATACTTATTATATGTAAAAAAAAAAATATATATATATATACAAACAATTTTTTTGCAGGCTTTAACTTTAATTGGCTTTTCTAATGGAAATACTTGGAAAATTCATTACGGATGAATACATGTTCAGAAATACTCGTTATTTACGGTGGAACAGAGAAGCCCGTTTGCTATTTATTTATAGATGCAAAGCTGCCAAAAGCAACCGAGAAAATACAACTAAGCCTTATTTCATTTATTTAAAACTGGCAAATAAATCCAACTCGAGCAGGCCCGGTTGTAAAGAAGGAAAAGAAACCTCGTTCTAACATGGGCAGTGTGCCGTTTTTGTACATTTTCTCAACTTTTCTTTCGTTTCCTTGCATACCTGCAGCCTTTATGTAATGGAAACATCCACCTGCTCCGGTCCTGACCTCCTGTCAAAACCAGCCATGGCAGAGTAAAAGCTTTGAGATGCAAATCTTAACTGCTACTTTGCACGCACATGCTAAAATAAAATATACGTTTACTGAATTTGGGAGGAGGGGAGGTGAACAGGAGGGGTTGGGAAAGAAGCAGAGGAAGTGGGGGGCAGCCTGAAACCATCACCACCCCCTCACACTGCTCCACTCTATATTAGATTGGGTCAAAAATGGAGAAATGTTGGACTCTTGTTCTGTTTATAGAGTTCACTCAGGCTGAAATATTTAAAAAATCCTTGGATAAATTACCACAAATATTAAATAACGAGATATTTTAGGGCCTTTTAGAGTCTTGCCAGCAATTTTAACGAGTGAAATGTATAATAAAACAAAATTTGTCATTAAAACAAGTGAAACAGCTTGCCATGAGGACTGATCGGGTTATTCAAATCTAACCTCGAGTGATCAACAACGCAACGGATTCCTCCGAGTTGTTATTCATTAAAAAAAGACAAAACCTTAAAGTTGTGAGTGAAAAACCGTTTCCGCCTTGCTGCTTCTGCTGGGTCAGGAGCTGCTGATTAACTGCTCATCAGCAGTCAGACCGCCTCCAACCTGGAGCATACAGGTGCGCGTTAACACAACGCCAAGATGGAAAGACATCAGCAATGACCTTAGAGAAACAAATGTTAATCTGAGAAGGGTCAAAGGTCATTTCTAAACCAACTGACACTTGTTCTACTGAGAGTTAATTTAGATTTAAAAAAAACATTTAAGACAGCTGACAATCTTCTCAGGAGTGAATGTCACAACAAATTCACCCCAAAGGTCAGACCATGCAGTGCAGAGGAATTACCTCTGACTCAGACTCCAACCCTCAGCTAGCAGGTCAAAGGTCATGGCCTCTTCTCTTGAAAACAACAAAGCAGTACGACTTATGTTTGTAAAGTTTCATCTGAAGGAACCACAAGACTTCTGGGACAGAACCAGACCAGAGGACAGATGTTTACCCAGAATGCACCGCAGCAAACGGCTCCTCCCAGCTGTCAGCACAGTGGTGGAGGTCTGATGGTTTGGGCTCCTTCAGTCACTGAGTGGACCAGGAACTCCTCTGTTGACCAAAGGGTTCTGGATTCAAATGAGTCCATCTGTCCAACAGTTGAAGCTTGGACCAAACTGGGTCCAAAAGGACCATGATCCCAAACACAGAAGCTGATCTACAACAGAACGGGTCAGAAAGAACAGAACCAAGGTGCTGCAATGGTCCAAAACCTCAACCAGATAAATGCTGTGGGATCTTCAGGGAGCTGAGAAGAAACCTCACTGATGGAAAGAAGAGTGGGTCAAAAGTCCTCCACAGCCATGTGAGACAAACGGATAACCGCTGAGGGTTCTGCTGCTGACGGAGGTTCTACAAGCTGCTGGATCAGGGCTTGGGTTGGTCCGTCCATCTTTTACCCTCTTCTTCCATCTTGGGTCACGGGGGTTACCGGCCCAGTTTTTCCCTTTTTGTTTATTAAATAAATAGTAAATTAAACCTGTTGTGAGTTTTTAAACACCAAAAATTAAACGTAAATTGTTTTACAACCTGGTTACGACCAGAACATCAGAACTTTCCCACCACTGTAAAAGTGTTTTTTTCTCTTCGAAAAACATCAATAAAATGTTTATTAGTTCCTCAAAATCAACATAAATGAAGCCCCTTGTTATGAATCCGCTGCTGAAGCCTCAGAGTTCTCAGGTCCGGCGAGTGGAGACAACTTCCATTGATTAGTGTCGACATGCTGCGGTGTTCACGCTCTCTTCTGCCCACTTTCACACATGACCACATGCATTCAGTCAGAGCTTCGCTGACACGGAGCGGCCCCGCCGCCCCCGCCAGCTCCGACGCCACCGTCTCAGCCATATGTCACGCAACACCACAGCCCCACAAGGAAGCTCACACCTGGGGGCACCTCACTCCGACAAAAAAAACCCTCCCCACAGACTCGAAGGCAAACCGTTTTTATTGACGGTGCGACGCATGACGAGGGTGTGATGTGTGACGTACTTGTTGCCAGTAAAACTAACTCCGGGGGAAGTATTTGTGTACACATGGTACCTTCTGTTTTAGCCATTAGGAGCAGAGGTCACACACCCAGCACACACAGACGGGTCATGTGGTTTCTTACGTCCAGGAGGAGGCTGCTTTCGTTGATGGCGGCGCCCAGTGGAGAGCTCTCCTTCCTGGTTTCAGGGTTAGAGGATGCCGGGCTGGTGATGTGCTTCCTGGACGTCTTGTCTTGACTCGCTACGAAAAGAAAAAGGGGTAAATGGGTTGGCACATGGGGCTGCAGACAAACAATGGCACGTTTCTGTATGTAAATGGTTTTTATCAGTCTTATGCAAGCAGGAATAAAAAATAAGCAACTTTTATGCCACATTTTTAGTCACTAAGAGGTTCATTCATCAAAAGGAAAAACAAACACTCTTGTTTTCCTCAACCAGGTTTCTCACAGTCTCTGCTGTGACTGAGCTGGACCAGCCTTCAGACATATGGCAAACTCATTACCCATATCTATCCGATATTTGGACTTTATAAATACCAGGAGGTCTTATAGCACTGAAGGGTTTTACAGCTTTACAGGATTTCTTATGTGTGATAAAGCACATGGGACGGTCACGGAAAGTGAGGCAGAAACAGATGAAAAGATAGACCGACACGCTCAAGCTGCACAGGACCAGAGCAACATGTCGAAATGGCCCAAAAGTCCACGGTGCAACCACCACTGCGACGTCAGTTATGGTGAGGGACACCATCCCCATGTTTTCCATCAACAGGGAAGAAAAGATGGAGGACAATGATCCAGGTCACATTGCTGAAGGACACCCTACTGGTTTAAGGAGAACCAGGTCCTGGAGTGATCCAGTCAAAACCCAGACCTCAGTCTAACTGGTTTGATTTAAAGATTGTTGGACACAAGCAGCACCCATCCAACCTGAAGGAGCTGCAGCAGTCGTATGACAAATATTGGGACAGAAATACACAAACAGAAGTGCAGTAAAGGGTGCAGAGCGCTATGGGGTGCTGTTTATAAAGTTGCACAGTCAAAAATTAACAAATTATTGGGTGTTTTTAGCTTTTAATAAGAAAAAGTTTTTTTTTTTAAAGTCATATTTTCAACATGTTCATACATTTATAAATGTCATAGTTCCCAACTAAATATTTAATTTACAAGATAAATATTTAGTTTACAAACTAAATAAATAACTTGAAAGTTAAATATTTAGTTAGTAAACTAAATATTTAGGTATAAATTAAATATTTAGTTTACTAACTAAATATTTAATTTCTAAGCTAAACATTTAATTCCTAAACTAAATATTTAATTTGATAACTAAATATTTAGCTCGGACCTAAATATTTAACTAGCAAGTTAAATAGTTGAATATTTAGATCCAATGTAAATATTTAGTTAGCAAATTAAATATTTTGTTTAGGAATTAAATGTTTAGCTTGGAAATTAAATATTTAGTTAGTAAGCTAAATATTTAGGTGTAAATTAAATATTTAATTTATACAAAAAAAGTTTACTAACTAAATATTTAACTTGCAAGTTAAATATTTAGGTCCAAGGTAAATATTTAGTTAGCAAATTAAATATTTTGTTTAAGATTTAAACGTTTAGCTTAGAAATTAAATATTTAGTTAGTAAACTAAATATTTAAATGCAAATTAAATATTTAATTTACACCAAAATATATAGTTTACTAACTAAATATTTAACTTGCAAGTTAAGTATTTAGTTTGTAAACTAAATATTTATCTTGTAAATTAAATATTTAGTTGGGAATTATGAATTTTGTAAATGTATGAATAACATGGTGACTTTGAAAAAAAAAAAACTTGTTTTATTTATTATTAAAAGCTAAATAAACCAAAATATTGATGTTAATGTTTCACTGTGCAACTTTACAACCGGCACCCATAGAGTGCTTCAAAGTATTTACTTTTTTCTTTTTAACATCTAGGTTGCAGAAAAACAAAGCAAACTGTTGGGTTTGGGGGCACCATCATCTAGTTGTAAACATTACTGTGAACTGGTCAAGATTTGATCTGTTTCCTAATTTAGATACGTTTAAAGAGGGTTTGTCAGAGGTTTAGTGTAATGTGTTTATTAAAACTTATATTTCTGCACAGCAAACACCCACAGGTCTAACCCTACAGACTTCTGCTGTTTAATAAAGTATGATATGTATAAATGATCATCTTTTACTCCATGGTAGGCTGTTTTTCCACACCGCTAGAGTTGGTACACCTGCTCTTTGTGTGTGCGGCGTGCTGAAGGGTCCCACGTTCCCTGCTGACGCGTGCATTGCGTGTCGAAGTCATGTTTGCGTGTTCCTCCTATAGGCGTGTGCTGTCAGAGGCTCCAACAGATCAGCCCTTTGCTCAAAGATTAGTCACGCGGCACACATGTGCACACGCCGTAGCTTCGGCATGAGGAAAAATGGATGTGCATGTCTGGTTTCTGATGCCTCGCGCAACCCCCGCCCTGCCGAATAACCTCATTACAGCTTCAGATCCTCCACCTCTGACCTTCCACCGTGTCTCTTCGCTCCATCCCTACCCCCTTCCTCTTAGTTCCGCTTTGTCTCGACCTTTTCTCTGTTGAATTAAAGGTGATCATCAAACGTTTTGCTTGAAAATTGAAGAATTTCCCCTCTAATCAGTCGTGAACGTTCAGTTTAAAGCAATGGCTCCTAAACATTTCAGCTTCTGACTCGTAAAATGATGACAAAAGTGTGTGATGCCATCTATTGCTGGTTTAAATTAATGTTTTTATTAACCTTAATTTGACCAGGCAAATCCCATTGAGATCACAGATCTCTTCAGCAAGGGAGGCCTGGGCCCAAAGGCAGCCTAACATGCATGTTCTTGGTCTGTGGGAGGAAACCGGAGTACCTGGAGAAAACCCACGCAAGCACAAGAAGAACATGCAAACTCCACAAAGAAAGACCCCAGGTCCAACTGGGGATTGAACCCAGGACCTTCTTGTTGTGAGGCAACAGTGCTAACCACTGAGCCATCGTGCTGCCATATAAATATAAATACATATGCTAATACTTTTAAATAAAGTTATAATAACAAGACAGTCTTAACTTTCAATATATCATATTTACCATCAATTTATAACTACTATTTTTCTTCTTTGTAGGTGAAATATATAATAAACAATCATTTTTAATGTAAGTTGATATCTACGGATCATCTAAGGACCACTTCATGGTGTTGGGTGGATCCCGACCCCAAACTTTAGGACTAACAGTTGAGGTTTTAAGGGTACTGATGCATCAGCATTGAAGAACTATTATTGCCTGATAAAAATAAAAAAATAAATAAAAAAAACATCAAAATGCAACTAATTTATAACAAAATTTGTTGCACAAATTTTTTGAACATGCTCAAAACATCTAAGAAACATGATTGGGGGGAATCTTTGTCTCATGCAGAGGAGTTCAAGTATCTGGGCATCTTATTCCTGAGTGATGGAGCAGAAGATGGATCAATGAATCGGGGCTTCATTGTCGGTAATGAGAGTGTTGCCTCGGTTGTTTGTGGTGAAGAAAGAGTTTAGTTGAAAGGCAAAGCTCTGGATTTACTGGTCTGTCTATGTTCATGTTTGGATCATTGGTACGTCCCACTGGGAAGAGACCTCGGGGCAGACCCAGAACTCCCTAAAAGAATTATAGGTCCTCTCTGGTCTGGGAACACCTTGAGATCTTCCAGGAGGAGCTGGAGAGTGTCACTTATCCCGACTACAGATAAATGGTAGAAGATGACAATATGTTCAAAACTCAACCAACAAGACTGTAAGCCTACGCACCTCAGAAGAGGAGATTGAGAACTTTCCGGACTGTTCTGAGACATTTTGGAGATTCTCTCGTGAATTGTTTTCGTCAACAAGTCACAGCAGCTCAATGTCACAAAGTCATCCACAGTAAACTTGAGCTGTTCAAACATTTTTATTCCCACAAACTTTCCACTTCTTCTACAATTCTACATCACACAGATATCTTTGTCTTCTTTCACCCGTGTGTCTCTCACTGCTATAGGACTTTTGGTTTTCTCTCAGATCCCCTCAAAGAGCAACGTATACCAAACTCCCATTTTCTCCTGTTTTACTTGTCATATCTCCAACATAAAGCACTACACATACATAAAACTCGACATGAACATCAGAACCCGCTGCCTCTTTCAATATTTTTTTATTGCACAGTGACTGAGGCTTATTTTCTTGTCTGTTTCTTTCTGCCTGCTCTGTAAGGAGAGCTGTGTTAGACACAAGTGTGTAGTGACCCTAGTGAGTAGCTGGCAGCAGCTTTATGATACATTTAAATTTTGGTTCTCTTTACTCTTCTGCAGTTTCTACATCAAAATGTCAGCATTTTCCAGCTTCTATTACTACAAAATAAAAGCCCTAAAACAACGTTCTCTAGAAATGTTCTAATTTCACGCACTTGATAGTCATTAAATTAAATAATCAGCCTGAAACACCCATCAGAGCACCAACCGGTAGTGTCTAAGTATTTTGTCGTCACCTTCTGTTCAATCACCACCACATCATCCAACCAGTGGAAACCTTTGCAGAAAGGGAAGTGAGTCTAATAACCGTCCTTATTTCCCTCCTTCATCGCCTCGTATATTTTTGTTTTCCCCACTTCTGGCAGCTTTTGGAGAGGATGCAGCGTCAGGAAAGACAAACATACGAGATGATTAATTATATCGGTCCGGGCACTTCCTCTGCCAACAATACAGGCTTTTATTCGCGTCGTAGGGTTTTGCTTTTCTTTGCCACGATTCTCTCGGTCTCTGGTCGAAAAAGGAAAACAGAGTAGGTAATGGTGAGGCGTTTATGTGCTCCGAGTGAGGACAGGGTGTTGGGTAAAAAGTGACAAGTAGCAGGATGTAGACACTGCCAAAAGGGAGAGGCTGAAAGTCTCTAATTCCTTTCTTTCCATCGAACGTACAAAACATTAAGACCACAACTTGTTGGCTTTCATTTTGACTTCATTTGACCAAAAAAAAACTGGATAGTTGTGCTTTATAATTGTCTCTTTTAGGAAACCTTATTAAAACAAATTACTGACAGCTGACAGCTAAGCACACAGTGAGTTATTAGCCACTGAATGGGGGAGGGGGGTGAGTATGGTTGGGGAGCTAACTGATACGCAGTGTTGTGTGGTTGTTTCTGCCTGTTTTTAACATCCCCTCCTCGAAAGCCACTTCCTCCTATAAATAAACCAAGGAGCTGAATAAGACAACATAGAGCAGAAAAAAAGGTGCTGAGATGGTTTTGTTGTGGTGACATTAAGACAAAACAAAGAAAATAAGAAAAAAGCTAAAAGCACTCCTCAAGTTGCACCTGAACCTCAGGCTTTTTGCCTCTGTCAACGAGCTCCTGGATGATATTTGACTGCTCGTCTACTTGGCTCTATCGGTAGAGTTTGTGGCCCCGACCCGGCTTTTAATCAGAGTCCGCCAGTTTTCAATCAAAGTGGATTTCAAAAACCTAATGTTAGCCCAATTTATTAAACCAGAAACCAGTTCTGATGGGTTTGGGATCATTGGAACACCCAGCTGGGTCCAAGTTTCAACCGTCCAACTGTGGGTTTGAGGTGAAGGCCTGACAGTTGGTACACTGTTCTCAGATCTGAAAGCCTCGTCTTGACTTCTCTAGACATCCTTCTAGTCATCGTGTCGAAACAGCTCAGTCTTTGTCCCGTCGGACCACCATCCTTCTCTCCAGAAGACATTTGGTTGGTCCATCAAGCTTCTGAAGGAGCAGTGGTTCTTATTTGGGACACTTTAGTCCATGTTGATTTCGGGGACTGTAGTGTTCCAGCAGTTTTTTGAGCCTGGGTGCTTTCTAGATGGTTCCAAAACATAAAATAATAATAATAAAGTGTATGTATTGTCATCATTGTATGTTCCTATACAATGGCGACATTGGCTCTCTGTATTTAACTCATCCACCAGTGGGTGGAGCAGTGGGCAGCTATTGGAAGCGCCTGGGGTGCAACTGGGGATGGGGTGTCCTGCTCAGAGACACCACGATATGTGCAATGAACGGGGATCAAACCCTGGACCTTCGGCTCCCGAGTCAGCTGCCCTACCCCTACACCATCTCGGCCCCATCTAAACCAGTTTCCTTCCATTCGAGGGGGACGTTTGGGTCTTCTTCCAGACCATGGCAAAGCGGTGACTCATCTGAACAACTTGCACTTTGAACTGACGGAGCTTCCCAACTTCTATATATTTATATTTCTCCTTGTTGGATCTTCGGTGAGTTCCTTTGACCTTCCTACTTCAAAGAGATGTTTTCCCACCCGTCAGAGTAAATGGTAAACTTTCAAACACCACGTTGTGTTTCAGCAGCTAAAATGTAAATGCAAAACTAAAAATATATAAAAAATATGTACTTGATGGTGTAACAAGTCCGCTGTATGGTTTGACAGACATATAATGTGGGTTGACTTTGCTAAAATGAGACAATAAACACAATTAAAAATGCTTCAAACAGCAGCATTCAAGGGAAAATAGAGCAAAGCTAGAGGAACACGTCTCGACGGGACACTGGCAAAAAGAAACTACAAGTTGCAGTCAACCATGATCAAACAAATAAAGGTAATAGAGCTTGGCTTTAAGTTGAGACAAATTACAACTTTCAGCAACACATTCAGTCGATTTAGGTTTTAAACCTGAGAAAATTAACAACAAATTCAAAATTTATTTAAAAAAATCATTGTATATTCAACCATTCCATCCTCGAAAGGAACGGTTAAAAAAACAACAACTATAAGGACATTAATGCCCACAGCGAGTGTAAACTTAAGTACTTTGTAGTTACAACGTACTTGCATAATAATTAAGTAAAAGCTGTTGATTCAACAAGTGTTTTTTCTTGTTTTCTGGAAGGGGGTGCCATCTTTTGGCAGCTGCTCCTTAGTTCTGTGTGCAGCTCGTAAAAGAAATGCTTCAGAGCCGAACGTCCCCCCCCTCCCCCCCATGAGGCTCGCGTGAGTGCAGAGAAAACTGTGCGTTGAGGTTTGGTTGGCGTTCTGCCACCTCCTTTGCTTAGCCCCGCCCCCTTTCGCTCAGCACTCTTCTTCTCTCTGCCGGCACAGGAAATACACACACACACATAAATACACACAGAGAGCAAGAGAGAGAGAGAGAGGAGCTGGCTGATCAAGGGCCGGTTGTCACGCGAGCGAGCCGTCTGTCAATCTGCCCCCCCCCCCCTTCCTCCTGACAGGCTGCTGGCAGACGGCCAAGGCCTTGCGTGCAAGCCGGCGAGCCACATTAACCCATAAAGAATTTCATAATAGCAACAGCTGTTAAATAATTATGACTGCTGGCAGGCGCTCAACGCCGCTCCGCGAGAAGAGAGAAAAAAGGTTCAGAAGCTAATATTTCATTACGCCGCAGATCAAATGTCCGGACGTCCAAATCCCACCTGCGTCGCTTTAGATTTGTCTTGCTTTACAAAGAAGAAAGAGGTTTCCATCATTGTTTTCTTTGCTCTGCTGCAACGCTTCAATCCTCAATCAGCCTACATACCAGCATTAAAGATGACTTCGCTAATCTTTCCCATATTGTTACGTTTTGGTTTCCCTCGTGACGCGATTACACGTCCAGGGATGAAAAGGGTTACAGAAGATTCCCCTTTTGTCTGTTGGCAAAACAGCATCCACTTTCCGTCGCAGGAATTACAAATGTTCATCTTCCCCAAGGAGATTATGTTTGTGTGAGCGTTTAAGCTCTGATTCCTCAACAGAGCAGAAACCGAAGCCTTTGTTGTGATGAGATGTTGAAGAAGAGAAGTGATATTATGACAAAGCAAATGGGATGACGCAGAGCAAACGTCCAGACGTAGACGCGATTGTTTCCACTTCTCTGTACTGATTGACAGGCCGATGAACGAGTCCCCGTGTTGAACATGAGTAATGAGTCTGCACACTCGAGGCCTTGGGCAAAACTAACCCGTACGGCAGCCTGTGCTACTGTATGTGGCTTTCCTCCATAAAAACCGGCGCCGCGCAGTCTTCACAAACACACCGAGGGCATCGTCATCGGTGAATTCAAAGGTCAACACGTCGATTCTGTAAATAGAAAGCACGACGAGGTGTGGCCCGTGTGTTTTCTGTGAGTGCGATGTGCGTGTTTCTGATCGAACCAGTGCATGAGCCAAATCTAAGAGGACGCAACTGCTGGAGAAAATGTGCAACTTTACTCTTAGAATCACAGTAAACTGGTGCCCACAACATGTTTGCATACGTACGTAGTTACTGCAAGTAAATTATTGTAAAATATTCACGCAGATGACATACAAAACTGCTTGGGAGTGTTTAGTACCTTTTATTTTATGGGTCAAATGTAGAAATGTTTAGGGACCATTGGTCCATAAAGTCCTAAAACTTTGTCTTTTCAAACCCGAACTGGTCCTCACACAGACAATTAAAACTAACACATAAAAAGGTCATTTAGAAAAAAAGGACAATTTTCTAAACATATAAACAAATCTATTAGATTTAATCCGTGTTGCGTAGATCAACAAACATAGAAACAGGAACATGTGTACCCAGTGTGTCTCCGAATACAAAAATGTGTCAGTACACGGGTGTTAGGTGGTTAATGGGTGCAGGGTTGAGGGAGATCAAGTGATGCTATGAGGATACTCGTAATTTATGCATGAAAACCATTATCCTGTCAGTCAGCGGGCACTGACCGAGGTGTTATATATCCACTGTGTATCCGCTGTGTGTACACAGGGAACTTTGTTTTATGAAATTACTTGTTACTCTCAACTTACATGGTATGCACCAAATGCTTAGTGAGTAAGTACTGTGCACATGCTTACAGCAACAACCCATAGTTGCCAGAGCTGTGATATAAAGTGACTTGTTCACCTTTTTTTACAAGTTATGTGCCTGGTAGTTATCAGGTAAGTGCTTGGAAACTACCAGGTAAGTACTCAATGTACCAGGTATGTACCCAGTAGATACCAGGTATGATCCTAGTAAGTACCTGGTATACACCCAATAAGTGTAAGTAAGTATGAGAAGATTGTGTACCATTTATGTACCTGGTATGTATCCAGTAAGTAGATGGCTTGTACAAAGTAAGTACCAGGTATGTAACCATTAAGTACTTAATATATGTGACAATAAACACCAAGTATATACCTAATAAGTACCAAATGCAAGTAAGTATCAGGTGCATACCTAGAAGGTACACGGAGCATATCAAATAAATACCAGGTTCATACCCAGTAAGTACCAGGTGCATACCCAGTAAGTACCAGGTTCATACCCAGTAAGTACCAGGTGCATACCTAGAAGGTACACAGAGCATATCAAGTAAGTACCAGGTGCATACCCAGATAGTAACAGGTGCATAACAAGTAAGTACCAGGTGCATACCCAGATAGTACCAGGTGCATACCCAGATAGTACCAGGTGCATACCAAGTAAGTATCAGGTGCATACCCAGATGGTACCAGGTGCATACCAAGTAAGTACCAAGTGCATACCAAGTACGTATCAGGTGTATACCCAGATAGTACCAGGTACATACCGAGTAAGTACCAGGTTCCAACCCTGTAAGAACCAGGTTTTTGTTTGTGTTGCTTCCAAACTGGTACTGGTACTGGTATCTCTCAAACACATTGGCTTTGTCTCCTGCTCACAGCTTCTGAAAGTGAAAATATTTTTGTTTCCATTCATTTTAATTCAATTCAAGACAACAAAAACAACTTCATAACCAGAATGACTCATGTTTTCCCTCAAGCCTTCAAGGAGGATTTCAGCAGTAAACATGGATCTGAATCAGATTTTAGACTTTTCCTTCAACGTGTTCATTAAAATTTAACGGCACTTTCTGTCAACTTTACTTGATTTTGCTTTGTGGTAAAAGAATATGTACATGTTTACAATAGTTATGGATGTAAAGTTGTTGATTATTTCCAGAAGGTTTCATTCAAAATCACTGGTTCTTGAGATATTTTGCTAACGGAAGCATGAGCAATCAGACAATTCATATCGGTGTCATCACACTTAAACTATTATGTTCAATAAATGTTGTCTCTAAACTTGTAAGAGTTGATTGATTTTATATAATATTTCCACATCTGCCAACAGTTTTGCCTGTTGTTCTGTTTAAGACACAATTTGCCTCTAATAAGCTTAAAAATCTGTGATTTCCTGAAACAAATTTGAACATGCCACTATAACCAAACAGGACGTTGGAGCGGAGTAAAAATAGAAACAGAAAACCAGTTGTGGTGAAAATAAAACACGCTGCCAGAAAAAGTCATTGAACTCTGCTCGCCTTTGTGTTGGGAGAGTTGCAGCAGAGATAAGGTGCAAATTAAAACAGATACAATGTTTTAGTTCTCACTCAAGTCCAAACACAACAAAAAGTTTTTTTTATAATTTGAATGAGTGTACGTTTGCACAGACCAACCCCGTGTTTCTTTTTTCTCTGTTTGCGTGCAAAGCCTGATGATGATCCCATCACCATGTGGTTAAAATGACACAGCTTCTCACGAAAGCCAAGTGGCGAGTGTGTGCGTGAGTGTGTGAATGTGTGTGCAATTTGGGGAAATGGAGGGATTGTCTGGGACAGCTCTGCAGAAAATATGAGGGAGCAGCAGGGTCAGAATGACCCAAACCGTCCTGTCGCTGCAGCTCACACACAAACGCCGACCTGTGGCTTCCATCACGCCTTTATTTCAAGATCTCAGCCTAAAAATCAACAGATTTTCCTACAAAAAAAGCACAGAAGTGTGTTTAAAGGGTGAGTCCTGGTGTTCTGGAGTGAGGTTCTCTGTATGGGTTCTTGACTCAGCTTTGTTGGATTTATCTACCTGGATTATTGAGCATCGGGACGCTCTTTGGAAAGATTACTGTATTTTCTGGTGTATAAGTCGCTCCAGTCTATAAGTTTTTAAGAAAGCATCATGAAGAGGAAAAACATATATAAGTCGCATTTATTATGCATCACCGCTGACCCATCACATTTATTATGCGTTTCTTTAATGGTCAAAACAGCTTCATTTTGCCTGGGCAGCACGGCGCCATCCATCCATCGCAGCCCGAGCCGCTAGCTCTCCAGCGTTCCTCCACCTGCACCAGCTGAGTGAAGCGAGCGTGCACGGGAGGACTCGCTGTTGCAGTTCTTAGAAATTTAAAGCGTCAGTCAAAATATTGCATTATGAATATGGAAAAAAAAAAAAACGTATATAAATCACTTTGGTGTATAAGTTGCAGGACTGACAAATCTATGCAAAAAAAACTGAGTTATTTGTTAGAAAATACGGTAACATCTTACCTGTTTGCTCTTAGTTTGGAGGGACAGGTTGATTCTGGCAGGCCTGATGAGCTAACAGCTAGTCTGAGCTGGGTCTAGACCATTTCAGCCCATTGTAGTTATAAACCTTCACATCCTAGTAATTTTTTTGTTATTTTTGAATGTAAATATCAGAAGCAGTAACCAGACATAGCACTTCCTGTGCAGCCTGGAGACTCATTTCGTACAAGTATAATAATATTTGTGCCAGAATATCCATATACCGCAAAGCTGGCAGCTATGTAAAAGTTTAAACGCTAGTGTTTGCAAAGAAAAGTTAGAAACTGGGGCTTGGAGAGGATGAGCTCAGATCGTCCTAAGCTAATGCTAACACTTTCAAAGCGAGTCCTTTCATGCAAAAGTCTTTTTTTTACCCGGTACATCCCTGTCAGTTCATTTTACTTGGTTATTTCAGTAAAATATACTATGAAACTCACAACAACCACAAGAATGTATGCAAATGAACGTGAAATACAAAATGATTAACAATACAACGATTTATAAAACAGCGTTTGCAGTTTTAAAAAATGCCATCTGTTAAGAATGGCAGTGATTCACTTTGGTTTCAGACTAGCCGTTAGCTCATCAGTTCTGTCTCCAAACAAAGCGCTACCTACAACAGGTAAGATATTTTCATTGCAAACTATAAAATCAAACATCATGAAAGCTTATCCTAAATAAAACGACACAGAAAGTAAAGTAATTTGTGTTCTGTAGATCGATTTTAAGTTCATAGCTTTGCACCTTCATTGTTTATAACTTTTTCACAAATCCCCCATTTTAAAATGTCAGAACTATCCCTTTAAGTAGGAAAAGGCGAGTGAGCATGGTGGTAAGGATTAATAATTAATAACCATGACGGTAATAAAAAATGCTAATGCTAATCTTTGTTTTTGCTTGTGTTATAAAACCAAAATAAAATCTGTGATCCTGAAGAATAATTTGACTTGTTGAGGTTTATTTTAAATAAGATGGTTTTAAATTTAATCAGACATGGAGCATTTCAAAACTAAAACATCTGATCCCAGGGAGAAAAAACTCTAAACGTTGACTAACATGAGGCCTTAATGTGCGGCACGCTCCTCGAACGAACCCTTTAATTATCGCCTCCACACTAATGAACCACCATTTACGCTCGGTGTCAGGAAACCACCGCTTTGCCCCAGCAGCTTATAAAGCTCCGGCTGGGCCGCACCGCTGGACCGGCGCCCGAGTCTTTACAACCTTTTCTGGATCCTTCACGCTGAAACATTCCTCACCAAGCTTTCCTGGAAGGCATGCACAGCACCTGCAAGTTATGCTTAGAATATGTGTTGGGGATGACTCTACCACCAAACTTTAGCTCAACATCTGTAAAACTGACGGAGTTATACCTATTTACATGTTGGCTAATATTGATTAGCTGTGGCAGCCATCTTTAGTCAGGTTGACTCCAAACATTTATCTTTTGTAGTTGCTTATCCATTGATTGATTCCTGATAGTTTCATTAAAATCTATCCTGTGGTTCCTGAGATATTTTGCTAACAGACAGACTGCATTGACTGCAAATGGTTCCTAGAAAATTTTAGACCAGAGATGACAATATCTGGATGTGTCTCCACTGGATGGGTCTGGAAGAAGACCCAGTCTGTCCACAGATGGAAGGGAACTAGTTTGGAAGCACCACGGCTGAAGAAACTTCTGGAACACCAGAGTCCCTGAACACATTGAAACCACCGTGAGGCCGAGAGGACCAAGAAAGAAGCTCCAAAACGTTCAAGCTGGACTAAAACCTGCAGCTGTCCTCATGAACAGGACAAATGTCTTCTGAAGACAAGTTTGGTCAGAAGAGCTTCGTATTCTGATGACCCAAACTGGTGTTTGGACCAGACGACAAGAAGGACGTTTGGAGGAGTGGTGAGGCTTTCAGTCCTAAAACACTGCATCAGCTGTGGAGCATGGTGATGGTGGCATCATGCTGAGGGGCAAAGAGGAAGGAACCATCAAGGAGGAGCTCTAACTTCCAAATCAACAGATGGACAGATGAACCTTGGACCAAATGTGTCTGATGATACCAATCACACATCAAAACCGGTTTCTGATTGGATGAAACTCCAGAACTGGCTTCTCACTGGAAGAAACTCCAGAACTGGTTTCTGATTGGATGAAACTCCAGAACTGGCT
>NC_056517.1:33496358-33508197 GCF_014905685.2 Nematolebias whitei
TCTGATTGGATGAAACTCAAGAACTGGTTTCTGATTGGATGAAACTCTAGAACTGGCTTCTATTGGATGAAACTCCAGAATTGGTTTCTGATTGGATGAAACTACAGAACTGGTTTCTGATTGGATGAAACTCCAGAACTGGCTTCTGATTGGATGAAACTCCAGAACTGGTTTTTGATCAGATAAGTCAAGCTAACATTAAGCTTCAGGACTGGCCTTCCCAAAGCTCCAAATAGGCCAGAATTCTGCCAGAAGCTTACTGATGGAAACAAAAAGCCCGAGGTCCAGGAGACAGTCACTGAGGGACATTTGACCAATTATTAGTGGGACCTTTGGCCATTTTTGAGTCATTCTAGTGTTGTATTTATTTGACCATAGAAGAAGAGTGGTTCACATTAGTCATAAAAACTTCATGCCCATGGTTGAGCTGTTGGAAACTTCTGACAGTGTCAGATATTTCTCCAGACTCTGAGGTTTTTGTGTTCCCTTTGTAATTGAAAACGCAACAAATGTCAGACGAGGTACTGGTGAGGAGCTGATTTCACAGGGTGCTTAATACTCTTCCAGAACTTTCTGTCTTGAGCCTGATTTACGAGCAGGAATGTAGAAATTCCTGTTGAATGGTTTCAGCGTGTCCATTCAGAGAGGTTCGGCTGAAAACATCCGTCATCCCTGTAAGTCTTGACCCACTCGTGGTGGAGGACGTACCAAGGGGCCGGGCTCCAGTTCCACACACACACACACAGCAAATACCCACATCCTCCTCGTCCAACAACACTGCTGCAACTGTTTCTCATGTGACAGAAGGGGGTGGGAGGTGAGGGGGTTGCTGCTGAGAAGCGGAGGGAGTGGCGAGGAATAGCGTGCGAAGCCCTAATGCAGCATTTCAGATCCAGATGGGTCACATCAGCAGCCCGCAATCAACATATTTGGTCGAGTTTAAACGCTTTACATGTAAAAAATAAAAAAGCAGGACCGTCAGGAGGATAAAGAGCCACGATAAATCTTCATATTCAGTTTGCTAGGCCTATAGCGTTCCTTGAAGGAATGCATATCACCCGCCGCCGTTCATGCCAAAGTTTTATGTTGAGAAATGAGAGTTAAAGCCAAACTTAATAACTTTCAGCTACTACCACACCAAACTTGACCTCAACATGTGTAAAACCGACCAAGTTCTAGCCATATTTGTGTTTTTTAAATTTGATTAGCTGTAACGGCCAACTTGAATTGGATTGTCTCCAAATCTGAATCAGCTGTAGATTTATGTCCAAAGATTTATTTTCCTGAGTTTCATTAAAATCCATCAAATGGTTTAGGAGATTTTTTGCTAACAGACAAAGAGGGTCGACTCCAAATTTTAAAGCAGAGCTTTTCCTCAATGTTTAGCCCTTGGAGTTTGTGTTTGAGATTACTCTCAGCTATGACCACACTACATTTTATCTCAGTAATCATAAACTTAGCGGCGTTATAGCCAGTTTTGTATTTTCTAAGTTCAGTTTGCTATTTCGGCCATCTTGGATTGAGTTGGCTCTGAAAATTTGTGAATTGTAGACGTATATCCCATGATTACTCTGAAAGTTTCACATAAATCCATCCAGTGATTCATGAGATATTTTGCTAACAGACGCACTGAGTTGACTCGAAGAGTTATCTTGTTGTCCGATTCTGGCCGAGTTTGGACTCGATGCTTCTGTTTGGACCGATGGGTTCTAGCCGGCTATTTAAAACCGAGAGGCTGCGGTGAAAACAATGAATGACTGGTGAGACCACACACATCGTCAGGAGGGGAGGGGAGCTGCTTCTGCATCGGAGAAACAGAAGTCTGTGCGTGTGTTGATGCAGCCGTGCACATGTGCACATGTGTGATTCATCACTGATAATTTGGAGGAGAGCGCAGAACTTTTATAGTTATCTGCAGAGACACAGATATTGTCAATTTTATCGAAACATGTGCTGCACCAAGCTCTGAAGTTAGTCTGGGCTCAGTCTAATTCCTGGCAGCTAATGGTCAGAGAGGAAATGGACTGACTGACACTTCCTGCTCTGATGCAGGAAACACCCTTTTCCTATTTCTTAGTCTTTTCGTTCCAAACAGTAAATAATATTAAAAAATATATATTTAGAAAAAAATGCATTTACAGTCAAAAATGCAAGCTTCCTTCTCTAAAGCACAACAGTAATTTAGGGCTTTTATTTTGTAATAATCTAAGCTGACAAAATGGCCAATGTTTTGATGTATAATCTGTAAAATAGAGTAAAGATCTCAAAAGCTGAAAAGAAACTTTAAAGATGCTGCAAGTGGCTCATAAACGTCACTATGGTAACCACACACCTGTGTCTGTCGCTCCCTGGCTGAACTCTTTTGTTTGACATTAAATGCCAAAGTTTATTTTAGTGAACGTAAACATTGGAATTGGAATTAAATGACTTAAATTATACAACATTTATAGAGGTGATGATGAAGTAATAATTTAACAAAGAAAAAGCTGCGTAATAACAGATTTGCTGCCATGGTGATTCCCGCCTTTTTCTAAGGAGCAGAAAAGGCGGGAATCCAAGGAATCTAAAGAATTTGAGAAAGAAACCACAATTGAAAGATTGGTGAAAGAAGACAAAAATGCTTAAAATTAGTCAAATAATATCTACAAGTGTAAATGTAGCAAATCAGTAAGTACCTAAATGCAACAATTTTTAAATAGCATATTACTGTTGCTAATGGCTAACATTTGATAGCCAGAAAGGAAAAATAAGTAAAACCATATCTAAAATCGAAAACTAGCTAAATCGTACAAATGGCCAAAATTCTACCCAAAAGTTATATTTAGCAAGAAGTAACTAGAAACTGAAAGGAGAACAAGACAGGTTCAAATTTCAGAAAAAAATATGCTTTGAAGTAATTGAAGATCTTAATGCATTTCTATGGGAATTTTTTGGGGGGGGAAATAAGTAAAAAAAAAATAATAATAATTTAAAGTACAAAAAATTACAAATACTAAAAACTGTAGCACACAATTTCCAACGGGGCCGAATATTTTGACATACAAATGAGTAACATAATGCAAGGTTTGTGGAAATAGTTTGCAGGAAAATGTATGGAATAAACTACGAACAGGAAACAACGGTGCAAAATCAAAAGACTTATTATATGCAGTGTTTGGATTAACAGGTTTAGAGTTGATGTGCTGTTTGAACGGCTTTCCTCACACTATCACACACATTTTGTACATAATACTGGAGCACTGTCACTTCCACGTAGTAGAGAACGACAGAGTTCACATGTAAACAATCTGAACACGACGGGGGAGGGAGGAACTGTTTCCCCCAAAGGATGTTGTAGCAACTCCTTCATTTCAACACTTCCCTGATGTGAAAGTCGGCGCCTGACATCTCCTCTCCCTTCCTGCCTCTTCCCCTTCACTCTGCTGTCTCTGAACCTCTTCGTCTGGAAAAACAAATATCACCCGCTCCCCCCCAGCAGAGAAAGGCCGAAACAAAAGAGACATTTTTAGAGTATTACTGTACATGTTTACCGATGTGACAAACGAGCCTCTCTGTGTTGAAATAAACTACATCTACAGACTCGTCTTCATCAGCTGAAGAAGAAGAGAATGACCATAGCTGAATATTTTCCTAGTTCATGAAGACGGTTCGTTAGCTCAAGTTGCAAAAGCACTGAAGCACCTTTTTCACAATCTACCAACATCTGCAGACTTTGAGCTAATTTATGAAAAGCGCTGTGAGTTTTGTTTTTGTAACTTTTATACTTTTCAAAACATTTAACTTTATTTACGTAGATTTTACCCATAGAATCTTTTTAATTCCTTCAAAAAATATTGTTGAACTCTGCATCAGCATTTTGACTTTATTTTTGTCTTCTTTTTCGTTTTTAGCTAGTGTTTTGCTACTTTTACCTTTTAAATCAGTGGTTCTCAAACTGGGGTCCCTGGACCCCCGGGGGTCCGTGAGCCAGTGCTTGGGGGGTCCGCCAAAAAACAAAACAATTTTTTTCTTTACAAGCACGTAGATGTTTAACGACGCGTTAAAATACACCAAAATGCAGGAAACCTCATCTACTTTATTCAAAATTTTTTTAAAGTATAAAAATTGTATTAACACTATTAAACAACAGGTCAAGTATTTATGTTACACAAATATTTCCACTGCATTAAAGAGACGAATTGGAGAAAATGATTAAATAAACATGAGGGTTATGAGGGGGTCCCTGAACCCATAAAGTTTCAGAACCACTGGTTTAAATTGGCTTTTGTTACATTTAGCCAAGCTACTGTTTTCTAATTTGAGATTTTTACTGCTTTACTAATTTTATCTTTTAGTTATGACCTTGCTAATGTTAGCTATGGTTTTGCTTTTAGCTATTGTTCTGCTGGCTTTAGCTTGTACCAGTAGTTATTGTTTTGATGGTTTAAAATTTTACATATTGTTATAGGAATTTTAACTTTTCATGCCTGTTTGGCCAACTTTACTTTTTGCTACTATTTTGTCATGTTTACCTTTTAGCTAATACTTTAATTAATTAATTTATGCTAATTTTAGTTTTAGTTACTGTTTTGCTCATTTCAGCTTTGTTTTGGTAATTGTAGTTTCTAGTAATGGTTGTGCTAAATTTGGCTTTTAGCAACAGTTTAGCTACAAAACTGTTTTGTTTTTTTTGTGGTCATTTTAACAATTCAATCTCAATCTTTACTATTCAATGGTTTATATTCCATTTTTGTCAAAAATGTGGGTCCTCCCCACCGCTCCATAATATATAACAATTAAAATGTAAGTTTCGACTAGGTATACTGTGTTGTGAGTTTTTATAGATGCACATTGAAATCCCCATTGAATCAATAGGATGTTTTGATGAAACTCATGAGAAACAATAAAAAATGTGTCCTGATCAGGAATAATGTTTTATGATTTTTGGGAGTGTTTCATCGTAGGACGTCAATAAAATCAGCACAAGAAGAGGAAAATCTCGCCATTGACATTTATAGGATTTTGTTGAAATGAGACATCAAACGCATCCTGTTTGGAGCTCCGTAGCTCAAACAGACTTCACAACAGAACCATCAATCAGAGTTTAAATGGGTCAGGCAGTTAAACTTTACATGACTGAACTTGTGTTTAAAGAATTCAACAGTTTTTACACAATCGCAGGTGAAGTTTTCTTCCAAACAATGTTTAACCTGGAATGTAACAATCAGAGCTGATCTCTAATTTCCGTCTTTGTTTCTTTTTTTGTTTTTTAAACAAGTGCTGCCGCCCCTCCCTCTGCTCCTCAGAAAAGGTGGGAATCACTATGGCAACCAGTGACTCAGCAGTTACAGAGCCTCTGGAACTTTTATTTTTCCACAAGTCCGTTTGCGTTATTCAATCATGGCAGCGCAGTAACTGAAAAAACAAAAAAAACCTTCTGCAGAATTTAAAGAACTTGAAAGGACAAACAGCTGGTAGTAAAATTTAATTCCTAAATGATTTTCAAAATAAGCATTTATCTGTGTCATAGCTTAGATTATTACAAATAATTTATTTTTTTCTAATTCCTCAGACCGTTTTAGCTGCTACCAACAACCTTAAAGCACAAATTAGACTCATCCTAAAAACCTAAGACAGTTTGAAGGAAATCCTGCTGTAGTTCAAACGTCCCAGCTGCTGGTCCGCATCGCAAATTCTCCCATTTTCTTGACTGGAAGCCAAACTTTTCTCCCTGGCTCGCTGCCAGCTGGAACAGTAACTGTTGCACTTCAGGCTTCGGCTTTTAGATTTCGGCTGTTTTTGTTTTCAGCTTTGCTTAACTCTTCTCTTTAATCTGGAACGTAGTCAAACACCGTCATCGGCATGAGGAGGAGGAATGTTGGTGGTGACTGCCTGTGTGTGTGTGTGAGATCTTATCTGATCAGTGTCAGAAATGACACCTCAGCCCCTCAGTGTGTTGCACTTACATGGATGACTGCATCGCATCACAGCTTTTCATCCAAGCGTGTGTTTTTGTGTGTCTTCTTGTGTGTGTGTTCACGTGGGGGGAGCAGGGATTCCCTAAAGCGTCTTTAGTAATTCGTCAGCCAACACCGACCTTTAGGCCTCGCGTGCAGCTGGGTTGGACTCTCAAGCCGAGCCACGCCTCTGCAGGAGGCCTGTGGGGGGCCTCACCTGAGGCGAGCCGGCCTGTGGTTCAAGTAGAGCTGACCCAAAGAGAATCGCCTGCAGAGTTTCAGACGGGTCTGACATGAGTTTGACGAGAAATGAAGAGAAACGTGTTTCAGTTGAGAGAAACTAAAACGAAAACAAGTGGAGCAGGAAGTAAATTATTAATATTAAAAAAGATTTTTCTTTATTTAAATGAATAAAAATAAATAAAAACTAGACGAATACCATTTTCTGTTCAAATGAAGGAGCTGAAACTGAATTAACACTACAGATAAAAATAGCCAAAAGCTAGCTAAAAGCTAAAAGTAGCAGGTCCCTGGTTCAAATCCCGATCCGGGGGCCTTCCTGGGTGGAGTTTGCATGTTCTCTCCTTGCGTGCGTGGGTACTCCGGCTTCCTCCCACAGACCAAAAACATGCATGTTAGGCTGATTGGTAGCTCTAAATTGTCCCTAGGTGTGAGTGAGAGAGTGAATGGTTGTTTGTCTCTGTGTCCCTGTGATGGACTGGAGACCCGTCCAGGGTGTCCCCCGCCCCTCGCACAGTGATTGCTGGACATGGGCACCGGCGACCCCCGTGATCCAAAATGGAATAATAATAATAATAATGTCATCACAATGTCAGCACTGTATGTTTCCATACAATGGCGAAATTAGTCTCTGCATTTAACCCATCCACCACCAGGTGGTGCAGTGGGCAGCTATTGAAGGCGCCCGGGGGGCATTTTGGGGATGAGGTGTGCTGCCCAGAGACGCCACGTGATGTGCAGTGACTGGGGATCGAACCTGGGACTTTCGGGTCCCAAGCCGGCTGCCCTGCCTCTACACCATCTCGGCCCCCAAGCGGGTAAAAAGATAATGGATGGATGGATGGATGGAAAAAAATAGCTAAAATAGTAAAAGGTTAATAAAGGTTAAAAACATTAAAACAAAAGACCACAAAGGTCTGGATAAAAGCTGAAATTGACAAAAGGTTAGCTAAAATTAGTAAAAGGGTAGATATAAGCTAAAAGTAGCAATAGACTAGCTAAAAGCTACAAGTAGCAAAAGACTGGCTTAAAGTTAAAAATAGCTGCAAAAAAAGGTTAAAAAAATAAAAGGTAAAAGCTACACTCAACCAAAGGCTCACTAATTGTTGCAAAAACAGTAACTAGAAGCTAAAAGTAGAAATTAAAGTACATAACGGTTACATAAAAGCTAACAAGATAAACAAAAGACTACAAAAGTCAAAGACCAGCTAAAATTAGCATTAGCTCAACAGATGTAAAACTGACAGCTATAGGTATTTTGTGGATTAGCTGTAATGGCCATCTTGCATCAGGTAGGTGAACATTCAGTGATAACTTTGAGTTTGATGAAAATCTGTAGTGATTCATGAGATATTTTGCTAACAGACAGAATGAACACACAGCCACAGGAAATCACAAATTCCTGCTTGGCAGGTGAAAATAGGATGGAACACGTGTGCTCGTCTAACTCTGAATGAATCTGCAACATGCGAGTGATTTTTCTTCTGGCTGAACCACCTGAGGTGCCATGTGGTTCTGGTGCCCGAAGAAGCTGGTCTGGATCAAGGATCTGAGAGTCTGAGGCGGTTTTCTGTGCAGGCTGTGAGAAATCGAAGCAACGACAAGGAAAAGCCGGTCTGAGCTTTCCATTGTGTGACTTCAGCCTGCTGTGGTCAAAAACACAAAACGGCATCGCCACAGCCGAACTATTTCCAGTCCAACTATTTTAGCTTTGTTTTGTTGTCTACGTTAGCAGTTAGAAAGACGTGCAACAAACTGTTTAGTAGCAAAACCTTTTACATTAAAGTGTATGGAGGTGAAAACACTCATTAAAATAAGATTTTCTTTCTTTATCCTTACAATGCAACGAAAAAGGTCATTAATAATTCATTTTTTATTTGCTTGCAAGTAATAAATCCAAGTAAAATAATTTTCATGAAATCTATGTGGGGAAATGCTTGAAATAGTTCCAAAACATATAAAACTTAAAAGTGCTGCGTTTGACTTCAAATTGCCAATCATTAGCTTCTTCGCTATTTTTAGCTTTTTGCATGCCTTTTGCTACTTTTAGCTTTGAACTATCCATTTGCTACTTTTTATTTTAGCTTGCGTCTTTGTACTTATAGCTTCAAGTAAGCCCTTTGCCATCCTTTTGATATATTTGTTGCTTTTAGCAAACCTTTAGCATTTTGTTACTTTTAACTGTGAGCTTGTCTTTTGTTAGTTTTAGCTGTTAGTTTGTCTTTTGACGTGTAGATAATATTTGCTACTTTCAACTTGCATGTTACTTTCTTTAGGTTTTAGCTAGTATTTTGCTTCTTTTAGCAATTAGTGTTTCGCTTCTTTAGCTTATTTCAGCGGTCGCTCAGCTCATCGTTCTCTTGTTTGTTGATCATTTTTACCGGAAAGTTAAAAATGACCTTTATATCCATGAAGAACGACCTGAACACCTTGCCATGCTGATGACATCACCCCTACACTGAAGCACGGTGGCGGCTGCATCATGCAGCTCTTTTGTTTTGCACCTCCCAGTAAACTTTCATCTCTCTGCGCTCTTGCCCATCTGGAACCAGTCTGGACCTGACTGGACCCCCTCTGCAGACCCTCAGCTCTTCGGACCGTAAATCTCTACAAACGAGGCAGATGTCCTGGAACCCCAAGAATCTTGTTTTTGAGACCTCCAGGTTCCACAGCAGCGTAAGTCTGCAGAACCACCCCCGTTTCTCCCAACCCACCAGTGAAGGGTGGAGGAGGTCCGGTGAGCTCCAGACGGTTCCACTGTGGAAGAAGAACTTTGAAGTTCTGTTTAGTTTACGAGCCCGGCTGATTCGTTAAACGGTCCGTGTTAAGAGAACGGACGAAGACAGAACCAGATGTTTGTGAAGAGACCCGCACCGTGGAAACCAGAATCACGGGTTTTACCGGTGTCAGCTTCACCCACACCACCTGTCCAAACAGAACCACAAAGACTTCCTGTTTGCAGGAACCAGACCTTTAATTAGGCTTTAATTGGGTCAAAGATCAAACAGCAGAACCGCCACAGGACAAACCAGGTAAGAAAACGAAGGCCCAGCATTCCTTATAGGAATGCATATCACCCACTGCGCCTTTTAATCTATGACCATCTTAAAATAAAACACATCAGCAGCAGCTAAAATCTAGAAAAATACATGCTAAAAGCTAAAATTGACAAAACAGAAGCTAAAAACTATCCAGAAAAACAATATGAAAAACCTAAAATCAGCAACACAGCAGCTAAAAGCAAATATTGTGAGATTAGATGGGAAAAGTTACAATTAGTAAACCAGTAGCTGAATGCTATAACTGGCAAAACAGTAGCTAAATGGTACAGTTAACAAAAGTTATCAGCTAAAATTACCAAAACTGGAGTTATAACCAGCAAAATAATAATAAAAACTAAAAGTACCAGGTGTGTTTAAGGTAAAATTAGTAAAAGGCTAAAGGATAAACCTACCAAAACAGAAGGTAAAAGCTACAGTTATCAAAACGGTAACTAAAAGCTAAAATGATCAAAGTAAAAGTAAGAAAAAAAAATAAAAAAACAAGCAAGACAGTAGGTAAAAGTTAACTTAAACTCGTAGCTGAAAGCTAAAACAACACAACAGTAGCTAAAGGTTGTAATTGGCAAAACAAAGACTAACAGCTAAAATGACCACAACTGTAACTTAAACTTGTTAAGCAATAGATACGTTAAAATATCAGAATAGTAGTTGAAATGTAAAATTAGAAAACCAACAACTAAAAGGTAAAGCTAACAAAATGGGTGGTAAAAGCTACATTTAGCAAACTGTTGCTAAAGGTTAAGAATAGCCTAACAATGGTTAAAAGCCTAAATTTTCAGAAGAGCAGTTAAAGCTAAAACTAGATGAACAGTAGCTAAAACCTAAAACTAACTAAACAGTAGGTAAAAGCTAAAATAAAGCAGACACAATGAAGATAGAAATGCACTGGTTGTCAAGGATTAGAGGTTTTCAGTGTATGATAAAAATAAACAAAGCTAAAGCAAACGCCAAAAAGTCCTAGCTGAAATATCTTGAAAGAGCTGAACGTTCAAACGGCTTAAAGCGCGTAAGTCCACAAAACAAACAAACTATAAAGAGGAAAACAATTAATGCACAGGGCTCAAAGTGTATGTTGGGGATGACTCTCAGCTACTGCCACAACAAATATTAGCTCAGTATCTATAAAGCTAAACGAATTAGAGCCATTTTTGCATTGGCTAAGCTTGATTAGCTCAGACGGCCATCTTGAATCAGGTTAACTCCAGAAGTTACGTAGACATATACGCACGTCCAGTCTCTGCTTTCTGAGAGTTTAAATAAACTGAACGTGTTTGCATCTAAAAACAAAGCAGCGGATTGACTTTGAGATGTGTGAGAGTCTGAAATACTTCATGATGTGCTGCATTCGAGGAATTCTGCAACAATCAACCGGCGCCGAAAGCAAACTGCAGCACACAACAGTCTGCCGTCTCCTCCTTTACTCCTCTCCTCCTGTATATATATTTATGCATTTTATTCTCAGCGGAGCAGACAAATTGGTGTATTAGTTCATCAGCATCGCGGTGGGTTTTCCTTTAAATAGACTTTAAACTAAAGCAGCAACACGCGATGTTTTCTACTTTTAGAGAAAGAGAAATCCAGCAGGAAGTCTGACTGGGAGGAGCAAATGACAACATGGTGGTGATGAGATGATGCGACATAACAGGAACTAATCTCATGAGTCTGATCTCTGATATGAAACATGTGACATAGATGCATGTATTATTACAGCAAAGGATGCACGCTCAGAACAAGCCATGTGATCGGCCTAAAGCATGCTCAGCTGTTAAAATATGCAGTAGATGTGACAGGCAGGAGGAGGAGAGAGGATGCACGGTGACGGAGGGATTTTGTGCATTTTGACCCGATAACGAAACGGATTCATTAATGTGCTCAAACACAGAGGCCGGGATTCGACAAATAAAAATGTGCTTTCATCTAATTATCAAATGTTTTGCAATGGGAGACATGCGCCTCAAACTGTCACGCCAGCCAAGCAGCATGTCTTGCGTTCAATTTTTTAATGAAGAGCTTTAAAATAAAATGAAAAGTTTTATGCAAGCAATCGGGGGGGGGGGGGGGACGTCTCAATAAAAGAAACCACATGTCAAAGCCCTAGCAAAGGAAGACGTGCTCCTCAAAATGTGCCGCCAGCCAAACTGCATCTCTCTGCACTGGTGCAGTTAAAGGTAAAGATGGTTAAAAATAAAAATCAACCAATCCTTAAAAACCAGGCAATTAAGTTCATATTTTACTATTTTATGATTTTATGTCTCGCGATGTTTCAAAATATCTTCACAAGACTCCGAGACTCGCACTTCTGCTGCTGTTTCTTACAAAATAGTCACAAAGTCGACCCTAGCATATGCGTCGGAGCTCTCCTGTGGAAAAATCTGTTGTTTCTGTTTTATATTCAGCATTAGGAATTGAGGATTTTACATTTCATTCAATTTAGCTTCACATTCAGAAAGTTCAGAGTCAGAGTCAGAGTTTCTTTATTGTCATTCGCACCTCATGTGGTACATGTGGTGGAGCGAAATTATGTACACAGGGTCCCAGTTACATCCAACAATAAAATGTATAAGAAAAACAGTAATAACATCTAAGATATGAACTAAGAAA
>NC_056517.1:33508207-33512709 GCF_014905685.2 Nematolebias whitei
GAGCACAGGATGCTCTCCACTGCACACCTGTAGAAGGAGGTGAGGACTGAGCTTCCCAGACCAGCTCGCCTCAGCCGTCTGAGGAAGTAGAGTCTCTGATGAGCTTTCTTGATCAGGCTGGTGGTGTTGTTGCTCCAGCTGAGGTTGTCATTCATGTGTACACCCAAGTACTTGTAGCTGGAGACCACTTCCACCGCAGATCCTCTTATGTTCAGGGGGGTGTAGGTGTTTTTGTTCCTTCTGAAGTCCACAATCATCTCCTTTGTCTTCTTCACATTGATGTGAAGGTTATTCTCTCTGCACCAGCTCTCCAGGTGTTCCACCTCCTGCCTGTAGCTGGACTCATCATTGTTTGTGATGCATCCCACCACCGCTGTATCATCTGCAAACTTTACAATGTGACAGCCTACGTTAAGCCTACGCCTAAGCCTAAGTTACAAACAGAACCCAAAGTTATTATTGTGTGGGGTGGGAAGCGTGGCAGGGGGTACATTGTTTACATCTAACAAGTGAAAATAAGATTCAGTGATGGTCAAAATAATCCAAAATGTAAATGCTGCGCGGAAAATGGGAGTAAAATCCAAGCGCTTCAGTGCATCAAGGCCTCAGAGGGCAAGTTTTTTAAAACAGTTTCAGGTTGTAAAAACATTTTGAACTCTCTAACAGACCAAACGTCAGTCTGGTTCTGCAGAGATCTCCGACCAGCGATGTTAACGTTAAACCAGCACCAGTTCAGGACCAGTTTGGTGATTCTGCAGACTGGCTTGACTTTTCCACAACAGCTGTTTATCAGTGTCTGAACTGTTGGTTTTATTATGCGTCTTTATAAGCTGTAGCTGTTCGACACTTTAACAGACTTTCACCTTTTTGCATCTAAATTGAAGATTTTTCCTCCAACACTTTACAGTAAATTCCCACTTTTTTTTTAAACGTTGCACAATCTAAAATTAAACGAGTCGCATTTCAGTTAGAATTTCCATATTTTTTTCTGCTTTTTGACAAGAAAATTAAGTGAGAATAACTTTATTAAAAACAAACTAATGGAGATCAAGCTAAAGAATAAAGCAGAGGTCACCAACATTACATGTTCTCCAGTCCAAGTTCTCCTTCTTGTTGGTTAATGCAAAGAAAATAAATGTCTGAAAACCAGCAAACTAATGTCTCTTAAAGTAAATTAAACACCCATTTAACACAAAAGAGCCGTTTTTGACTAAACATTCGTTTGGTTTATTTATCTGGTGAAAAGTTGTACATACAATTATAAACGGATAACTGGTTGGGAAAAACAATAAATATTGCAAGATATCCAAGAGCCGTTTACAGGCAGCGATTTATGTGCTGGGAGGATGACGGAGTGTAGCAGCTTTACTTGGAAGTTTATTTAAAAATAAAAACAGATAAATGTGAAAAGAGCTTCTGACGCGCCTGAAAAAAATATTTGCACAAAAATAAATGTCAAAGCAGAAGAAAACGATCTTCTCTATGTGTGTTTGCAGACGCTTCACTCGCATTTTACTTCAATCTGTTTCTTCGATTAAATGGGCGTGGTCAATAGTGGGTGTGTCAGTTCCTGGTTCCGCCCATTTTTGGGAAGTCTTGTTTCTTTGGGCACCTAATTTAAACTAAACTAACTGTTACTGTTATAAGAGAAACTACTTTAGATTTTAGAACCTTAAAATGTTTTTGAACTGACTGAACATGTTTAATAAATAAAGCTTGTTTTTCATGTAGCTGCTGTGTCTGAAGCCGGTTCTGTTCATCCAGATGTTTGTTTGTAATGACGAGTTTTAACCCTTTAGACCATTTTAATGGCCGCGGAGCTGAAATTTAAGGATAACTACAAGAAAAATATCCCAATTCTATTTTTTCATTCATTGTTTTATTATTATGATTTGTGAAATAGCTGCAAAAATTACTTTTCTAACCGAAGCACGCCTGATTTTTCTGATGGAACTAAGTAATTTTTGTAAACAATCTAAAAACCTGATCAACTTTTGCTGTTTAAAAGTTCCTAAAGCCCAGAACAGGCTTTTCTCACCTCTGAAACCGTCTCTCAGCAGCGACACAGTACTCAACCTTTTGACCAAATAAAGCCTATTATTAGATAATTATTACCAAGTAACTGATATATATCATACTAACTAATGAATAAAGTAGTAGGTTAATTGAATATTTGCTGAAAGTTTCATATTAATATCTAAAAAGGGCTGAGGAAATAATGATTTTATGACAAGTTGATCTTTTCCTATTATTTTGTCTATTTGAAAACATGAAATAATTCAGAATTGGACGTTTTAAAAGGTTTTAATTCTTTTAAAATAAGAAAGATGCATTTAAATCACTTGAAATACTTCAAAAGAACATGTGTGTGATTGTAAAGTATAATTTCACTTTAAAAACAGCGGAAGAAACGTGAAACACGGAGCAGCAGCAGGATTTTTACACACTTTAACTCGCACTGAAAGTGAGAGAATTGGCAGCTTGTTTCAAAACAAAGCTCGTAATTGTCACGACAGAGACGGTTCTCAGACCCCCGTCCCTCCCCTCTGTCCCACCGCTGTCCCTGTTGGACTCCTCGTGGACGGAGACAATGTGCTCCTCTGTGCTCTTCGAAGGCCGAACGTTTCTGTTCACACGCGATCTCCACCGAACACGGATCTGATTCTGTTTCTTCTCCACTTCCTCCACTCGTCTTTCCTTTATCACACTTTCATCTTTGCCTACTTTTAGTCAAACTTCAACTTTTTACGGAAACACTTTGAATATATTCAAAGAAACTAATTAAAACTCCCTAAAATCATGTTGATTAACAGCCATGTCAGCAGTTTATTGTGACAAAATAAAGTATTTAAGCAGCAAATCTTTACTACATCTAAAAAAAATTAACTATAAAATATTCTAATCTATGGTGTAAAAAATACTTTTTATAAAATGGTAGTTGTTCGTGTTACCTTTTTTAAATATATATATATATATATTTTATCTATAATATAATTTGAACATGTAAAATAATTAAATTTAATAATGTGTGCAATTTTACCAATTATTTTAAAAGGATGTCTAAATAATTATTTCAATTTTATTCTTTTTTTTTTGCTTTAAACTTCAAATATTTTAATAGAAGATTTACTGAAAAAAATATTAATTTAAAAATATATTAAAATTAAAATAGCAATTTAAAAAAAAATCACAAAATAAAACAATTATTTATGTTTGTAATTTAGTAAGTCCAAAAATCATCAGGTTTATGGACATTTAAATTTAAAAATCAAAGAGACAACAAAATAAAAAAATAAAAACTATATTTTGAGGATATATTAAGTGGTTTTTCATCAGTTTTATAATTTATCCTGCAACAGTTTGCGTCGAGAGTCTCAGACTTTTATTTTGTAGGTCAAAAGCTAAAAAATATTCTGGTGCAGCTCATTTTGTCTTCTTTCTTTTAACTTTATTATTATTAAGCAACCCTCTGAGGTACGAGTTTCCTCTGAAACTCACAGAAAGTAAACCAGACTGGTGTTTCTCTCATTTTCCTCTCGCTCTCCTCCTCCTGCTCAGATCATTTTCAAAACCGCTTCTCTGAGGTCACAGCTCCGTCTGCTGCAGTCACGCAACCCTGAGCCTGCTCCACACACACACACACACACACGCACGCACGCACGCACACACACACACACACACACACACACACACTGTTACTACAGCGAGTCTTAAAGACACAGCGAGGCCTTCGGACAGAGTCTATTTTTAGATCTCTGTGCTCAAAGCGTTCCTCTGCTGCTCCCAACACAACAACAACAACAACAACAACAACACAATAGATGAAGTCTGCAAACACAACACCAGTCTGAGCAGTCAGTTTTTAACCCTTAACTGGATTAATTTTAAATTTTATTCCATATTTAGTTTTTTTTTCGATGTTCAAGTCGTTCAGTATTGAGATTAATTAAAAAACGTATTTGTGTGGTTTGCTCCACCTTTCTGTTTTTACCTGATGAATCTTATTTAAATCTCTTAGTGTGGCAGTGCAGAAAGCATTGAAGTGTCCTTCTTATTTTACCTGTTGTTCTTCGATTTCTATAATTTAAAAAAAAAAAAAATATATATATATATATATTTGATTTGCTGTTTAAACATGAAAACGTGCAGCCCAGTCAGAAATGTTGCACCGTGACTTTTGCCTTGTTTCGGTGTAGATACATTTACACGTCTCCCCATGCACAACAATAGTACTTTAGTAAAACGAGCGTAAAGCCCAGTCCTGTTGGGATCTCCATCTCAGATTTTAATATTTTAGTTGTTTTTTAAATGATCATAAGTTTTTGTAGATTTTGTCGCTCCTCAACTTTGGAGCAAACTTTTTCTCTACTCCAACAAAATGTAGATTTTTATACCATCTATCTTATCATAATTTAAAATGCATCTACCATTTTCAGTCTAAACTGAAATGTATTTTTTTGTTGTGGTCGTTGTTTGTCTCTCGCTGCTGTAAGACTTAAAGT
>NC_056517.1:33512809-33520962 GCF_014905685.2 Nematolebias whitei
TTGACTCCTACTGTATCTGAGTTCAGAGTTTTCTCCTCAAAATTGCAATTAAAGGCTCTTTAATGGGTTTAAGCGGCCATTAAAACAAGACAATCATTCCTATTTCTGCTGTTAGCTTCATCATATCCAGGAGAGTTTAGCAAAACGTTGTGTATGTGTGTTATTTTACAAGAAAATGTTCATTTTGTGTATTTTTATTGTTCTGTTGCACATATTTTCTTTTGACTCAGCCTAAAAAAACTGAACTAGTTTCACTCGAGTGTGCATTTTGCACTTAATAATTAGGTATTTAATGCATTCGTCTGTTGCTTAACAGCCTCGCGAGTTAAGTTAGCATGTATTATCTTTTATCGTGACATCACCAGAGTCTGAATACGGCCGGGAAACGGACCGAGTGTTCGGCCGGGAAAGGTTGCATGAGAAGGATGAAGACGAAGTTGAAGGCAGGGCCTCCTGCCAAAAGTCGAGGCTCCGGCCTGAAGGCTTTTGGCAGGTGCTTGGTTTCTGCTACCCATCCAGCTGCCGACTGAAAAACATGCGAGGTGTTACCAGAAAATCTGTTAGCCGTGCAGACAGGCCGATGTCCGACTAATCTTCTGTTTACACTCATTCCAGCTGCGTGACAGACAATTAATTCTGCGTTTCACCTTTGAAATGTGCACAATTATGTTTATTTCAAAATAAAACAGGAAACGTTTGCATTGCTGTTTACTGCAACAACAAAGTAACTTTATCATAAGTATGTTGTGATATTTTGATTGATTAGTAGAAAAACATCCATAAACTTTTTGTATTAAGTCAAGGTTCTGTTTCTGATAATCTGAGTCACGTGCCAAACTCTCGTGATAACAATTTACATTTTTTTAACTCGTTTTGTGACAGATTGAGTCTTTTATTAATTCTAATTTTGCTTCAAAAATGGAGCACACTTAGTGTAAACGTCACACTGTATTGAGCAGACTTTAAAACCAATTAAATTGTTTTAACTCTCAGTAATCTGTTAAATTGTGTAGTAAATATAGCAACTTCTGTTTAAATTGGACCGACTCAACTCCTGCAGCCAAGACTTTGAGTTAGTGTCCATCAAACTAACAGACTCTGACAAAAATACTTTATAACGTACTCTTTCAGTTTTAAAACAAAATGTTAATATTATTAATACTATTGTCTCTTTTTGAATTAAAATTTTTTTTTTTGCTTTTAAATATTGAGCTATCATTGTTTAAATTTCTATATAAAATGCAATTGAGGAAATAAAAACATTCCTCTTTCTGTATAAATAATTTAACACCAAACTAAAATTCTATATTTATTCAATAAATTGGGCCTTTAGAACAGAGTTTTTAATTTGAGCCCTATTTAGAGTTTGATATCTTAGATCTGCGTTAGATTCTCATTTTTAAGAGTATGTACTTGCCTTATTTTGAAACTTCCAGTTAAATCTGTTCCCTGTTTTTTTGTCGTTTTTAATTTTGTTTAAATACTAAAATCTGCAGAGGTTTTAATGTAGTTTACATAACAATGCTAATCATGAGTAAATCACTCAAATTCTCCAGGATTTACTGAGGCAGCCATGATGGAATGATGTAACAAAGAAAAAACTCCTGATCAATGCATCAAAGGAAAAATTCCCGCCTTCTCTGCCTCCTGAAAAAAGGCGGGAATTCCCAAACATGAATCCCGCCTTTCCTAAAAAAGGCTGGAATCCAACAACCATATAAAAACACAAACTAAAAATTGTATTTCTTACAAAATGTCTCAATGTAAAAGCTATAAGTTATATTAAAAACACTGCAAGTAACGGAAACATCTGGTGACCATAAGTACATTTTTATTTATCTACCGTATTCACGTAGAAAATACGACAGGGCAAAGGACGTTCCACTTTAGGTTCAGATGCTATTAGGTCAGTTTAGGTGGTCACGATATGCACTTTGGGGGGATTTGAGAAAACATCACAAGTTCTATAGTAGTAAAAGAAAAACTGGGTGGAAAAAAAATACAAAAAATTCTTACAATCAAACCGTATGCAAAGTCTAAAGTTTGTGGGAGTTGGACGAGTTTCTTTGCAAACTTTTTGAAAAGTTCACACAGCTTAAAAGTTAGAGGCATCATCACTTTTAAGTTGAACATCCTGTGGTAAAATCTCCAAAAATGATCAAACTTAATCTGTGATTGTGTAAAAAAGCATTAAAAATGTCAAAACACTGGTTCAGTCATGTTAAACCCTGAATGTTATTTTGTTTTTAATGAAATGAACACATTTCTAAATAAATAAAAAATTAAAAATAATGTTTCAGCTGTGAAGTCTGAGCTGTGTCTTTTGGGTTTTGTCACTCTACCAAAATCCCATTGATGGTCAGTGGTGAAATGGATTTTATTTACAATGATAAGCTGTACTGCTACCGAATGTCCATGTTATTTCCAGTGGACCCACATATCTTTATGTATTTTATGTTGTTTTTTTCCCCCAAAGCTAATTCACAAATCATAACTGGCACAACTGGTAGTTTTCTCACCGAGAGGACAAGGCGAAGGAGAGCCCTCATGCCCTGAAGGGACACTCGCAGCTGGATACACTACGGATTCCTGGGAGCAGTGGAAAATGGTGAGTCTGACCGTATTCTTCGTTGACGATGTAGAAAACGTGCACATAATTGGGTTTATGATAACTGGATTTCTGCTTTTTGGAGTTGGCGGATATCTGGCATATCAACAAATTCGGAAGATGGTGGCAGCGGTTCTGGCAGTTGTGAGGCTGCTTGCCTTGTATGAAGGAATGTACCGAGCGGTAAGCTCTCAGACTCGGACGCTGCATGAGCTGAGCCGTAAACTGGACGCGATTTCTGACAATCGCAGGCCACTTGTGGCTCCTGGGACTCACTGGTGGGAAGGAATCGACCTTGGAGAAGACAACAAGCTCGGTCCGGCGGTGTGACCACAAAATTTGGTCGTTTGGAATCGCCAGTGAGACGTACCAGCAGAACTATGAAGGCAGACGTGGACATTCAAGCAGATGCTGCCTGACCCAAAATAATTGTGTTATCTGAATTTGGCTTCCCCTCTCGGCCTTGAATTGGCCAGCTATCTCAAATTTCTCCTGGTTGGAAGAATGTGCACAAGAAGCTCCGCCCCCCCATCCCTCCCCTCTCGAGTACATTTGTGGATCTGTGTCAGAGTTGAGCCGACTGATAGACACTGTGCCATCTCTTATCAGGACTATGGAACTTTCTGGCAGTCTCCACGGACAACTCATGCATAAATGTATTATGATGTCATCAGTATGTTTCGGTTTTATATGCTGAGGTCATTTTTTTGCAACTTTCACACTGTGTCCCGTCTAGGACACAGTGTGAGATTTGATTTTTTTTTTTTTTTTTTACACCTCCACTCCCCCTCATGTTTCTTTTCCTTATCTAAAAAAAAAAAGCTGCGCCTCTTGAGGCCGGCGGCCTCAGTCACCTCCGTCTACCCATGTTTGTTTGTTTGTTTCTCTCAGACGGGCTGCACTGAAATGTAATTTTGTTGCGCTTCGGTGCAATGACAGTAAAGCTGATTCTGATAACAAGGATGCTTTAATTCACTGGCACTCTTTACAAACTTTCAGTCTTTCTACAAATTACTATTTTTTTCCTGTAAAATCTGGACCATACAATAGTTAATTATACCTCAGTAGCCTCAGCCCCATCAGCGATCATATGGCTCCGTCAATTAGGTCAAGCCCGAGCCTTTTCTACATGAATTAGCCCATCTGACATTTTTATAATGATGTTGATCCAACAATAGGCGGGGCATGAATTGGTGTTGTGGCGTCTCACTGAATTATGTATAACAGTGTTTCTCCTTCTCTCTCCACCTCTTCTTTAATTTCAAACCGCCTCTCTTTAGCTCGTGACCCCCGTTGATCTTTGCGTGGCGTGGCGCTGAGCTCGAATCATTCACGGTGTTGGGTTTTGAGCGACACGTTGACCTCGTTGCAGAGTCCTCCTGAGCAGCAGTTGTGATGATCAGAGACCCTTTGTGAGACGTGCAACGCTTTGAGACGAGGCAGGAGAAAGGCAGGAATATGAAACTAAAATAAAAAATTAAATAAAAGTAATTTATGGCTGTTTGGTAAAATGTTTAAAATAATGTTATACAAGGTCTCATGCCTTGTGTTAGCAATTAAAATGTGTTGCAAATCTCAGAAACCCATATTTTATTCACAGTGGAACATTTTTAACATACGTCTAAACTAATGTAAATAAAAATCAATTCAAATGTTATTTTGCATTTAAAAGCAGCAACAGTGAAAATGTTATCAATAGGAAACAGCTGGAGGAGCATTTTTCCAATTAATTAGGTTAATTGTCAACAGGTCAAAAAGAGGACTGGGTATAAAAAGAAACTATATGAGAGAGGCTGAATCTCTCAGAAGTAAAGATGGGCAGGGGTTCACCAGTCTGCAAAAAAATTGTCTAAAATAGTGGAACAATTTTAAAATAAGGTGCTTCAACATGAAAATAGGAAGACTTTGAATCTCCATCATCTCCAGTTCATCATCTCTAATCAACAGAATAGAAGAATCTGTAGAGATCTCTGAGCTCAAAAGATGAGGCTGAAGGTCAATATTGGATGGTTGTGACCTTTGGGACCTCAGGGGCCACTGCATTAAAACCAGGTCTGGTTCTGTTCTGGACATCACTGCTGGACTCGAGAAAACTTCCAAAGCTCATTTCAAACGGACCAAGGCAAAGTGGAGAAATGAAACCGCATCCTCTATATTAAAGATGGGAGGGACCATCTGGCATGTTATCAAACCACCGTTCAAAAGCCTGCCTCTCTGATGGTATAGGGGTGCATTACAACCTCTGACATGAACAGCTTACACATCTGGAAAGGCTCCATCAATGCAGAAAGGGACAACATTCCTCCCAAAACCTCCAACAGCTGGTCTCCTCAGGTGGATGTTTACAGACGGCTGATGCTGAAGATGCTTCACAGAGGAAACGTGGACGTTATGTTTACTGCGTCACACTGAGAATAAAAATGGGTTCATGAGATCTGGAAGTCTTTGCATTTTCTTTTTATTTACACTTTATTCAACCTTTCCAGAAACAGGGATGTTGACATGTTTACTTATTTATTTACGTTTTCTTCTTATTCAGATCAAAGCTAATTATATTTATTAGTGTTAGCGCCAATAAAGGAATATTTTAGTATAAATCTGTTATGTTGAACATCTGGGCTCTTTTCGTCTGATGAAGATTTAATTCTGAGCAGCTGGTGAAGGCGACGTGTTGAACGGTTCAGGGGCGATTTGTGACGTCGAAAAGTCCCATCATGCCTCAGTCATGCGAGCGGGGCCGGCGTCTTGGCTCTGAACATGTCTTCAGACCTGATAAGGTCGCTCTTCCTGGGTTTAGACGACGTTGCGTGAGAAGAGCAGAGGGTTTCTGGTGGATCCAGTTGCCCCGTGCATGAATGTGGCCTTTGAGTGGCGAGGGGCCAGCGGACTCTCAGACAGCCTGGATGTGGGAACCGGGTCTGAAACGGGCCCAGGCGACTTCAAACAGGCGCAGTGGTATTATTATCCCCACCCCCCTTCTGAAAGACTCTTCCTCTTCGCCTGTTTTTTGTGATCTTGCTCCTCGTGAGTCACAAGGAAGGAAATCCTCCTCGACTGGTTTACGTCAACAACTTATTACAGTTCAGAGTCGACTCATGATGGCCGCCTCAGAAAACACAAACTGCTCTAACTCAGTCAGTTCTACAGATATTGAACCAAAAGGTGGGGTGGTAGTAGCTGAGAGTCATCCCCAACACTCATTTTGATCTCCATAAAACCTCTGTCTTATAATATTTAATGAACCAGCTAATTAATTTTGATGCATCTTTCAGGAAATAATCATTGGATGTACCTCTAACACTGATTAGGTTTTGGACTCAAATGCATTCAAGATGGCCGCCACAGCCAACTGACATAAAATCACTAAATCGTCTTACTTTGTCAAATTTACAGATTTTAGGCTAAAATCTGATGAGACAGCACATGCATGAACCACTGGATGGATATTAACGAAACTCCCAGTGTGTAATCAATGACTAAGTTTATAGCAGATTAAGTTTTGGGGTGAAAGCAGTTAAAAATGGCCGCCATAGCTAAACAATTTGGCTACGAAATGCTAACGGCATTAAACGAGTTAAAACCAGGTTTTAAGAATAAACTGAGGACAATTTAAAGGAGGAAAAAAAAGGAATGAGATGACTAGAATGACGCTGAGTCAGCTTTTCCCTCAAGCAAATGAGACATTCAGACTTAAAAAAAAAAATTGGTTTGTCTTCATCCTCTAAATAGAATAAAACTTAAACATGTGACAGCATCGGTACGTGCAAAAAGAAAAGTAAACAAGAAAAAAATACTAATTTTGTGTTTTTCTAAGACAGATCTGACAGAATAACCCAGCTTTGATTTCTGCTCCTTTACCATTACCTATGGAAGCCCATTTCTGCCATGAAAGAAAAAATAAAAGCCCAACAGGAAGTCATAATTTCGACTTTTAAAATAATAATTACGAGAATAAAAGCCATACATACTTATGAATGTTAAAGTCATAATTACAAGAATAAGAGTCATAATTACGAGAATAAAAGTCGTAATTACAAGAAGAAAAGTCTCATAATTATGACTTAATTGACTTCCTGGTGGGCTTTTATTTCGTAGCGGAAATGGGCTTCACCCATATGATACTAAAGTGGCGATGAAAAGATGTATACATCACATACCTTTATTTAAAATTATTGATGTTTGAAGGGAAATACATTGAATTAATAAATCCATGTGCTATGCAGGAAAACTACCAGTGCCTGACAGGAAGTTGCATCCCTGTAGAGTCATGGTGTCCAGCAAGGGACAAAATTCGAAATTAAATTAGAAAAGTCTAAGTTATGACTATAAAACTCATAATTATGACTTTTATTCTCATAATATGACTTTAAAACTCAAAATTATGACCTTTATTCTTGTAATTATGACTTTAAAAGTCAAAATTATGAATTTTATTCTTGTAATTATGACTTTAAAAGTCAAAATTATTATTTTAACAGTCGAAATTATGACTTTTATGTCCATAATTATGACTTAAAACTAGAAATTATTACTTTTATTCTCATAATTATGACTTTAAATTTGAAAATATGACTTCCTGTTGGGCTTTTATTTTTTCTTTCATGACGGAAATGGGCTTCCATATTTTTCGGACTATAAGGCGCATTAAGAGAAACAAAACAGTCACATAAGTCAAACTTTATTCAACTCATTCACAATAACCACATAAGATCGGTTCGAGGTCAGTAAGCAAAACCAGAACTAATAATAATAATTATAATAATTTTTTCAGTTTGTACTGCACTTTACATTTTACAATCTCAAAGTGCTACAATATAAAATATCTAGAGAGAATAAAACATGGACAAAAAAAAGGACTAAAAATTTTAAAAACTTAAAAAAAACCTATAAAATATTTTAAATAAAAAGGTCTTCAATACACTAATATAGAAGGCACACCTGATTATAAGGCTCACTGTCGATTTTTGAGAAAATTAAAGGATTTTAAGTGCGCCTTATAGTCTGACAAATACGGTATTTACTGCCACCGTCATTTCAACACATTTTCTTGTCAAAACTTCTGCTACGGCGAGCAGGAAACCGTGACGGAACGACGACTCTAAACTTTTCTTTGCAACTGGAGCTCAAAATCCAAGTTTTCCTTCAGTATCTGCTTCGTGACCAACAGAAATGAAGTGTAACGGTTAATTAAAGCATATGAAAGGTGCGCTTTATGAATAAATATCTAACCGCAGCTTCGCTCAGGCTAACTGCCGCACACGTTTGTTCATACCATACCATTACCATACCATTTTATTTATAGAGCACTTAAAACGGCTACAAGGCCAACCAAAGTGCTGTAAGGATTCATCTGGACACAGAAACAGGAAAAACTAGATTCATCTGCTGAAAATCAAACATGACCGAAAAAATCAAATAAGAAAAACGAGTTGGAGTCCCTTCAAGTTCTATATTTATCTCAGTGAGAGTGTATGAAAATGCGGATTACAGTGTATGCATGTGTGTGTGTGTGTGTGTGTGTGTGTGTGTGTGTGTGTGTGTGTGT